>NC_141010.1:66407959-66925392 GCF_052327205.1 Somniosus microcephalus | reverse complement strand
CCTGCCCCACTAACCACAGAGGATCGGTAACTAAACCTGCCCACTAACCACAGAGGATCGGTAACTAAACCTGCCCACTAACCACAGAGGATCGGTAACTAACCCTGCCCACTAACCACAGAGGATCGGTAACTAACCCTGCCCACTAACCACAGAGGATCAGTAACTAACCCTGCCCACTAACCACAGAGGATCGGTAACTAAACCTGCCCACTAACCACAGAGGATCAGTAACTAACCCTGCCCACTAACCACAGAGGATCGGTAACTAAACCTGCCCACTAACCACAGAGGATCGATAACTAACCCTGCCCCACTAACCACAGAGGATCGGTAACTAAACCTGCCCACTAACCACAGAGGATCGGTAACTAACCCTGCCCACTAACCACAGAGGATCGGTAACTAAACCTGCCCACTAACCACAGAGGATCGGTAACTAAACCTGCCCACTAACCACAGAGGATCGGTAACTAAACCTGCCCACTAACCACAGAGGATCGGTAACTAAACCTGCCCACTAACCACAGAGGATCGGTAACTAAACCTGCCCACTAACCACAGAGGATCGGTAACTAAACCTGCCCACTAACCACAGAGGATCGGTAACTAAACCTGCCCACTAACCACAGAGGATCGGTAACTAAACCTGCCCACTAACCACAGAGGATCGGTAACTAAACCTGCCCACTAACCACAGAGGATCGGTAACTAAACCTGCCCACTAACCACAGAGGATCGGTAACTAAACCTGCCCACTAACCACAGAGGATCGATAACTAACCCTGCCCACTAACCACAGAGGATCGGTAACTAACCCTGCCCACTAACCACAGAGGATCGGTAACTAACCCTGCCCACTAACCACAGAGGATCGGTAACTAAACCCTGCCCACTAACCACAGAGGATCGGTAACTAACCCTGCCCACTAACCACAGAGGATCGGTAACTAAACCTGCCCACTAACCACAGAGGATCGGTAACTAAACCTGCCCACTAACCACAGAGGATCGGTAACTAACCTGCCCACTAACCACAGAGGATCGGTAACTAACCCTGCCCACTAACCACAGAGGATCGGTAACTAAACCTGCCCACTAACCACAGAGGATCGGTAACTAAACCTGCCCACTAACCACAGAGGATCGGTAACTAACCCTGCCCACTAACCACAGAGGATCGGTAACTAAACCTGCCCACTAACCACAGAGGATCGGTAACTAACCCTGCCCACTAACCACAGAGGATCGGTAACTAACCCTGCCCACTAACCACAGAGGATCGGTAACTAACCCTGCCCACTAACCACAGAGGATCGGTAACTAACCCTGCCCACTAACCACAGAGGATCGGTAACTAACCCTGCCCACTAACCACAGAGGATCGGTAACTAACCCTGCCCACTAACCACAGAGGATCGGTAACTAACCCTGCCCACTAACCACAGAGGATCGGTAACTAACCCTGCCCACTAACCACAGAGGATCGGTAACTAACCCTGCCCACTAACCACAGAGGATCGGTAACTAACCCTGCCCACTAACCACAGAGGATCGGTAACTAACCCTGCCCACTAACCACAGAGGATCGGTAACTAAACCTGCCCACTAACCACAGAGGATCGGTAACTAACCCTGCCCACTAACCACAGAGGATCGGTAACTAAACCTGCCCACTAACCACAGAGGATCGGTAACTAAACCTGCCCACTAACCACAGAGGATCGGTAACTAACCCTGCCCACTAACCACAGAGGATCGGTAACTAAACCTGCCCACTAACCACAGAGGATCGGTAACTAACCCTGCCCACTAACCACAGAGGATCGGTAACTAACCCTGCCCACTAACCACAGAGGATCGGTAACTAACCCTGCCCACTAACCACAGAGGATCGGTAACTAACCCTGCCCACTAACCACAGAGGATCGGTAACTAACCCTGCCCACTAACCACAGAGGATCGGTAACTAACCCTGCCCACTAACCACAGAGGATCGGTAACTAAACCCTGCCCACTAACCACAGAGGATCGGTAACTAAACCTGCCCACTAACCACAGAGGATCGGTAACTAACCCTGCCCACTAACCACAGAGGATCGGTAACTAAACCTGCCCACTAACCACAGAGGATCGGTAACTAACCCTGCCCACTAACCAGCAGAGGATCGGTAACTAAACCTGCCCACTAACCACAGAGGATCGGTAACTAAACCTGCCCACTAACCACAGAGGATCGGTAACTAACCCTGCCCACTAACCACAGAGGATCGGTAACTAAACCTGCCCACTAACCACAGAGGATCGGTAACTAAACCTGCCCACTAACCACAGAGGATCGGTAACTAAACCTGCCCACTAACCACAGAGGATCGGTAACTAAACCTGCCCCAGCTAACCACAGAGGATCGGTAACTAACCCTGCCCACTAACCACAGAGGATCGGTAACTAAACCTGCCCACTAACCACAGAGGATCGGTAACTAAACCTGCCCACTAACCACAGAGGATCGGTAACTAACCCTGCCCACTAACCACAGGGGATCGGTAACTAAACCTGCCCACTAACCACAGAGGATCGGTAACTAACCCTGCCCACTAACCACAGAGGATCGGTAACTAACCCTGCCCACTAACCACAGAGGATCGGTAACTAACCCTGCCCACTAACCACAGAGGATCGGTAACTAACCCTGCCCACTAACCACAGAGGATCGGTAACTAACCCTGCCACTAACCACAGAGGATCGATAACTAACCCTGCCCACTAACCACAGAGGATCGGTAACTAAACCTGCCCACTAACCACAGAGGATCGGTAACTAAACCTGCCCACTAACCACAGAGGATCGGTAACTAACCCTGCCCACTAACCACAGAGGATCGGTAACTAACCCTGCCCACTAACCACAGAGGATCGGTAACTAAACCTGCCCACTAACCACAGAGGATCGGTAACTAACCCTGCCCACTAACCACAGAGGATCGGTAACTAACGCTGCCCACTAACCACAGAGGATCGGTAACTAAACCTGCCCACTAACCACAGAGGATCGGTAACTGACCCTGCCCACTAACCACAGAGGATCGGTAACTAAACCTGCCCACTAACCACAGAGGATCGGTAACTAAACCTGCCCACTAACCACAGAGGATCGGTAACTAAACCTGCCCACTAACCACAGAGGATCGGTAACTGACCCTGCCCACTAACCACAGAGGATCAGTAACTAACCCTGCCCACTAACCACAGAGGATCGGTAACTAAACCTGCCCACTAACCACAGAGGATCGGTAACTAAACCTGCCCACTAACCACAGAGGATCGGTAACTAAACCTGCCCACTAACCACAGAGGATCAGTAACTAAACCTGCCCACTAACCACAGAGGATCGGTAACTAAACCTGCCCACTAACCACAGAGGATCGGTAACTAAACCTGCCCACTAACCACAGAGGATCGGTAACTAACCCTGCCCACTAACCACAGAGGATCGGTAACTAAACCTGCCCACTAACCACAGAGGATCGGTAACTAAACCTGCCCACTAACCACAGAGGATCGGTAACTAACCCTGCCCACTAACCACAGAGGATCGGTAACTAAACCTGCCCACTAACCACAGAGGATCGGTAACTAAACCTGCCCACTAACCGCAGAGGATCGGTAACTAAACCTGCCCACTAACCACAGAGGATCGGTAACTAAACCTGCCCACTAACCACAGAGGATCGGTAACTAAACCTGCCCACTAACCACAGAGGATCGGTAACTAAACCTGCCCACTAACCACAGAGGATCGGTAACTAAACCTGCCCACTAACCGCAGAGGATCGGTAACTAAACCTGCCCACTAACCACAGAGGATCGGTAACTAACACTGCCCACTAACCACAGAGGATCGGTAACTAACCCTGCCCACTAACCACAGAGGATCGGTAACTAAACCTGCCCACTAACCACAGAGGATCGGTAACTAAACCTGCCCACTAACCGCAGAGGATCGGTAACTAACCCTGCCCACTAACCACAGAGGATCGGTAACTAAACCTGCCCACTAACCACAGAGGATCGGTAACTAAGCCTGCCCACTAACCACAGAGGATCGGTAACTAAACCTGCCCACTAACCACAGAGGATCGGTAACTAAACCTGCCCACTAACCACAGAGGATCGGTAACTAAACCTGCCCACTAACCACAGAGGATCGGTAACTAACCCTGCCCACTAACCACAGAGGATCGGTAACTAAACCTGCCCACTAACCACAGAGGATCGGTAACTAAACGTGCCCACTAACCACAGAGGATCGGTAACTAAACGTGCCCACTATAACCACAGAGGATCGGTAACTAAACCTGCCCACTAACCACAGAGGATCGGTAACTAAACCTGCCCACTAACCACAGAGGATCGGTAACTAACCCTGCCCACTAACCACAGAGGATCGGTAACTAACCCTGCCCACTAACCACAGAGGATCTGTAACTAAACCTGCCCACTAACCACAGAGGATCGGTAACTAAACCTGCCCACTAACCACAGAGGATCGGTAACTAACCCTGCCCACTAACCACAGAGGATCGGTAATTAAACCTGCCCACTAACCACAGAGGATCGGTAACTAAACCTGCCCACTAACCACAGAGGATCGGTAACTAACCCTGCCCACTAACCACAGAGGATCGGTAACTAAACCTGCCCACTAACCACAGAGGATCGGTAACTAAACCTGCCCACTAACCACAGAGGATCGGTAACTAACCCTGCCCACTAACCACAGAGGATCGGTAACTAACCCTGCCCACTAACCACAGAGGATCGGTAACTAAACCTGCCCACTAACCACAGAGGATCGGTAACTAACCCTGCCCACTAACCACAGAGGATCGGTAACTAAACCTGCCCACTAACCACAGAGGATCGGTAACTAAACCTGCCCACTAACCACAGAGGATCGGCAACTAACCCTGCCCACTAACCACTGAGGATCGATAACTAACCCTGCCCACTAACCACAGAGGATCGGTAACTAAACCTGCCCACTAACCACAGAGGATCGGTAACTAAACCTGCCCACTAACCACAGAGGATCGGTAACTAACCCTGCCCACTAACCACAGAGGATCGGTAACTAACCCTGCCCACTAACCACAGAGGATTGGTAACTAAACCTGCCCACTAACCACAGAGGATCGGTAACTAACCCTGCCCACTAACCACAGGGGATCGGTAACTAACCCTGCCCACTAACCACAGAGGATCGGTAACTAACCCTGCCCACTAACCACAGAGGATCGGTAACTAAACCTGCCCACTAACCACAGAGGATCGGTAACTAACCCTGCCCACTAACCACAGGGGATCGGTAACTAACCCTGCCCACTAACCACAGGGGATCGGTAACTAAACCTGCCCACTAACCACAGAGGATCGGTAACTAACCCTGCCCACTAACCACAGAGGATTGGTAACTAAACCTGCCCACTAACCACAGAGGATCGGTAACTAAACCTGCCCACTAACCACAGAGGATTGGTAACTAAACCTGCCCACTAACCACAGAGGATCGGTAACTAACCCTGCCCACTAACCACAGAGGATCGGTAACTAACCCTGCCCACTAACCACAGAGGATTGGTAACTAAACCTGCCCACTAACCACAGAGGATCGGTAACTAACCCTGCCCACTAACCACAGAGGATCGGTAACTAAACCTGCCCACTAACCACAGAGGATCGGTAACTAACCCTGCCCACTAACCACAGAGGATCGGTAACTAAACCTGCCCACTAACCACAGAGGATCGGTAACTAAACCTGCCCACTAACCACAGAGGATCGGTAACTAAACCTGCCCACTAACCACAGAGGATCGGTAACTAAACCTGCCCACTAACCACAGAGGATCGGTAACTAACCCTGCCCACTAACCACAGAGGATCGGTAACTAAACCTGCCCACTAACCACAGAGGATCGGTAACTAACCCTGCCCACTAACCACAGAGGATCGGTAACTTACCCTGCCCACTAACCACAGAGGATCAGTAACTAACCCTGCCCACTAACCACAGAGGATCGGTAACTAACCCTGCCCACTAACCACAGAGGATCGGTAACTAAACCTGCCCATTAACCACAGAGGATCGGTAACTAACCCTGCCCACTAACCACAGAGGATCGGTAACTAAACCTGCCCACTAACCACAGAGGATCGGTAACTAAACCTGCCCACTAACCACAGAGGATCGGTAACTAACACTGCCCACTAACCACAGAGGATCGGTAACTAAACCTGCCCACTAACCACAGAGGATCGGTAACTAAACCTGCCCACTAACCACAGAGGATCGGTAACTAAACCTGCCCACTAACCACAGAGGATCTGTAACTAAACCTGCCCACTAACCACAGAGGATCGGTAACTAAACCTGCCCACTAACCACAGAGGATCGGTAACTAACCCTGCCCACTAACCACAGAGGATCGGTAACTAACCCTGCCCACTAACCACAGAGGATCGGTAACTAACCCTGCCCACTAACCACAGAGGATCGGTAACTAACCCTGCGCCACTAACCACAGAGGATCGGTAACTAAACCTGCCCACTAACCACAGAGGATCGGTAACTAACCCTGCGCACTAACCACAGAGGATCGGTAACTAACCCTGCGCACTAACCACAGAGGATCGGTAACTAAACCTGCCCACTAACCACAGAGGATCGGTAACTAAACCTGCCCACTAACCACAGAGGATCGGTAACTAAACCTGCCCACTAACCACAGAGGATCGGTAACTAAACCTGCCCACTAACCACAGAGGATCGGTAACTAAACCTGCCCACTAACCACAGAGGATCGGTAACTAAACCTGCCCACTAACCACAGAGGATCGGTAACTAACCCTGCCCACTAACCACAGAGGATCAGTAACTAAACCTGCCCACTAACCACAGAGGATCGGAAACTAAACCTGCCCACTAACCACAGAGGATCGGTAACTAAACCTGCCCACTAACCACAGAGGATCGGTAACTAACCCTGCCCACTAACCACAGAGGATCGGTAACTAAACCTGCCCATTAACCACAGAGGATCGGTAACTAACCCTGCCCACTAACCACAGAGGATCGGTAACTAAACCTGCCCACTAACCACAGAGGATCGGTAACTAAACCTGCCCACTAACCACAGAGGATCGGTAACTAACACTGCCCACTAACCACAGAGGATCGGTAACTAAACCTGCCCACTAACCACAGAGGATCGGTAACTAAACCTGCCCACTAACCACAGAGGATCGGTAACTAACCCTGCCCACTAACCACAGAGGATCGGTAACTAACCCTGCCCACTAACCGCAGAGGATCGGTAACTAACCCTGCCCACTAACCACAGAGGATCGGTAACTAAACCTGCCCACTAACCACAGAGGATCGGTAACTAAACCTGCCCACTAACCACAGAGGATCAGTAACTAAACCTGCCCACTAACCACAGAGGATCGGTAACTAACCCTGCCCACTAACCACAGAGGATCGGTAACTAAACCTGCCCACTAACCACAGAGGATCGGTAACTAACCCTGCCCACTAACCACAGAGGATCGGTAACTAAACCTGCCCACTAACCACAGAGGATCGGTAACTAAACCTGCCCAATAACCACAGAGGATCGGTAACTAAACCTGCCCACTAACCACAGAGGATCGGTAACTAAACCTGCCCACTAACCACAGAGGATCGGTAACTAAACCTGCCCACTAACCACAGAGGATCGGTAACTAACCCTGCCCACTAACCACAGAGGATCGGTAACTAAACCTGCCCACTAACCACAGAGGATCGGTAACTAAACCTGCCCACTAACCACAGAGGATCGGTAACTAACCCTGCCCACTAACCACAGAGGATCGGTAACTAACCCTGCCCACTAACCACAGAGGATCGGTAACTAACCCTGCCCACTAACCACAGAGGATCGGTAACTAACCCTGCCCACTAACCACAGAGGATCGGTAACTAACCCTGCCCACTAACCACAGAGGATCGGTAACTAACCCTGCCCACTAACCACAGAGGATCGGTAACTAACCCTGCCCACTAACCACAGAGGATCGGTAACTAAACCTGCCCACTAACCACAGAGGATCGGTAACTAAACCTGCCCACTAACCACAGAGGATCGGTAACTAAACCTGCCCACTAACCACAGAGGATCGGTAACTAACCCTGCCCACTAACCACAGAGGATCAGTAACTAACCCTGCCCACTAACCACAGAGGATCGGTAACTAACCCTGCCCACTAACCACAGAGGATCGGTAACTAAACCTGCCCACTAACCACAGAGGATCGGTAACTAAACCTGCCCACTAACCACAGAGGATCGGTAACTAAACCTGCCCACTAACCACAGAGGATCGGTAACTAACCCTGCCCACTAACCACAGAGGATCGGTAACTAAACCTGCCCACTAACCACAGAGGATCGGTAACTAAATCTGCCCACTAACCACAGAGGATCGGTAACTAACCCTGCCCACTAACCACAGAGGATCGGTAACTAACCCTGCCCACTAACCACAGAGGATCGGTAACTAACCCTGCCCACTAACCACAGAGGATCGGTAACTAACCCTGCCCACTAACCACAGAGGATCGGTAACTAACCCTGCCCACTAACCACAGAGGATCGGTAACTAAACCTGCCCACTAACCACAGAGGATCGGTAACTAAACCTGCCCACTAACCACAGAGGATCGGTAACTAACCCTGCCCACTAACCACAGAGGATCGGTAACTAAACCTGCCCACTAACCACAGAGGATCGGTAACTAAACCTGCCCACTAACCACAGAGGATCGGTAACTAACCCTGCCCACTAACCACAGAGGATCGGTAACTAACACTGCCCACTAACCACAGAGGATCGGTAACTAACCCTGCCCACTAACCACAGAGGATCGGTAACTAAACCTGCCCACTAACCACAGAGGATCGGTAACTAACCCTGCCCACTAACCACAGAGGATCGGTAACTAAACCTGCCCACTAACCACAGAGGATCGGTAACTAAACCTGCCCACTAACCACAGAGGATCGGTAACTAAACCTGCCCACTAACCACAGAGGATCGGTAACTAAACCTGCCCACTAACCACAGAGGATCGGTAACTAAACCTGCCCACTAACCACAGAGGATCGATAACTAACCCTGCCCACTAACCACAGAGGATCGGTAACTAAACCTGCCCACTAACCACAGAGGATCGGTAACTAAACCTGCCCACTAACCACAGAGGATCGGTAACTAAACCTGCCCACTAACCACAGAGGATCGGTAACTAAACCTGCCCACTAACCACAGAGGATCGGTAACTAACCCTGCCCACTAACCACAGAGGATCGGTAACTAACCCTGCCCACTAACCACAGAGGATCAGTAACTAACCCTGCCCACTAACCACAGAGGATCGGTAACTAACCCTGCCCACTAACCACAGAGGATTGGTAACTAAACCTGCCCACTAACCACAGAGGATCGGTAACTAACCCTGCCCACTAACCACAGAGGATCGGTAACTAAACCTGCCCACTAACCACAGAGGATCGGTAACTAACCCTGCCCACTAACCACAGAGGATCGGTAACTAAACCTGCCCACTAACCACAGAGGATCGGTAACTAACCCTGCCCACTAACCACAGAGGATCGGTAACTAACCCTGCCCACTAACCACAGAGGATCGGTAACTAACCCTGCCCACTAACCACAGAGGATCGGTAACTAAACCTGCCCACTAACCACAGAGGATCGGTAACTAAACCTGCCCACTAACCACAGAGGATCGGTAACTAACCCTGCCCACTAACCACAGAGGATCGGTAACTAACACTGCCCACTAACCACAGAGGATCGGTAACTAAACCTGCCCACTAACCACAGAGGATCGGTAACTAACCCTGCCCACTAACCACAGAGGATCGGTAACTAACCCTGCCCACTAACCACAGAGGATCGGTAACTAAACCTGCCCACTAACCACAGAGGATCGGTAACTAAACCTGCCCACTAACCACAGAGGATCGGTAACTAACCCTGCCCACTAACCACAGAGGATCAGTAACTAAACCTGCCACTAACCACAGAGGATCGGTAACTAAATCTGCCCACTAACCACAGAGGATCGGTAACTAAACCTGCCCACTAACCACAGAGGATCGGTAACTAAACCTGCCCACTAACTACAGAGGATCGGTAACTAAACCTGCCCACTAACCACAGAGGATCGGTAACTAAACCTGCCCACTAACCACAGAGGATCGGTAACTAACCCTGCCCACTAACCACAGAGGATCGGTAACTAAACCTGCCCACTAACCACAGAGGATCGGTAACTAACCCTGCCCACTAACCACAGAGGATCGGTAACTAAACCTGCCCACTAACCACAGAGGATCGGTAACTAAACCTGCCCACTAACCACAGAGGATCGGTAACTAAACCTGCCACTAACCACAGAGGATCGGTAACTAACCCTGCCCACTAACCACAGAGGATCGGTAACTAACCCTGCCCACTAACCACAGAGGATCGGTAACTAACCCTGCCCACTAACCACAGAGGATCGGTAACTAACCCTGCCCACTAACCACAGAGGATCGGTAACTAAACCTGCCCACTAACCACAGGGGATCGGTAACTAACCCTGCCCACTAACCACAGAGGATCGGTAACTAACCCTGCCCACTAACCACAGAGGATCGGTAACTAAACCTGCCCACTAACCACAGAGGATCGGTAACTAAACCTGCCCACTAACCACAGAGGATCGGTAACTACACCTGCCCACTAACCACAGAGGATCGGTAACTAACCCTGCCCACTAACCACAGAGGATCGGTAACTAAACCTGCCCACTAACCACAGAGGATCGGTAACTAAACCTGCCCACTAACCACAGAGGATCGGTAACTAAACCTGCCCACTAACCACAGAGGATCGGTAACTAAACCTGCCCACTAACCACAGAGGATCGGTAACTAACCCTGCCCACTAACCACAGAGGATCGGTAACTAACACTGCCCACTAACCACAGAGGATCGGTAACTAACCCTGCCCACTAACCACAGAGGATCGGTAACTAACCCTGCCCACTAACCACAGAGGATCGGTAACTAAACCTGCCCACTAACCACAGAGGATCGGTAACTAAACCTGCCCACTAACCACAGAGGATCGGTAACTAAACCTGCCCACTAACCACAGAGGATCGGTAACTAAACCTGCCCACTAACCACAGAGGATCGGTAACTAACCCTGCCCACTAACCACAGAGGATCGGTAACTAACCCTGCCCACTAACCACAGAGGATCGGTAACTAAACCTGCCCACTAACCACAGAGGATCGGTAACTAACCCTGCCCACTAACCACAGAGGATCGGTAACTAAACCTGCCCACTAACCACAGAGGATCGGTAACTAACCCTGCCCACTAACCACAGAGGATCGGTAATTAAACCTGCCCACTAACCACAGAGGATCGGTAACTAAACCTGCCCACTAACCACAGAGGATCGGTAACTAAACCTGCCCACTAACCACAGAGGATCGGTAACTAAACCTGCCCACTAACCACAGAGGATCGGTAATTAAACCTGCCCACTAACCACAGAGGATCGGTAACTAACCCTGCCCACTAACCACAGAGGATCGGTAACTAACCCTGCCCACTAACCACAGAGGATCGGTAACTAACCCTGCCCACTAACCACAGAGGATCGGTAACTAACCCTGCCCACTAACCACAGAGGATCGGTAACTAAACCTGCCCACTAACCACAGAGGATCGGTAACTAAACCTGCCCACTAACCACAGAGGATCGGTAACTAAACCTGCCCACTAACCACAGAGGATCGGTAACTAACCCTGCCCACTAACCACAGAGGATCGGTAACTAACCCTGCCCACTAACCACAGAGGATCGGTAACTAACCCTGCCCACTAACCACAGAGGATCAGTAACTAAACCTGCCCACTAACCACAGAGGATCGGTAACTAACCCTGCCCACTAACCACAGAGGATCGGTAACTAAACCTGCCCACTAACCACAGAGGATCGGTAACTAAACCTGCCCACTCACCACAGAGGATCGGTAACTAAACCTGCCCACTAACCACAGAGGATCGGTAACTAAACCTGCCCACTAACCACAGAGGATCGGTAACTAAACCTGCCCACTCACCACAGAGGATCGGTAACTAAACCTGCCCACTAACCACAGAGGATCGGTAACTAAACCTGCCCACTAACCACAGAGGATCGGTAACTAAACCTGCCCACTAACCACAGAGGATCGGTAACTAAACCTGCCCACTCACCACAGAGGATCGGTAACTAAACCTGCCCACTAACCACAGAGGATCGGTAACTAAACCTGCCCACTAACCACAGAGGATCGGTAACTAAACCTGCCCACTAACCACAGAGGATCGGTAACTAAACCTGCCCACTCACCACAGAGGAACAGTAACTAACCCTGCCCACTAACCACAGAGGATCGGTAACTAACCCTGCCCACTAACCACAGAGGATCGGTAACTAAACCTGCCCACTAACCACAGAGGATCGGTAACTAAACCTGCCCACTCACCACAGAGGATCGGTAACTAAACCTGCCCACTAACCACAGAGGATCGGTAACTAAACCTGCCCACTCACCACAGAGGATCAGTAACTAACCCTGCCCACTAACCACAGAGGATCGGTAACTAACCCTGCCCACTAACCACAGAGGATCGGTAACTAAACCTGCCCACTAACCACAGAGGATCGGTAACTAACCCTGCCCACTAACCACAGAGGATCGGTAACTAAACCTGCCCACTCACCACAGAGGATCGGTAACTAAACCTGCCCACTAACCACAGAGGATCGGTGACTAAACCTGCCCACTAACCACAGAGGATCGGTGACTAAACCTGCCCACTAACCACAGAGGATCGGTAACTAAACCTGCCCACTAACCACAGAGGATCGGTAACTAAACCTGCCCACTAACCACAGAGGATCGGTAACTAAATCTGCCCACTAACCACAGAGGATCGGTAACTAACCCTGCCCACTAACCACAGAGGATCGGTAACTAAATCTGCCCACTAACCACAGAGGATCGGTAACTAACCCTGCCCACTAACCACAGAGGATCGGTAACTAAACCTGCCCACTAACCACAGAGGATCGGTAACTAACCCTGCCCACTAACCACAGAGGATCGATAACTAGCCCTGCCCACTAACCACAGAGGATCGGTAACTAAACCTGCCCACTAACCACAGAGGATCGGTAACTAAACCTGCCCACTAACCACAGAGGATCGGTAACTAACCCTGCCCACTAACCACAGAGGATCGGTAACTAACCCTGCCCACTAACCACAGAGGATCGGTAACTAAACCTGCCCACTAACCACAGAGGATCGGTAACTAAACCTGCCCACTAACCACAGAGGATCGGTAACTAAATCTGCCCACTAACCACAGAGGATCGGTAACTAAACCTGCCCACTAACCACAGAGGATCGGTAACTAAACCTGCCCACTAACCACAGAGGATCGGTAACTAACCCTGCCCACTAACCACAGAGGATCGGTAACTAAACCTGCCCACTAACCACAGAGGATCGGTAACTAACCCTGCCCACTAACCACAGAGGATCGGTAACTAAACCTGCCCACTAACCACAGAGGATCGATAACTAGCCCTGCCCACTAACCACAGAGGATCGGTAACTAAACCTGCCCACTAACCACAGAGGATCGGTAACTAAACCTGCCCACTAACCACAGAGGATCGGTAACTAACCCTGCCCACTAACCACAGAGGATCGGTAACTAAACCTGCCCACTAACCACAGAGGATCGATAACTAACCCTGCCCACTAACCACAGAGGATCGGTAACTGACCCTGCCCACTAACCACAGAGGATCGGTAACTAAACCTGCCCACTAACCACAGAGGATCGGTAACTAACCCTGCCCACTAACCACAGAGGATCGGTAACTAACCCTGCCCACTAACCACAGAGGATCGGTAACTAACCCTGCCCACTAACCACAGAGGATCGGTAACTAACCCTGCCCACTAACCACAGAGGATCGGTAACTAACCCTGCCCACTAACCACAGAGGATCGGTAACTAAACCTGCCCACTAACCACAGAGGATCGGTAACTAACCCTGCCCACTAACCACAGAGGATCGGTAACTAACCCTGCCCACTAACCACAGAGGATCGGTAACTAAACCTGCCCACTAACCACAGAGGATCGGTGACTAAACCTGCCCACTAACCACAGAGGATCGGTAACTAACCCTGCCCACTAACCACAGAGGATCGGTAACTAACCCTGCCCACTAACCACAGAGGATCGGTAACTAAACCTGCCCACTAACCACAGAGGATCGGTAACTAAACCTGCCCACTAACCACAGAGGATCGGTGACTAAACCTGCCCACTAACCACAGAGGATCGGTAACTAAACCTGCCCACTAACCACAGAGGATCGGTAACTAACCCTGCCCACTAACCACAGAGGATCGGTAACTAACCCTGCCCACTAACCACAGAGGATCGGTAACTAACCCTGCCCACTAACCACAGAGGATCGGTAACTAGCCCTGCCCACTAACCACAGAGGATCGGTAACTAACCCTGCCCACTAACCACAGAGGATCGGTAACTAACCCTGCCCACTAACCACAGAGGATCGGTAACTAAACCTGCCCACTAACCACAGAGGATCAGTAACTAACCGTGCCCACTAACCACAGAGGATCGGTAACTAAACCTGCCCACTAACCACAGAGGATCGGTAACTAAACCTGCCCACTAACCACAGAGGATCGGTAACTAACCCTGCCCACTAACCACAGAGGATCGGTAACTAAACCTGCCCACTAACCACAGAGGATCGGTAACTAACCCTGCCCACTAACCACAGAGAATCGGTAACTAAACCTGCCCACTAACCACAGAGGATCGGTGACTAAACCTGCCCACTAACCACAGAGGATCGGTAACTAACCCTGCCCACTAACCACAGAGGATCGGTAACTAACCCTGCCCACTAACCACAGAGGATCGGTAACTAACCCTGCCCACTAACCACAGAGGATCGGTGACTAAACCTGCCCACTAACCACAGAGGATCGGTAACTAACCCTGCCCACTAACCACAGAGGATCGGTAACTAACCCTGCCCACTAACCACAGAGGATCGGTAACTAAACCTGCCCACTAACCACAGAGGATCGGTAACTAAACCTGCCCACTAACCACAGAGGATCGGTAACTAAACCTGCCCACTAACCACAGAGGATCGGTAACTAAACCTGCCCACTAACCACAGAGGATCGGTAACTAAACCTGCCCACTAACCACAGAGGATCGGTAACTAACCCTGCCCACTAACCACAGAGGATCGGTAACTAAACCTGCCCACTAACCACAGAGGATCGGTAATTAAACCTGCCCACTAACCACAGAGGATCGGTAACTAACCCTGCCCACTAACCACAGAGGATCGGTAACTAACCCTGCCCACTAACCACAGAGGATCGGTAACTAACCCTGCCCACTAACCACAGAGGATCGGTAACTAACCCTGCCCACTAACCACAGAGGATCGGTAACTAACCCTGCCCACTAACCACAGAGGATCGGTAACTAACCCTGCCCACTAACCACAGAGGATCGGTAACTAACCCTGCCCACTAACCACAGAGGATCGGTAACTAACCCTGCCCACTAACCACAGAGGATCGGTAACTAAACCTGCCCACTAACCACAGAGGATCGGTAACTAACCCTGCCCACAAACCACAGAGAATCGGTAACTAAACCTGCCCACTAACCACAGAGGATCGGTAACTAACCCTGCCCACTAACCACAGAGGATCGGTAACTAACCCTGCCCACTAACCACAGAGGATCGGTAACTAAACCTGCCCACTAACCACAGAGGATCGGTAACTAACCCTGCCCACTAACCACAGAGGATCGGTAACTAAACCTGCCCACTAACCACAGAGGATCGGTAACTAACCCTGCCCACTAACCACAGAGGATCGGTAACTAACCCTGCCCACTAACCACAGAGGATCGGTAACTAACCCTGCCCACTAACCACAGAGGATCGGTAACTAAACCTGCCCACTAACCACAGAGGATCGGTAACTAACCCTGCCCACAAACCACAGAGAATCGGTAACTAAACCTGCCCACTAACCACAGAGGATCGGTAACTAACCCTGCCCACTAACCACAGAGGATCGGTAACTAACCCTGCCCACTAACCACAGAGGATCGGTAACTAAACCTGCCCACTAACCACAGAGGATCGGTAACTAACCCTGCCCACTAACCACAGAGGATCGGTAACTAAACCTGCCCACTAACCACAGAGGATCGGTAACTAAACCTGCCCACTAACCACAGAGGATCGGTAACTAAACCTGCCCACTAACCACAGAGGATCGGTAACTAAACCTGCCCACTAACCACAGAGGATCGGTAACTAAACCTTCCCACTAACCACAGAGGATCGGTAACTAAATCTGCCCACTAACCACAGAGGATCGGTAACTAACCCTGCCCACTAACCACAGAGGATCGGTAACTAACCCTGCCCACTAACCACAGAGGATCGGTAACTAACCCTGCCCACTAACCACAGAGGATCGGTAACTAACCCTGCCCACTAACCACAGAGGATCGGTAACTAAACCTGCCCACTAACCACAGAGGATCGGTAACTAACCCTGCCCACTAACCACAGAGGATCGGTAACTAAACCTGCCCACTAACCACAGAGGATCGGTAACTAAACCTGCCCACTAACCACAGAGGATCGGTAACAAACCTGCCCACTAACCACAGAGGATCGGTAACTAACCCTGCCCACTAACCACAGAGGATCGGTAACTAACCCTGCCCACTAACCACAGAGGATCGGTAACTAACCCTGCCCACTAACCACAGAGGATCGGTAACTAACCCTGCCCACTAACCACAGAGGATCGGTAACTAAACCTGCCCACTAACCACAGAGGATCGGTAACTAACCCTGCCCACTAACCAAAGGGCATTGGTAACATAGAAGATCGGAGCAGGAGTCGGCCATTCAGCCCCTCGAGCCTGCTCCACCATTTAATGAGATCATGGCTGATCACCCAAATTCAGTACCCTGTCCCTGCTTTCTCCCCACATCCCTTGATCCCTTTAGCCTTAAGAAATATATCTAACTCCTTCTTGAATATATTTAATGAATTGGCCTCAACTGCCTTCTGTGGTAGACAATTCCACAGGTTCACCACTCTCTGGGTGAAAAAATTCCTCCTCATCTCAGCCCTAAATGGCTTTACCCCTTATCCTTAGACTGTGACCCCTGGTTCTGGACTCCCCCGCCAATGGGAACATCCTTTTTGCACCTAGTCTGTCTAGTCCTGTTAGAATTTTATAAGTTTCAATGAGATACCCTCTCATTCTTCTAAACTCTAGCGAATATAAGCCTAATCGACCCAATCTCTCTTCATATATCATTCCTGCCATCCCAGGTATCAGTCTGGTGAATCTTCGCTGCACTCTCTCCATGGCAAGAACATTCTTCCTCAGATAAGGTGACCAAAACTGCACACAATACTCAAGGTGTGGTCTCACCAAGGCCCTGTACAACTGCAGCAAGACATCCTTGTTCCTGTACTCAAATCTTCTCGCTACGAAGGCCAACATACCATTTGCCTTCTTAACCGCCTGCTGCACCTGCATGCTTACCTTCAGCGACTGGTGCACAAGGACACCCAGGTCTCGTTGCACTTCCCCTTTTCCCAATCTATTGCCGTTCAGATAATAATCTGCCTTCCTGTTTTTGCCACCGAAGTGGATAATCTCGCATTTATCCACATTATACTGCATCAGCTATGCATCTGCCCAATCACCCAACCTGTCCAAATCATACTGGAGTTTCTCTGCACCCTCCTCACAGCACACACGCCCACCCAGCTTTGTGTTATCTGCAAACTTGGAGATATTACATCTAGTTCCCTCGTCTAGATCATTAATATATATTGTGAATAGCTGGGGTCCTAGTACTGATCCCTGCGGTACCCCACTAGTCACTGCCTGCCACTCGGAAAAAGACCTGTTTATTCCAACTCTTT
Source organism: Somniosus microcephalus (assembly GCF_052327205.1). Lineage (NCBI taxonomy): Eukaryota > Metazoa > Chordata > Chondrichthyes > Squaliformes > Somniosidae > Somniosus > Somniosus microcephalus. Next base: position 66,907,157 of record NC_141010.1, on the reverse strand, counting down.
GCTTCCTGTCTGCCAACCAGTTCTCTATCCAAGTCAGTACCTTACCCCCAATCCCATGTGCTTTAACTTTGCACGCCAATCTCTTATGCGGGACCTTATCGAAAGCCTTCTGAAAGTCCAAATACACCACATCCACTGGTTCTCCCTTATCTATTCTACCAGTTACATCCTCAAAAAATTCCAATAGATTAGTCAAGCACGATTTACCTTTTGTTAATCCATTTTGACTTTGTCCGATCCTGTCACTGTTTTCCAAGTGCTCTGCTATTACATCTTTTATAATGGACTCTAGCATTTTCCCCACTACCGATGTCAGGCTTACCGGTCTATAATTCCCCATTTTCTCTCTACCACCTTTTTTAAATAGTGGGGTTACATTAGCTACGCTCCAATCCATGGGAACTGTTCCAGAGTCTATCGAATTTTGGAAGATGACCAGCAATGCGTCTACTATTTCTAGGGCCACTTCCTTAAGTACCCTAGGATGTAGATTATCAGGCCCTGGGGATTTATCGACCTTCAATGCCGTCAATTTCCCTAACACCATTTCCCTACAAATACTGATTTCATTCAATTCCTGCCTCTCATTAGACCCTATGTTCCCCGACATCTCTGGAAGGTTATTTGTGTCCCACTTTGTGAAGACAGAAACAAAGTATGTATTTAATTGGTCTGCCATTTCTTTGTTCCCCATTATAAATTCCTAACTAAACCTGCCCACTAAGCAAAGGGTATCGGTAACTAACCATTCCCACTCATGAAAAGGCTTCATTAACTATCCTGGCCCACTCACCAAAGGATATCAGTAACTAACCCTGCCCACTAACCAAAGGACATCGGTAACTTAACTTGCCAACTAACCAAAGGGCATCGGTAACTAAATCTGCCCACTAATCAAAGAGGATCGGTAACTAAACCTGCCAACTAACCAAAGAGGATCGGTAACTAAATATGCCCACTAACCGAAGGGCATCGGTAACTAAACTTGCCCACTAACCAAAGAGGATCGGTAACTAAACCTGCCAACTAACCAAAGAGGATCGGTAACTAAATATGCCCACTAACCGAAGGGCATCGGTAACTAAACTTGCCAACTAACCAAAGAGGATCGGTAACTAAACCTGCCAACTAACCAAAGAGGATCGGTAACTAAATATGCCCACTAACCGAAGGGCATCGGTAACTAAACTTGCCCACTAACCAAAGAGGATCGGTAACTAAACCTGCCCACTAACCAAAGGGCATCGGTAACTAAACCTGCCCACTAACCAAAGGGCATCGGTAACTAAACCTGCCCACTAACCAAAGGGCATCGGTAACTAAATATGCCCTCTAACCAAAGAGCATTAGTAACTAAACCTGCCCCAACCAAAGAGGATTGGTAACTAAACCTGCCCACTATCCAAAGGGCATCGGAAACTACGGTAACTAAACCTTCCCACTAACCAAAGGACATTGGTAACTCACCCTGCCCACTAACCAAAGGGCATCGGAAACTACGGTAACTAAACCTTCCCACTAACCAAAGGACATTGGTAACTCACCCTGCCCACTAACTAAAGGGCATCGGTAACTAAACTTGCCCACTAACCAAATGGCATCGGTAACTCACCCTGCCCACTAACTAAAGGGCATCACTAACTAAACCTGCCCACTAACCAAAGATCATAGGTCACCGACACTCCCCACTAACCAAATTCCTTTCAGGTTTTATCCATTTCTACACTTTGCATTACGCCCGAGGTGTGAGCTGCACTCTCAGTGTGTGTCACACTCAGTGTGTGTCACACTCAGGGTGTGACACTCTCAGAGTGTGTCACCCTCAGTGTGTGTCACACTCAGTGTGTCACCCTCAGTGTGTGTCACACTCAGTGTGTGCCACACTCAGGGTGTGACACTCTCAGAGTGTGTCACCCTCAGTGTGTGTCACACTCAGAGTGTGTCACCCTCAGTGTGTGTCACACTCAGTGTGTGTCACACTCAGGGTGTGACACTCTCAGAGTGTGTCACCCTCAGTGTGTGTCACACTCAGGGTGTGACACTCTCAGAGCGTGTCACCCTCAGTGTGTGTCACACTCAGGGTGTGACACTCTCAGAGTGTGTCACCCTCAGTGTGTGTCACACTCAGTGTGTGTCACACTCAGGGTGTGACACTCTCAGAGTGTGTCACCCTCAGTGTGTGTCACACTCAGAGTGTGTCACCCTCAGTGTGTGTCACACTCAGTGTGTGTCACACTCAGGGTGTGACACTCTCAGAGTGTGTCACCCTCAGTGTGTGTCACACTCAGTGTGTGTCACACTCAGGGTGTGACACTCTCAGAGTGTGTCACCCTCAGTGTGTGTCACACTCAGGGTGTGACACTCTCAGTGTGTGACACTCTCAGGGTGACACTCTCAGGGTGACACCCTCAGGGTGACACTCACATTGTGTGACACTCAGTGTGACACACAGACTGACATCAGCAATCTTCACATCTTCACCTCTGTGCTGAGGAAATCTGTATCCTTCCCCCTCCCCATCCCCTCCCCCTCCCCATCCCACACCACCCCCCACCCTCTTCCCCTCCCCTCCCCACCTCACCCCATCCCATACCCTCTTCCCCTCCCCCTCCCACACCATCCCCCACCCTCTTCCCCTCACCCTGCCTTCCCTTCCTGGATCCTACTGCATCACCACAATCGTCTAACCAATTGGCCAGTGTGACACCGTGCCCCCCCGATGAGTCCTCGTGCCGATGTGAGTTACACAATGAGCAGATACGAACCTCGTTACTGGCGTGGATCCTGGGGTCGATCGCCTGCAGCACAAACCATGTGGCATTGCGGAGAATGAAGGTGGAAATCAAATTCCAGTGGATGATGTTCCTTAGACACCGGATGCTCCTAATATGGGAACGAAGAGGACACATTGAACAGGCGTCCTGTTCCATTAGTGAAGCTTCTTTTGCTCTGCATTAGTCCCTGTGCATATGCTGACTTGGGGCTAAATTCAATAGGCCCGAAAACAGGCGCGGGGATCACGATGCGCGATTAACCCGTGCCCGTTGCTTCCGATGCAGGCAGCAAGCTCATTAACATGATTGGAGCATTCAGCCAGCACTGAACGTGCTGAGTGGCTGAGTGCCTCAGCAGGGCCCCAAGTTTCTGCGAGCACCACTTTAAGGGGAGGTGCATCCTGGCTAGAGCAGGTGCTGGAGCTCTTTGTGGAATAGATTCTGAGCAGGAAGAAAACTGAATAATAGCACAACTGGGGAAAGAGCGTGCTCCAGGTTCTTTGACGGTGGGCATGAGGAGTATGGTCCTCTACCAACAGGGGGCCAGGACATCCTTCAGACAAACTCTGCAAAGGGCAGATAGCCGTGATGGTCACTGCTAGGAGTGAAGCCCCGAGGAACTGGATGCAGTGCCTCAAAAAGTTCAATGACCTCACACGAGTGGTCGAGGTCAGTGAATTTATCTTCACATATCCCACTAACTGTACACACTCCTCTTCACTCACCTACCAACAACCTCTATCAATACTGACTCATACCTAACATTCATAGCTTCACCTCACCCTCACACACTTAGCACTGCTGCAAGCCTCACACCCTTGTCTCACAGCCTGCACACACTGTCAGATATTCAACCATCACCCAATCACATGGCACCACACTCACTGACACACGTCCCTATTTCTTGCAGGACAAGTTGGTGCATAACCGGAGGCAGCAGACGCTAACCAGCGGGGACAGGCACGGCTGCATGGCCTTTCCCCGATGGAGGAGACGATGGTCACCATCACTGGAGCGGCCATCGCTGAGGCCGTGACAAGCAGCTGGGTTGAATCCATTGAAGATGACGGTATCCACATATCTAATCCTCCTTCTCATATCCCACTTCCCCCTCGTCCCACAATCTCTTCTGATTTACAAGCTGCGCATGGTGTAAGCATGCACCTCTTGCTTCCCGCCCTTCCTCTCACCACAACCCTACCCTTGTGCCTTTCTCCTTTCAGACAGCCAAGAACTGCCACCTGGCCAGACACTGGCGGAGGAGCACGAAATGCAAGAGGAAGAACACAGAGGCGCTGAACACACAAAACCATCACTTGATTTCACACTCCCAGACACCAGCTCAGATACTGACACTCCGCGTAATTTAGAGCAGAGCTCAGACATGGGATCTGCACATGGTGAGACACTGGGCATGAGCTGGCTGCTGCCAGGGCAGGGGGAAAGAGTAGTGCAGGTGTCAGCTCCCCGTAGGGTGAGGTTGCACACGAGTTCTGCTGCACAGGATATTCATTTGAGGACTTTGATGGGGCAGCCTGCAGAAGAACGCTGATGGGTATGCACAATGAAATGCTTGGTGCATTGGCAGGCCTGCCAGAAAGCCTGAATGCAGTGCCAAGGAGCATGGAGGAGTCCAACACCAACCTTGCACAGGGCTTCATGCAGAGCTTGGAGCCCATCCTTTACAGCCTGGAAGTGGTGGCCAACTCCATTAACGCACTTGTGGACCCGGCCATGATGCTGGGTCTGACGGCCAATGTCTCAGCTTCCATTGCAGCACAAGCAGCATCCAGCCAACGTCTCAGTGCTGCAATGGAAGCTCAGACATTTGTAACTGGTGAGTGAAACTGGTTAGTGTGGGACTAGTGAAACTGGTTAGTGTGGGACTAGTGAAACTGGTTAGTGTGGGACTAGTGAAACTGGTTAGTGTGGGGCGAGTGGAACTGGTTAGCGTGGGACTAGTGTAACTAGTTAGTGTGGGACTAGTGAAACTGGTTAGTGTGAGGCTAGTGTAACTAGTTAGTGTGGGGCAAGTGGAACTGGTTAGTGCAGGGTGAGTGTAACTGGTTAGTGAGGGACTAGTGAAACTGGTTAGTGTGGGGTGAGTGTAACTGGTTAGTGTGGGACTAGTGTAACTGGTTAGCATGGGACTAGTGAAACTGGTTAGTGTGGGACTAGTATAACTAGTTAGTGTGGGGCAAGTGGAACAGGTTAGTGTGGGACTAGTGGAACTGGTTAGTGTGGGACTAGTAACTAGTTAGTGTGGGGCAAGTGGAATGGGTTAGTGTGGGACTAGTGTAACTGGTTAGTGTGGGACTAGTGTAACTGGTTAGTGTGGGACTAGTGAAACAGGTTAGTGTGGAGCGAGTGTAACTGGTTAGCATGGGACTAGTGTAACTAGTTAGTGTGGAGCAAGTGGAACGTGTTAGTGTGGGACTAGTGTAACTGGTTAGTGTGGGACTAGTGAAACTGGTTAGCGTGGGACTAGAGTAACTAGTTAGTGTGGGGCAAGTGGAACGGGTTAGTGTGGGTGAGTGTAACTGGTTAGTGTGTGACTAGTGTAACTGGTTAGTGTGGGACTAGTGTAACTGGTTAGTGTGGGACTAGTGAAACTGGTTAGTGTGGGGCAAGTGTAACTGGTTAGTGTGGGACTAGTGAAACTGGTTAGTGTGGGGCGAGTGCAACTGGTTAGTGTGGGACTAGTGTAACTGGTTAGTGTGGGGCGAGTGTAACTGGCTAGTGTGGGGTGAGTGTAACTGGTTACTGTGGGGCTATTGAAACTGGTTAGTGTGGGACTCGTGTAACTGGTTAGTGTGGGACTAGTGAAACTGGTTAGTGTGGGGCGAGTGGAATTGGTTAGTGTGGGACTAGTGAAATTGGTTAGTGTGGGACTAGTGTAACTGGTTTGTGTGGGACTAGTGAAACTGGTTAGCGTGGGACTAGTATAACTAGTTAGTGTGGGGCAAGTGGAATGGGTTAGTGTGGGACTAGTTAAACTGGTTAGCGTGGGACTAGAGTAAATAGTTAGTGTGGGGCAAGTGGAACGGGTTAGTGTGGGTGAGCGTAACTGGTTAGTGTGGGACTAGTGTAACTGGTTAGTGTGGGACTAGTGAAACTGGTTAGTGTGGGGCGAGTGTAACTGGTTAGTGTGGGACTAGTGAAACTGGTTAGTGTGGGGCGAGTGCAACTGGTTAGTGTGGGACTAGTGTAACTGGTTAGTGTGGGGCGAGTGTAACTGATTAGTGTGGGGTGAGTGTAACTGGTTACTGTGGGGCTATTGAAACTGGTTAGTGTGGGACTAGTGAAGCTGGTTAGCGTGGAACTAGTGAAACTGTTTAGCATGGGACTAGTGCGACTAGTTAGTGTGGGACTAGTGAAACTGGTTAGAGTGGGACTAGTGAAACTGGTTAGTGTGGGACTAGTGAAACTTGTTAGAGTGGGACTAGTGAAACTGTTTAGTGTGGGACTAGTGAAACTGGTTAGTGTGGGGAGGGTGTAACTGGTTAGTGTGGGACTAGTGTAACTGGTTAATGTGGGACTAGTGAAACTGGTTAGTGTGGGGTGAGTGAAACTGGTTAGTGTGGGACGAGTGTAACTGGTTAGTGTGGGACGAGTGTAACTGGTTAGTGTAGGGCTAGTGAAACTGTATCGCGTGGGACTAGTGTAACTAGTTAGTGTGGGGTGAGTGGAAATGGTTAGTGTGGGGCGAGTGTAACTGGTGAGTGTGGGACTAGTGAAACTGGTTAGAGTGGGACTAGTGTAACTGGTTAATTGGTTGCTAGCAACCAGACATGCCACGCAAGCTCAGACGGCTGGTTGCCTCCTCCCTTCCCCTTCTTCCGCCTCCTCTTTCTCCTCCTCCTCCACTGCCTCTTCCTCCAGTCAGCACGGGGTTAATCAGAGACACTCAGCACTAGGGCATCAAAGGTGGTGGTGAGGGTGTGCTTGAGCAGATCGGTAGCTGCAGAAATGTGGTGGTGAATGGAGGGACAAAGGCTGGACAGTTGGGATTTCATAAGTGCAGTTGTAAGAGAGATGGGAGAGAGTGTTTTCTAGGGGCGGACATAGAAGGAAGTAGGGTTGGGGCGTGGGGGGGGTGGAAGGGAGATGTTGGTAGAGAGCGATACGAGGAAATGATCAGAGATGGTCTTATCTGCAATTGACATGATGGGAGTAGCGAGGCCACGAGAGATGGCGCGGTCGAGGGGGTGAGCATGAATATTTGGTTGGGGAGTTTACATGGAGGGAAAGATTAAGGGAGGCTAGGAGGCTAGTGAACTCAGAGGAGAGAGAGCGTGATGAATTGAGGCGGTGGTTGAAAGCACCGAGGATGAGAAATCATTCAGTACAGAGGCTGAGGGAGGAGAGCAGTGAAGATACCTCGGTAATAAAATTTTTTATGGTGCTTGGGTGGGCAGTAGAGAACAAGAATTTTAAATGAGAGGGGTGGAATAAGGTGAGATGCTCAAAGGAGGAGAAACTGCTGGAGGAATAGGGGGACAGACCCAGGAGTGATTTGGTGATGAGAGCCACACTGGGTATAGTCGCTCTGTGACAGTATTCAGATACAGTCGCTCTGTGACAGTGTTCGGGTACAGTCGCACTGTGACGGTGTTCGGGTACAGTCGCACTGTGACGGTGTTCGGGTACAGTCGCTCTGTGACAGTGTTTGGCTACAGTCGCTCTGTGACAGTATTCGGATACAGTCGCTCTGTGACAGTGTTCGGGTACAGTCGCACTGTGATGGTGTTCGGGTACAGTCGCACTGTGACGGTGTTCGGGTACAGTCGCACTGTGACGGTGTTCGGGTACAGTCACACTGACGGTGTTCGGGTACAGTCGCACTGTGGCGGTGTTCGGGTACAGTCGCACTGTGACGGTGTTCGGGTACAGTCGCTCTGTGACAGTGTTCGGGTACAGTCGCACTGTGACGGTGTTCGGGTACAGTCGCACTGTGACGGTGTTCGGGTACAGTCGCTCTGTGATGGTGTTCGGGTACAGTCGCTCTGTGACAGTGTTCGGGTACAGTTGCTCTGTGACGGTGCTCGGGTACAGTCGCTCTGTGACGGTGTTCGGGTACAGTCGCTCTGTGACATTAGGTACAGTCGCTCTGTAACAGTGTTTGGGTACAGCCAATCTGTGACAGTTATCGGGTACAGTCGCTCTGTGACAGTGTTCGGGTACAGTCGCACTGTGACAGTGTTTGTGTACAGTCGCTCTGTGACAGTGTTCGGGTACAGTCACTCTGTGACAGTGTTCGAGTACAGTTGCTCTGTGACCGTGTTCGGGTACAATCGCTCTGTGACAGTGTTTGGGTACAGTCACACAGTGACATTGTTCGGGTACAGTTGCACTGTGATGGTGTTCGGTTACAGTCGCACTGTGACAGTTTTCGGGTACAGTCGCTCTGTGACAGTGTTCGGGTACAGTCGCACTGTGACAGTGTTCGGGTACAGTCATTATATGACAGTGTTCGGTACAGTCTCTCTGTGACAGTGTTCGGGTACAGTCGCTCTGTGGCAGTGTCCGGGTACAGTCGCTCTGTGACAGTGTTCGGGTACAGTCGCTCTGTGACAGTGTTCGGGTACAGTCACTCTGTGACGGTGCTCGAGTTTACCCCAGCCATTTAAAGTGGGGTACTGGAGGAGTTGTGAGTTGAGTGTGAATTGAGTGTGAGTTGAGTGTGAGTTGAGTTGTGAGTTGTTTGTGAGCTGAGTTGTGAGTTGAGTGTGAGTTGAGTTGTGAGTTGAGTGTGAGTTGGGTGTGAGTTGGGTGTGAGTTGGGTGTGAGTTGGTTGTGAGCTGAGTTGTGAGTTGAGATGTGAGTTGAGTTGTGAGTTGAGTGTGAGTTGGGTGTGAGTTGAGTTGTGAGTTGAGTGTGAGTTGGGTGTGAGTTGAGTTGTGAGTTGAGTGTGAGTTGGGTGTGAGTTGGGTGTGAGTTGAGTTGTGAGTTGAGTGTGAGTTGAGTTGTGAGCTGAGTGTGAGTTGAGTGTGAGTTGGGTGTGAGTTGAGAGTTGAGTGTGAGTTGAGTTGTGAGCTGAGTGTGAGTTGAGTTGTGAGTTGAGTGTGAGTTGAGTTGTGAGTTGAGTGTGAGTTGAGTTGTGAGCCAACTGTGAGTTGAGTTGTGAGCTGAGTGTGAGTTGAGTTGTGAGTTGAGTTGTGAGTTGAGTGTGAGTTGAGTGTGAGTTGGGTGTGAGCTGAGTGTGAGTTGAGTGTGAGTTGAGTTGTGAGTTGAGTGTGAGCTGAGTGTGAGTTGAGTGTGAGTTGAGTTGTGAGTTGGGTGTGAGCTGAGTTGTGAGTTGGGTGTGAGCTGAGTGTGAGTTGAGTTGTGAGTTGGGTGTGAGCTGAGTTGTGAGTTGGGTGTGAGCTGAGTTGTGAGTTGAGTGTGAGTTGAGTGTGAATCTCATCCCATGTTCCACGATGTCGGCCCCTCAGATTCTCTCACCTGCCTGCAGCGTGACAGTGAAACACTTTCAGTCCCAACAGGGTGAGAGCCTCTCAGCTTCTGGTGATTGCTGGGTTGTGATTGGCCGTAATACATTCTTCTCAGAGCAAAATACACATTTGAACCAAAGGTAGTTTGTTTTTTTACCGCATTCAGACTTGCTGCAGAGAAAGGGCAAAGCACCAGCCCACACTCCCTACTCGGCTCCTAGTTCAGGAGTCTGACTAGTTCAGGAGTGACCTGACTCTCCCCGACCCCCCCCCCCGTCCTGGGTGCCTTTGATGTGTTCCGGGAGGGTCTGATCGCTGTAGTGGGCTGTGTCCACATTCTCACTAACGGGCTGCACGGTGAATGAAATAGAATCCATGAAACCTGCAATTCTCTTACCTCAAACGCATGAAAAGCATGAAGGCAATGATGAGGGCAGCTAAGGAGAGGCAGTGTCCCAGGTAATTGATGATCACTGCAAGCTTGTAATGAATCTGATGCTTCCTCTGAAAGAGAAGAGAAAGTGTGTGAATATCACAGGGCTCACCCCACTCACAATCTCTATTTCGCAAAGGTTTCCTGCTCAATATGGTGAGGGGTTCAGTACTGGAGCCGCTTTCACACATTGTCAATGTAAACTTTGCAAACTAGGTAAAATTTCAATATTCCACAGTGCGAGAGATGCTTTTAAACTGAAGCGAGATGAAAGACTTCCCACTGGGACAGCTGCCGGTTTAATGATCCAGCTCACAGCTAATTCCAAGATTAGAAATCCTGTTGTATTGTCTGAGGTTCTTGAGTGAGCGGCTCGGTCTGTCTCGCCTCCCCTCTAATTGGCACCATTGTGTGATCGAGGTATCCTGGCTGGAATTCATCTTGCACGGGACTGTCCTGAGAAAGCTTGACTGTCAGCTCACAGATTCAGCTCCTCCTCTGTCCTCTCAGCATTCACAGGCTCCATGTTACCCACGCTCTCGCTCGACTTCTCATTCTCTCTCTTTCCTTTTTCCCTTTCTCTGTCTCGCTTTCTCTCTCTCCCTCTCTCTAACACTAACCCTATCTCTCTCCGTCTCTCCCTTTTTCTCTCCCTCTCTTTCTGTCTCTGTTTTTCTCTTTGTATTTCTCGCCTTTCTCTTTCTCTCCCGTCTCTCTCCGTTTCTATTTCTCTCTCCCTCTGTTTCTGTCTCTGTCTCTCTGTTTCTATTTCTTTCTTCACTCTGTTTCTCTTCTTTCTCTCCTCTCTTTTTCTTTCTCTCTCTCCCCATCTCTCTCTCTCTCTCTCTGTCTCTCCTGTTTCTCTCTCTATATAGAAATTGTCAGTCAATAAGATAATTTGAGGCTTGGCATGTAGCTTCAGGTCAAAAGTTGGGAGGCAGAAATTCCTCTCCTGGGGGAGATCTGTGGTGGGTGGAGGTTGACTCACCTCATGGATGCTCCCTGACCCCATCCAAAACCCGGAGTTGGCCTCATTAGCATAAAGCTGGCAAGCCCCTGCGCTATTGGTGCATTGCCCCGAGGTGGGAGATTGCACCTTGCTGCAACTTGAGCATCAGCTGTCGGGCCCAAGGGTCTCCCCAAATTACTTTCAACACCCTCATTTCAATGTTTCTACTTTTCCAATGGCAATCGATCACCCTGCAATCGATCACCCTGCAATCGATCACCCTGCAATCGATCGTTGCAATCGATCACCCTGCAATCGATCACCCTGCAATCGATCACCCTGCAATCGATCGTTGCAATCGATCACCCTGCAATCGATCGTTGCAATCGATCACCCTGCAATCGATCACCCTGCAATCGATCGTTGCAATCGATCACCCTGCAATCGATCACCCTGCAATCGATCACCCTGCAATCGATCACCCTGCAATCGATTGTTGCAATCGATCACCCTGCAATCGATCGTTGCAATCGATCACCCTGCAATCGATCACTCTGAAATCGATCGTTGCAATCGATCACCCTGCAATCGATCGTTGCAATCGATCACCCTGCAATCGATCACTCTGAAATCGATCGTTGCAATCGATCACCCTGCAATCGATCATTCTGAAATCGATCGTTGCAATCGATCACCCTGCAATCGATCACTCTGAAATCGATCGTTGCAATCGATCACCCTGCAATCGATCACTCTGAAATCGATCGTTGCAATCGATCACCCTGCAATCGATCACTCTGAAATCGATCGTTGCAATCGATCACCCTGCAATCGATCACTCTGAAATCGATCGTTGCAATCGATCACCCTGCAATCGATCACTCTGAAATCGATCGTTGCATTCGATCACCCTGCAATCGATCACTCTGAAATCGATCACCCTGCAATCGACCACCCTGCAATCGATCACCCTGCAATCGATCACCCTGCAATCGATCACCCTGCAATCGATCACCCTGCAATCGATCACCCTGCAATCGATCACTCTGCAATCGATCACTCTGCAATCGATAGCTCTGAAATCGATCGTTGCAATCGATCACCCTGCAATCGATCACTCTGAAATCGATCGTTGCAATCGATCACCCTGCAATCGATCACTCTGAAATCGATCGTTGCAATCGATCACCCTGCAATCGATCATTGCAATCGATCACCCTGCAATCGATCACTCTGAAATCGATCGTTGCAATCGATCACCCTGCAATCGATCACTCTGAAATCGATCGTTGCAATCGATCACCCTGCAATCGATCACTCTGAAATCGATCGTTGCAATCGATCACCCTGCAATCGATCACCCTGCAATCGATCGTTGCAATCGATCACCCTGCAATCGATCGTTGCAATCGATCACCCTGCAATCGATCACTCTGAAATCGATCGTTGCAATCGATCGTTGCAATCGATCACCCTGCAATCGATCACTCTGAAATCGATCGTTGCAATCGATCACCCTGCAATCGATCATTCTGAAATCGATCGTTGCAATCGATCACCCTGCAATCGATCACTCTGAAATCGATCGTTGCAATCGATCACCCTGCAATCGATCACTCTGAAATCGATCGTTGTAATCGATCACCCTGCAATCGATCACTCTGAAATCGATCGTTGCAATCGATCACCCTGCAATCGATCACTCTGAAATCGATCGTTGCAATCAATCACCCTGCAATCGATCACTCTGAAATTGATCGTTGCAATCGATCACCCTGCAATTGATCACTCTGAAATCGATCACCCTGCAATCGACCACCCTGCAATCGATCACCCTGCAATCGATCACCCTGCAATTGATCACCCTGCAATCGATCACCCTGCAATCGATCACCCTGCAATCGATCACTCTGCAATCGATCACTCTGCAATCGATAACTCTGAAATCGATCGTTGCAATCGATCACCCTGCAATCGATCACTCTGAAATCGATCGTTGCAATCGATCACCCTGCAATCGATCACTCTGAAATCGATCGTTGCAATCGATCACCCTGCAATCGATCGTTGCAATCGATCACCCTGCAATCGATCACTCTGAAATCGATCGTTGCAATCGATCACCCTGCAATCGATCACTCTGAAATCGATCGTTGCAATCGATCACCCTGCAATCGATCACTCTGAAATCGATCGTTGCAATCGATCACCCTGCAATTGATCACTGTCTAATCGATCACTGTTATTGATCACCCTGCAATCGATCACTCTGAAATCGATCGTTGCAATCGATCACCCTGCAATTGATCACTCTGAAATCGATCGTTGCAATCGATCACCCTGCAATCGATCACTCTGAAATCGATCGTTGCAATCGATCACCCTGCAATCGATCACTCTGAAATCGATCGTTGCAATCGATCACCCTGCAATCGATCACTCTGAAATCGATCGTTGCAATCGATCACCCTGCAATCGATCACTCTGAAATCGATCGTTGCAATCGATCACCCTGCAATCGATCACTGTCTAATCGATCACTGTTATTGATCACCCTGCAATTGATCACTACAATCGATCACTGCAATCAATGACTTTGATCAATTACTCTGCAGTCGATCATGCTGAAATCAATCACTGCAGTCAATTTTAATTTTACTACTTTTCCAATGGCAATCGATCACTCTGCAATCGAATATGTCAATCAATAACTCTGCAATTGATTACTTCAATTGATCACTGTAATCAATCACCAAAATTGATCACTCTGCAATCGATCGCCCTGCATTCGATTACTGCTGGGAACGCTCCCTTTTAAATGATTGTGGGCCCCACTCCTTCAAGTCCTGACATGTTAGTACACCAGCTCATGCTTTGCACTGGGAATAATTCAGGCTGGACTGAAGGGGCTTTGAGCAGCTGCCGTTATCCTGCCAGTGGATTCAGGAGACACTGGCTCCCACTTCCAATGGAATTTTGTTCCACTAACAATAAGGATCGGAGAGCCAGTGTAACTCAGCCCCACCCAAATCCCCCCCCCCTGCCCCCACATTGTGAATAATTCACCCCCATTGGGAGGGACTCTTGGGACTGAGAGGCAATCTGTACCTCACCAGCATGTTGTATAAGAACAGTAAATGTGTGGTTGATTTGAGTTGCATTGTTGTGTATGCTGAGAGCTGCTCACTGAAACAGGCCTGGTTATGGGTCCTGCAAGATGTATCGGGGCTATTGGACCGGTGCAGGCAGCACTCAGTGAGGGGAACCTACTTTCTTGTCATCCAGCTGTTCAGCTTTTAGCCAACTGTGACCAGTGTTTAATCCAAACCAATACTAAAGCAAGAAGGCGAATCCCTGGAAAATTCAGAACACTGAAGCATGTTTACTGAAGATTTTGCTTGGTATTAGCTCAACACTGACCTACATGGGAGCAGAGAGAATCAGAGCAAGAGGTTACTGGAGCACCAATCAATGGTCTTCCAGGGTGACCCTCCTAAGCTGTCCAAGAAGGAAGAGACACTAGAACTCAAGGCCGGCATGGCAACAGTTGTGAGCATGTGTGAGAGAAGCTATGATTGTCTGTATAATGGGAGCTCTGCTGGAGGTGGCTATGGGATTGCCACACGCGCCAAGGTACACAGCAGCAGAACACAAGATATGTAGATTGTGGAATAGCCACCATATTCTAACGTTCCTAAGTGCATTCTGCAATGACTGCAGCTGCCTTTTATGCTCAGAAAACCTGAGGTCCACATCAACAGAGAACGGAGATGGCCAGCCCACCTACAGCCGGCTCCTGGTCTTCCTGTTCCACTACCACCTGCTCCTGCTCCTGCACTGCGTAGCACCCAGTGAATTCCCCTCCAATCCCACAGGCCACATTCCTGCTCCTGCACTGCGTATCACCCAGTGCATTCCCCTCCAATCCCACAGGCCACATTCCTGCTCCTGCACTGCGTAGCACCCAGTGCATTCCCCTCCAATCCCACAGGCCACATTCCTGCTCCTGCACTGTGTATCACCCAGTGCATTCCCCTCCAATCCCACAGGCCACATTCCTGCTCCTGCACTGCGTATCACCCAGTGCATTCCCCTCCAATCCCACAGGCCACATTCCTGCTCCTGCACTGTGTATCACCCAGTGCATTCCCCTCCAATCCCACAGGCCACATTCCTGCTCCTGCTCTGTGTATCACCCAGTGCATTCCCCTCCAATTCCACAGGCCACATTCCTGCTCCTGCACTGTGTGTCACCCAGTGCATTCCCCTCCAATCCCACAGGCCACATTCCTGCTCCTGCTCTGTGTATCACCCAGTGCATTCCCCTCCAATCCCACAGGCCACATTCCTGCTCCTGCTCTGTGTATCACCCAGTGCATTCCCCTCCAATCCCACAGGCCACATTCCTGCTCCTGCTCTGTGTATCACCCAGTGCATTCCCCTCCAATCCCACAGGCCACATTCCTGCTCCTGCACTGCGTATCACCCCGTGCATTCCCCTCCAATCCCACAGGCCACATGCTCCTGTCTGGTGAGTTGTAGGCTTCGAGTGAGTGACAGTGCCTTGTTTAAGAGTGATTTCCTCCTGTAGCTTCCTGGTTTTCAGAGAAGAGAAACAAGTTGTGATGAACCCTAATGTCAATGTGGACGAAGTTTGCGATCCATGGAATGGCTGACAGGGAAGTGATTTTTGCCACCTGCTTTGGTTCCAGTTGTATTGATTTCTTTGTGGGTTCAATGACGAGACATTTATGAAAGAGAATGTCTTTTAATCTAAAGTCTGTTCAACTCTTTATACAGCATTTCAGGAGACACCATGCTAGTGATCCATCTAGAACGAAACTGAAACTAAACTAAACTGCCTTGCTTGTCTCGGTCACATGCCCTCTGCTGGTCAGGCGCAAGCAATCAATACATGCAAACATGCTGGTAAGGCATCATAATCTAACAGGCAAATACCATCTCTATTTGCTGATATCATTACATCTCCTTTTCTTAAAACAAAAGTATTTTACTTTTAACTAACAACATGTTTTCTTTGTATTAATCTGCATTTTAACTGTAACACTTAATGAACTTACATTATCATTATCATGATCAAGGTTTTTTAACCTTGCTTTGTGTGTTCACATGAAATATGTCAATATTGAAGAAAGAATAAGATAACATTACTTCCTTCTATAACAATAGTCCTTAAATTTGCTCAATGAGTCTCTCAGGAGGCTTCACGTGTCTTGAGGATTTTCTGATTGATTGTCCTTGAATCTGAGTTGTTGCCTCAGATGATGGTTTCTCAGCTGTGTGATCAGGTCGTTCAACAGTATCAGTCTTCTGACTTGCTGTGGCTGGTCCCATGAGAAGATCTCGACGATTTCTTCTCAGAACAGCACCCTCATCTGTCTGAATGGTGTATGATCTTGGTTGAACTTCACTCAGGACAGTTCCCTTCTGAGTCCATGTGTTTGTTTTGTCTTTGAACCTTACTTGGTCACCAGTGTGGAGTTCAGGTAGGTTTTGTGTTCCTCTGTCATAGTAGTACTTTTGCTTTTCTTTCTGTTGTTCTTTGAACTTCCTCACTTTCTCCCCCTCTTTTGTTTTCAGGAGGTTCTCTGGGATGGGTAGGTTTGACCTTAGCAGACGTCCCATAAGGAGTTGGGCTGGTGACATACCACACTCGAGCGGCGTTGTGCGGTATACAAGCATGCTCTGGTAGAAGTCAGTTCCACTGTCTTTTGCCTTGTACATCAGTCTTTTCACTGTGTTTGCGGGCTCTCCTGGGTCAACAGCTCTGGACAACGTGTCTGCTGTATACATCAGCTTACCCAGTGTGTACGCAACATTCAGTTCATCATAGACTGTCTCTCCTTCGCTTTCCACAACGAGGACTCTCTTTACCAGGTTCAGTCTCTCACAGGCTTTTAAACCTAGTATGGCTTGCACATCCTTTGGCACCACGATTAATGCTAGCGTGTGCTCTCTGTCCTTGTGTGTTACTTTGAAAATGCATCTTCCTTTCACTGGTATATCAGTACCTGTGTATCCTGTCACTTTCACTTTTATTCCATGTATCTTTGGCCTGGGTCTAATTTTCTTAAAATCAGTCTCTGATATCACATTAACTTGTGCTCCAGTATCCAATTTAAATGGAATGTGTATGTCATTCACTTTTAGTGTCTACATCCAGTCTCTTTCTTCTTTTTTGTTTTCAGACACAACATCTACATAGAACTCCTCTATCTCGCTTTCATCCACTGTATGGACCTTGCTTTGTTGTGCTTGGTTCTTACAGCAACGGGCATAATGGTTGTTTTTGTTGCAACTATTGCATGTTTTACCATATGCTGGACACTTTTTTGGTGGATGCTGTGTACCGCATCGACTACATGACTTTCGATTGCCCCTTTCATTTTTGTTCGCTGGCCACGCCTCTTTTTTCACATTGGCGCTCTTTTTGTTAAACGGTTTGTATCCGTCCATTCTCACTGCATCCACGTTGCAGCTACTGTCACTGAACAGCTCCTTTGCCTGCAACTTCACAGTCTCTGTAGCCCTACACAGTGCTATGGCTTTTCCCAGGTCTAGATCTTGCTCTCTTAGCAGTCTTTCCCTTAGACCATTATCTGGAATACCACACACCAGTCTGTGTTTTATCAGCGAGTCTGTCAGTCCCCCAAATTCACATGTTTTGCTTCTGTTTCTCAGTTCAGTCACATACTGATCAATAGTCTCTCCCGTTTTCTGTACACATGTGAAAAATCTGTGCCTCTCAAATGTCACGTTACGTTTAGGTATGCAGTAGGCCTCAAACTGTTCCATTATTTTATCTAGCTTCATTTTGTCTCCATCAGCAGCGAATGTGAAGTTATTATACACCTCCAGCGCTTCATCACCCACGACATGTAAGAACAGTGATGATTTCTTTTTATTACTTTTCTCGTCAGCTCCGATTGCCGCTAAATACAACCCCACACGTTGTTTGAATCTCCTCCAATTTTCAGCCACATTACCTGTCAACTGAAGCTTCGTCGGTGGGAGTAAACCTTCCATTTTTCACTTCGTTAGCTATTCTCTAATGGTAAGTAACGATGTTCTCTTTTGGCTTGCTAATCTGTGGAGAGCTGATTTAACTTCAGATTTTTCCTCTTCATCTCTTTCAATCACTTCTGACACCATGTATTGATTTCTTTGTGGGTTCAATGACGAGACATTTATGAAAGAGAATGTCTTTTAATCTAAAGTCTGTTCAACTCTTTATACAGCATTTCAGGAGACACCATGCTAGTGATCCATCTAGAACGAAACTGAAACTAAACTAAACTGCCTTGCTCGTCTCGGTCACATGCCCTCTGCTGGTCAGGCACAAGCAATCAATACATGCAAACATGCTGGTAAGGCACCATAATCAAACAGGCAAATACCATCTCTATTTGCTGATATCATTACAGCAGTCAGTGAATGAATGAATAGGATGGGAAAAAATAAAGAGCGAGCGTGCTGGAATAGCTGGGCACAAACCCTGAGCCCTCCTCATGCCCCAGCCCCTGCTGCCTTCAGATTCTCTCTGCCCTGATGTCATGGTGTAGGAGAATGAAGGTTCTGGGGATCTCGCCTAATGTGGCTTCTCCTTGTTACCCACAGCCTTCTCCTGCAAAGTGAGTAGAAAGGGTTGAATTCTTAAGATGGGCAGAGGGCGTTCACATAGGTCCTTGTACCAGCTGTAGTAAATATGATTACAGGAACATGCTGATACAGTACGTGGAAAGAGTCGGAGAAAGATTAGCGCAATCTCTGCCTGATCATGGGTAAAGTCACTGCTCACACTTGTCCTGGTTACTGATTCACATTATTGTGAGGTTTGAGTGGGTTTCCTACCTGGATACACCAGCTGAGATGACAGAACACTTTCTAGCCAGTTCCTCGGAACAAGTATATAATTGATGTGGTTCCCCACCTCCTGACTGGCACATGGTGACTATCCACCAGAGACTCTCCCTCCTCTGTCACACATGCTCCAGTAGAGGGCTAAAAATTTGGCGTTCCCAGCCCATAATTGGCTACTCACCGTGGGTTGTGATTGACAGGTTAGCAATGCGTGCTCCCAGTGCAGAATTTCATTCCATGATTTATACAACACCAAACGAGGTGTAGTGCCAGTTCTGGGACCGCTCGTAGACATGTCACATGCACTGTCACATTGCTGCTTTCCGAGATTTCTCGCCTCCTGCAGTGAGGCTCCATTGAAGCATGCAGCTTTTCACCCACTCACGGGCTGGCTGCCCATCACAGGCATCACTGGGTCCTGCAGATTGCCCACTGGATGCAAATAAAACTAATCCTAATGCTCAGCTAGATTCAGCACTCTGGGCACTCGGGGCACTCGGGGCACTCGGGGCACTCGGGACACTCGGGGCACTCTGGACACTCAGGACACTCGGGGCACTCGGGGCACTCTGGACACTCAGGACACTTGGGGCACTCGGGACACTCGGGGCACTCTGGACACTCGGGGCACTCGGGGCACTCGGGACACTTGGGGCACTCTGGACACTCAGGACACTCGGGGCACTCGGGACACTCGAGGCACTCTGGACACTCAGGAAACTCGGGGCACTCGGGGCACTCTGGACACTCGGGAAACTCTGGACACTCGGGGCATTCTGGACACTCAGGACACTCGGGGCACTCGGGGCACTCGGCGCACTCTGGACGCTCAGGACACTTGGGGCACTCAGGACACTCGGGGCACTCTGGACACTCGGGGCACTCGGGGCACTCGGGACACTTGGGGCACTCTGGACACTCGGGGCACTCGGGACACTCGGGACACTCGAGGCACTCTGGACACTCAGGAAACTCAGGAAACTCGGGGCACTCGGGGCACTCTGGACACTCGGGAAACTCGGGACCCTCGGGGCACTCTGGACACTCAGGACACTCGGGGCACTCGGGACACTTGGGGCACTCTGGACACTCAGGACACTCGGGGCACTCGGGGCACTCTGGACACTCGGGAAACTCGGGACACTCGGGGCACTCTGGACACTCAGGACACTCGGGGCACTCGGGACACTTGGGGCACTCTGGACACTCAGGACACTCAGGGCACTCGGGGCACTCGGGGCACTCGGGGCACTCTGGACACTCAGGACACTCGGGGCACTCGGGACACTCGGGGCACTCTGGACACTCGGGAAACTCGGGACACTCGGGGCACTCGGGGCACTCTGGACACTCAGGACACTCGGGGCACTCGAGGCACTTGGGCACTCGAGGCACTCTGGACACTCGGGAAACTCGGGACACTCGAGGCACTCTGGACACTCAGGAAACTCGGGGCACTCGGGGCACTCTGGACACTCGGGAAACTCGGGACACTCGGGGCACTCTGGACACTCAGGACACTCGGGGCACTCAGGACACTTGGGGCACTCTGGACACTCAGGACACTCGGGGCACCCGGGGCACTCGGGGCACTCGGGGCACTCGGGACACTCGGGGCACTCTGGACACTCGGGGCACTCGGGACACTCGGGACACTCTGGACACTCAGGAAACTCGGGGCACTCGGGACACTCGGGACACTCTGGACACTCAGGAAACCCGGGGCACTCGGGGTACTCTGGACACTCGGGAAACTCGGGACACTCGGGGCACTCTGGACACTCAGGACACTCGGGGCACTCGGGGCACTCGGGGCACTCGGGACACTCGGGGCACTCTGGACACTCAGGAAACTCGGGGCACTCGGGACACTCGGGACACTCTGGACACTCAGGAAACTCGGGGTACTCGGGGCACTCTGGACACTCGGGAAACTCGGGACACTCGGGGCACTCTGGACACTCAGGACACTCGGGGCACTCGGGGCACTCAGGGCACTCGGGACACTCGGGGCACTCTGGACACTCAGGACACTCGGGGCACTCGGGACACTCGGGACACTCTGGACA
The DNA here is from genome assembly GCF_052327205.1 of Somniosus microcephalus. NCBI lineage: Eukaryota > Metazoa > Chordata > Chondrichthyes > Squaliformes > Somniosidae > Somniosus > Somniosus microcephalus. The sequence continues at coordinate 66,886,617 of NC_141010.1, read as the reverse complement.
CTCAGGAAACTCGGGGCACTCGGGACACTCGGGACACTCTGGACACTCAGGAAACTCGGGGCACTCTGGACGCTCGGGAAACTCGGGACACTCGGGGCACTCTGGACACTCCGGACACTCGGGGCACTCGAGGCACTTGGGCACTCGGGACACTCTGGACACTCAGGAAACTCGGGGCACTCGGGACACTCGGGACACCCTGGACACTCAGGAAACTCGGGGCACTCGGGGCACTCGGGGCACTCTGGACACTCGGGAAACTCGGGACACTTGGGGCACTCTGGATACTCAGGACACTCGGGGCACTCGGGGCACTCGGGGCACTCGGGACACTCGGGGCACTCTGGACACTCAGGACACTCGGGGCACTCGGGGCACTCGGGGCACTCTGGACACTCGGGAAACTCGGGACACTCGGGGCACTCTGGACACTCAGGACACTCGGGGCACTCGAGGCACTTGGGCACTCGGGACACTCTGGACACTCAGGAAACTTGGGGCACTCGGGGCACTCTGGACACTCGGGAAACTCGGGACACTCGGGGCACTCTGGACACTCAGGACACTCGGGGCACACGAGGCACTTGGGCACTCGAGGCACTCTGGACACTCGGGAAACTCGGGGCACTCGGGGCACTTTGGACACTCGGGAAACTCGGGACACTCAGGGCACTCTGGACACTCAGGACACTCGGGGCACTCGAGGCACTTGGGCACTCGGGACACTCTGGACACTCAGGAAACTTGGGGCACTCGGGGCACTCTGGACACTCGGGAAACTCGGGACACTCGGGGCACTCTGGACACTCAGGACACTCGGGGCACACGAGGAACTTGGGCACTCGAGGCACTCTGGACACTCGGGAAACTCGGGGCACTCGGGGCACTCTCGACACTCGGGGCACTCGGGAAACTCGGGGCACTCAGGGCACTCGGGACACTCGGGGCACTCGGGACACTCGGGACACTCGAGGCACTCTGGACACTCGGGAAACTCGGGGCACTCGGGGCACTCGGGACACTCGGGGCACTCGGGGCACTCGGGACACTCGAGGCACTCTGGACACTCGGGGCACTCGGGGCACTCTGGAAACTCGGGAAACTCGGGGCACTCGGGGCACTCGGGACACTCGGGGCACTTGGGACACTCGGGACACTCGAGGCACTCTGGACACTCGGGGCACTCGGGGCACTCTGGAAACTCGGGAAACTCGGGGCACTCGGGACACTCGGGGCACTCGGGGCACTCTGGACACTCGGGGCACTCGGGGCACTCGGGACACTCGGGACACTCTGGACACTCTGGACACTCAGGAAACTCGGGGCACTCTGGACACTCGGGAAACTCGGGACACTCGGGGCACTCTGGACACTCAGGACACTCGGGGCACTCGAGGCACTTGGGCACTCGAGGCACTCTGGACACTCGGGAAACTCGGGGCACTCGGGGCACTCTTGACACTCGGGGCACTCGGGAAACTCGGGACACTCGGGGCACTCGGGACACTCGGGGCACTCGGGACACTCGGGGCACTCTGGACACTCAGGACACTCGGGGCACTCGGGACACTCGGGATACTCTGGACACTCTGGACACTCAGGAAACTCGGGCGCTCTGGACACTCGGGAAACTCGGGACACTCGGGGCACTCTGGACACTCAGGACACTCGGGGCACTCGAGGCACTTGGGCACTCGAGGCACTCTGGACACTCGGGAAACTCGGGGCACTCGGGGCACTCTCGACACTCGGGGCACTCGGGAAACTCGGGGCACTCGGGACACTCGGGGCACTCGGGGCCCTCGGGACACTTGGGACACTCGGGGCACTCTGGACACTCGGGAAGCTCGGGGCACTCGGGGCACTCGGGGCACTCGGGACACTCGGGGCACTCGGGGCACTCGGGGCACTCGGGACACTCGGGGCACTCTGGACACTCGGGAAACTCGGGACACTCGGGGCACTCTGGACACTCAGGACACTCAGGACACTCGGGGCACTCGGGACACTCGGGACACTCGAGGCACTCTGGACACTCGGGAAACTCGGGGCACTCGAGGCACTCTGGACACTCGGGAAACACGGGACACTCGGGGCACTCTGGACACTCAGGACACTCGGGGCACTCGGGACACTTGGGACACTCGAGGCACTCTGGACACTTGGGAAACTCGGGGCACTCGGGGCACTCTGGACACTCGGGAAACTCGGGACACTCGGGGCACTCTGGACACTCAGGACACTCGGGACACTCGGGGCACTCGGGACACTCAGGACACTCGAGGCACTTGGGCACTCGAGGCACTCTGGACACTCGGGGCACTCTGGACACTCGGGGCACTCGGGAAACTCGGGGCACTCGGGGCACTCGGGGCACTCGGGACACTCGGGACACTCGGGAAACTCTGGACACTTGGGACACTCGGGAAACTCGGGACACTCGGGAAACTCGGGGCACTCGGGCACTGCACTCTCGACACTCGGGGCACTCGGGAAACTCGGGGCACTCGGGACACTCGGGGCACTCGGGGCACTCGGGACACTCGGGAAACTCTGGACACTTGGGACACTCGGGAAACTCGGGGCACTCTCGACACTCGGGGCACTCGGGACACTCGGGGCACTCGGGGCACTCGGGGCACTCGGGACACTCGGGAAACTCTGGACACTTGGGACACTCGGGAAACTCGGGGCACTCGGGACACTCGGGAAACTCGGGGCACTCGGGACACTCGGGAAACTCGGGGCACTCGGGACACTCGGGAAACTCGGGGCACTCGGGGCACTCGGGGCACTCGGGGCACTCGGGGCACTCTGGACAATCGGGCACTCGGGGCACTCGGGGCACTCGGGACACTCGGGGCACTCGGGGCACTCGGGAAACTCGGGGCACTCGGGACACTCGAGGCACTCGAGGCACTCAGGGTACTCGGCACTCGGGACACTCTGGACATTCGGGGTGCTTGGAAAACTCTGGACATTCGGGACACTCGGGACACTCGGAAAACTCTGGACACTCGGGACACTCGGGACACTCGGAAAACTCTGGACACTCGGGGCACTCGGAAAACTCTGGACACTCGGGGCACTCTGGACACTCGGAAAACTCTGGACACTCGGGGCACTCTGGAGACTCGGAAAACTCTGGACATTCGGGGCACTCTGGACACTCGGGAAACTCTGGACACTCGGGGCACTCGGGGTACTCGGAAAACTCTGGACATTCGGGACACTCGGGACACTCGGAAAACTCTGGACATTCAGGGCACTCTGGACACTCAGAAAACTCTGGACATTCGGGACACTCAGGGTACTCGGAAAACTCTGGACATTCGGGACACTCGGGACATTCGGGACACTCGGGAAACTCGGGACACTCAGAGAACTCGGGAGACTTGGGACACTCGGGGGACTCGGGCAGGTGTTATTCCCACTCTCCAGCTTCCCATCAATTTCGCCAGCTTATGCCTAATTGCTGACACATCAACGGATATGTTTGACAGCAGACAGTTAACATCTCAACATTTATAACTGTGACAGAAAAGGAACAGCACCTCATCTTCCGATTAGGCACTCTGCAGCCTTTCGGTCTCAATATCGAGTTCAACAATTTCAGATCATAACCTCGTTTTCACTTATATTTTTCCACTCCTTTCCTTTCCCCCCCCCCCTTTCCTTTTGTTTCTCTCTCACACCTGGCAGCTATCTTTTGCCCTGCCAGTACACTTTACACTTAATCACAGCCTATTACCATCTCGTCTAGCTTCTAATCTCTTTTACTTCTTTTGGTTCTTTTATTCTTTTGTCCGATCGCAGCCCTGCCTTCGATCTAGTTCCTTTTCTCTCCAGTTTTGAAGAAGGGTCAAACCCCAAACGTCAACTCAAATTTCTCTCCACGGATGTTGCCTGACTTGCTGAGTTTTTCCAGCATTTTCTGTTGTTATTTCAGAAAAGGCTTTGTTCGGTTCAGTTTGAGTTCAGTCCTATTGAGAGTGGGGCTTGGGGCTTTTCAAAGGAAGACCATCTCAAACCAACAAACATTGCAACAGGGCTGTTGAAAAAAGTTTGATTCACCTTAAAGTCTTGCTAATTATTCAACAGATTAATAAATGCATTTTTTGATATATTAACTCCTTCTGGACTAATGCTGATTTCATTATTTTCTGAGCAAATGTACTATCAATACAATCACTTTCTGTATCTTTCTGCTTTTGTGAATGGGTGAGTATTGCAAAGCTTTGCTCCTGGCTGGTGGTAAGCACGGGTATGGAAATGGGGCAAAAATGTGTCCCGATCTCATCTATCGTTCCCGTTACTAGTGAGGCTCTGGACTTACTTCGAATAATTATTCCCTACAATTTTATTGCAGTCACTGTCCCCTTTAATACTCTGACCCCTAGAGTCATTGTCTTCTTTAACACTCTGACCCCTAGTGGTACTGTCTCCTTTAACACTCGACCCCTAGTGTTACTGTCTCCTTTAACACTCTGACCCCTAGAGTCACTGGGGGAGAAATTCAGTATAGCCCTGTTTGGGGCGCCGTTATCGGCCGCACACAAAGTTTAGCGCCTGGCGCTAATTATCGCCTCCGACTGCAAACTTGGCTTCTATCGCCCCTGGAGGTGATTGGAGCGCTAAATCAGGCGCTACACACCTCTCTTAAGGCGCTAAGCCTGAGGAGCGAGGCACTACCTCAGAGGGTGGGCGCAGCACAGGTGCTGCCAGTTAGCGATTGAACACAGACACACTGGCGCCGGTCAGTTCTTAAAGGGGAGGGTCGATCTTGCTCTCCAGCCACACCCTGCTCATTGGAGCCTTGAATCTCGGCCTGGAGAGACCTGTGGCTAAATCTTGCAGCCAAGGACTATGGAGAGGGCTAGGGAGCGAGCACAGCGCTTCAGTAATCGGGCCTTGGTGGCTCTGGTTGGCGCGGTGGAGCGCAGAAGATCTATACTGTACCCAGAGAGTGGCAGGAGGCCTTTGCCACGCGAGCAAAGGGTGTGGAGGGAGGTGGCTCAGAGAGCCTCCTCAAGCAGCATGGTGCCTAGGACCCATCTCCAATGTAGGAAAAAGTTCAACGACCTCACTCGGGTCGTCAGGGTGAGTGGCTTTTTTCAAAACCTCTTCATCCCTCCATCTCAACCTCACTCGATGGCCAGAGGGTCTTAAAAGCCCCAGTTCCCAACACTCATCCAACACCTATGGCCCTTTCATCAAACACACACGCACATTCCACACTTTGCATACAGTAAGGGCCATTCAACCATGGGAGGCATTTCAGGCAAGACCATGGCTGCATACAGTAAGGGCTATTCAACCATGGGAGGCACATCAGGCAAGACCATGGCCGCATACAGTAAGGGCTATTCAACTATGGGAGGCAATCAGGCAAGACCATGGCTGCATACAGTAAGGGCTATTCAACCATGGGAGGCATTTCAGGCAAGACCATGGCTGCATACAGTAAGGGCTATTCAACCATGGGAGGCACATCAGGCAAGACCATGGCCGCATACAGTAAGGGCTATTCAACTATGGGAGGCAATCAGGCAAGACCATGGCTGCATACAGTAAGGGCTATTCAACCATGGGAGGCATTTCAGGCAAGGCCATGGCTGCTTACAGTAAGGGCTATTCAACCATGGGAGGCACATCAGGCAAGACCATGGCCGCATACAGTAAGGGCTATTCAACTATGGGAGGCAACCAGGCAAGACCATGGCTGCATACAGTAAGGGCTATTGTGGTAAACCACTGCTAACTCTGTACATGTCTGTGTGGTAAACCACTGTTAACTCTGTACAGGTCCGGGCATGTCTCCGCCCCTGGCTCCACCCCTAAGCCCGGGTATAAAGGTGACTCACCACCCTTCCCCCGGGAGCTCTTAGGATGGATCCACTAGCAGAGGCATGCTCCAGTTCTTAGTCAATAAAAGCTTACTTCGTATAAGTTCAACTTGTAGTCTTTGGTGTTGTTGATAGTGCATCAATTTTATTGACTAAATTTTCGACATGGAGCAAATCTTGAAGCCGGAATGTTTAGACCTGGATCCTCAAGCAGCAGATGCAGCCAATAACTTTGAACACTGGCTGAGCTGTTTCGAAGCCTTCCTGGAGGCCTCCAGCACTACCGTCACTACAGATGATGCGAAACGGCTTGTCTTGAACTCACGGGTGAGCCACCGAGTCTACTCGATCATCTGAGACGCCACAACTTACGCGGCCGCCATCGCGACGCTAAAAGAACAATACGTGAGGCCTGTTAACGAGGTCTACGCCAGATACCTCCTGGCTACCCGAAAACAGCGCCCCGGGGAATCGGGCGCCGAATATTTACTGGTACTGAGAGTCCTCGGCCGGGCCTGTAATTGCAAAGCGGTGACGGCCAAGGAATGCACGGAAGACCTGATCCGAGACGCCTACGTAGCCAGCATCAGGATCAACTATACACGGCAGAGGCTGTTGGAACAGAGGGGGCTCGACCTGCAGAAGACGGTGGCCCTCGCTAACTCGTTAGACGTGGCCCTCCAGAACATGGACGCCTATCCCCCTGACCGGATGGCCACGTGGATGTCACGGGAGCAGCCATCTTGGGACCCGGTAAGGCCACAAGCCGCCAGCAGCCCAACTACAGCTGCAATGACCAGAGGCCAGAAATGCTACTTCTGCAGACAGGCCAAGCACCCCAGACAGCAATGCCCAGCAAAGGACGCGACCTGCTCCAAATGCGGCAAGAAAGGCCACTACGCGAGAGTGTGCAGGGCGAAATCGACCCCCAATTCCAGCAGCGCCGTGTGTGAACCGTACAGGCCGCCATTTTGGACCCCACCAACCACGTGTGAGCCGTGCGGGCCGCCATTTTGGGCACCACCAGCCGCAGGGGAGCCGCCATCTTGGACACCATTTCGGGACCAGGCCTCCGGCGCGGGCGAATACTACAGCGACCCACCGACCTCGACGATGACCTCCATCACCCTGGACCAATCTAGGCCCCATCAACTAGCCAGGTCCATGATGAATGTAAAGGTAAATGGCCATGCCACAAATTGCCTTTTCGACTGCGGAAGCACGGAGAGCTTCATCCACCCCGACACGGTGTGACGCTACTCCCTATCGGTTATGCCCACACGCCACCAGGTCTTTATGGCCTCAAAGTCCCATACGGCGGACGTCGGCGGCTACTGTGTAGCGACTCTGACAGTGAACGGCGTGGAGTACAGAGATTTTAAATTCCTCGTCCTGCCACAGCTCTGCACTCCCGTACTGCTAGGATTAGACTTCCAGTGCCATCTGGAGAGCGTCACGATGGCATATGGCGGGCCCCTGCTCCCACTTACAGTCTGCAGCTGGCAGAATTTAAACACGGTGCAGCGCAAAGTATGCAGCCTGTCCACCCTGAAGGTCAAACCCCCCCGTTGTTCGCTAACCTCACCAAAGACTGCAAGCCAATTGCTACTAAAAGCAGGCGGTACAGTGCCGGGGATAGGAGCTTTATTAAATCAGAAGTAGAAAGACTCCTGAGGGAAGGGATTATCGAGGGCAGCACCAGCCCATGGCGAGCCCAAGTGGTGGTAGTGAAGACCGGCGAAAAACAACGCCTGGTTATTGATTACAGCCAGACGATCAATCGATACACGCAATTAGACGCATACCCACTTCCCCGCATATCTGACATGGTCAACCAGATAGCACAATACCGGGTATTCTCGACGATTGATCTGAAGTCGGCATACCACCAGCTCCCCATCAGGCCTGAGGACCGCCAGTACACGGCCTTCGAGGCTGACGGTCGTCTCTACCACTTCCTCCGAGTCCCCTTCGGCGTCACCAATGGGGTCTCGGTCTTCCAAAGGGAGATGGACCGGATGGTTGACCAGAACGCGCTGCAGGCCACCTTCCCCTATCTAGACAACGTCACCATCTGCGGCCATGACCGGCATGACCACGACGCCAACCTAGAAAAATTCCTCCGTACGGCCCAACGGCTGAATCTGACATACAACAGAGAAAAATGTACGTTCCGCACCACGCGCCTCGCTATTCTTGGCTGCGTGGTGGAAAACGGAGTCATCGGCCCCGACCCCGACCGAATGTGCCCCCTCCTGGAACTACCCCTCCCCCACTGCCTAAAAGCCCTGAAGAGATGCCTAGGGTTCTTCTCTTACTACGCCCAACTATGCGGACAAAGCCCGGCCCCTCATCAAGTCAACCTCCTTCCCCCTGACGGCAGAGGCCCGTGCGGCCTTCACCCTCATAAAAGAGGACATTGCAAAGGCCACAATGCACGCAGTGTGCCCTGTCTGGCCAAGTGGAGAGCGATGCATCCGACTTCGCCCTAGCCGCAACCCTTAACCAGGCGGGGAGACCCGTGGCCTTCTTTTCACGGACCCTCCAGGGCCCCGAAATTCGACACTCCTCAGTCGAGAAGGAGGCCCAGGCGATAGTGGAGGCTGTACGGCACTGGAGGCATTACCTGGCCGGTAAACGTTTCACCCTGCTCACTGACCAACGGTCGGTAGCATTTATGTTTAACAACAGACAAAGGGGGAATATCAAAAATGATAAGATATTGCGGTGGAGGATCGAGTTATCCACCTACAACTACGATATCTTATACCGGCCCGGGAAACTTAATGAGCCCCCAGACGCCCTATCCCGTGGGACATGTGCCAACGCACAAGTCGATAGGCTACGGACCCTCCACAATGATCTCTGCCACCTGGGGGTCACCAGGTTCTTCCATTTTATTAAAGCTCGCAACCTGCCTTACTCCATCGAGGAGGTCAGGACCATGACCAGGAACTGCCAGGTCTGCGCCGAATGCAAACCGCATTTTTATAGGCCAGACAGGGCACACCTGATTAAAGCCACCCGCCCCTTCGAACGTCTCAGCGTCGATTTCAAGGGGCCCCTTCCCTCCTCTGACCGCAACACATACTTCCTCAATATTATTGACGAGTACTCCCGTTTCCCCTTCGCCATCCCCTGCCCGGACATAACCAGCGCCACAGTCATCAGGTGCCTCAACGACCTGTTCGCCATATTTGGCTTCCCCAATTACATCCACAGCGACAGGGGCTCGTCGTTCATGAGCGACGAGCTGCGCCAGTACCTGCTCGAGAAGGGCATAGCCACGAGCAGGACTACCAGCTACAACCCCCGGGGTAACGGACAGGTAGAGAGGGAGAACGCAACGGTGTGGAAGACTGCCATGCTCGCCCTAAAATCCAAGGGCCTCCCAATCTCCCGCTGGCAAGATGTCCTCCCTGATGCGCTCCACTCCATACGATCACTGCTCTGTACTGCCACAAACGCCACCCCTCACGAGAAGATGTTCGTCTTCCCCAGGAAATCCACCTCGGGGACATCACTACCGCCATGGCTGACGTCTCCGGGACCCGTCCTGCTCAGGAAACACGTGAGGAGCCATAAGACGGACCCCCTGGTCGAAAAGGTTCACCTCCTCCACGCCAACCCACAGTACGCCTACGTGGCGTATCCTGACTGGCGGGAGGACACAGTCTCAATTCGAGACCTCGCACCCTCAGGTACCACCCGAAACACCATCGATCACCATCCACTACCTCCACCCACCACCACTACCCACGACGCACCACCGGGGTGTCTACCACAAACTGACGACATGCCGGTGCCACCCCTACCCCGAGAGGACGACACGCCAGTGCTCCGTCCCACGCGAGAAGCGGCCGCGGGCAAAGAACCGCTGCAACCGGCACCACAAAGATCATTACGGCGGACAAGACCCCCGGAGAGACTTTCGTATACGAACTTTTGAAACACTTCACCCCGCCGGACTCTTTTTTAAACAAGGGGTGAATGTGGTAAACCACTGCTAACTCTGTACATGTCTGTGTGGTAAACCACTGTTAACTCTGTACAGGTCCGGGCATGTCTCCGCCCCTGGCTCCACCCCTAAGCCTGGGTATAAAGGTGACTCACCACCCTTCCCCCGGGAGCTCTTAGGATGGATTCACTAGCAGAGGCATGCTCCAGTTCTTAGTCAATAAAAGCCTACTTTGTATAAGTTCAACTCGTAGTCTTTGGTGTTGTTGATAGTGCATCAATGTTGATAGTGCATCAGCTATTCAACTATGGGAGGCACATCAGGCAAGACCATGGCTGCATACAGTAAGGGCTATTCAACTATGGGAGGCACACCAGGCAAGACCATGGCTGCATACAGTAAGGGCTATTAAACTATGGGAGGCATTTCAGGCAAGACCATGGCTGTATATTTACTCAGACGCCGTCCTTTTTCTTGCAGGCCAAGCTGTCTCATAATAGGAGACACAGGCAATGGATGGTTGGAGGGCGGCCTCAGCTGCAACCCCTCAGCGATCTTGAGGTGCGCGTCCAGAGGATTGTGGCAAGCCGGGTGATCGGTCCCGTCACCACTGGAGATGCCGACCCCATTCTGGACAACAATGGTAAGGTCATCACCTTCTTGTCCTCTCTCCTTCCAGTTGTCCCTCACAACAGCAGCCTTTGACACTTTCAATCCAACTTACTAAATCGCTGCACTCATGCCTCCCTTGCTGCCACCCTGTCCTCATGCTAAAGCCACTCTTGTACCTCCCTGCTTTCAGATGGTGATTCACCAGCTGAGGAGACAGGCCCTCAAGCTGCCAGTGGGAGTGAAGCTGAAGGCGGGGAGGAAGAAGAAGCCGGAGCATCAGCGCCACCCTCTACCGAGGCAGCCCATGCCCACACTGGGAACACGCCTTCCCTGGAGGGGAGCAGGAGGGAAGGGTCTGATGAGGGTCAAGCTCCAGGACCCAGCGGGCTGCAGCAACGCGATGGGGGTAGGGAAGCTCGGGGGCCTTCTCCCCGGAGGGAGAGTATGCCATCAAGTCCTACTGCACTGGACGCAGAGGAGGAGCAGATCCTCGCTGAAATGAGTGCCCAGGCGGTGCACAGGCACACTGAGCTCATGGGTGCAATGGGAAGTGTGCCCGAATGCATTGAATCACTGGCAAGGAGTGTGGAGCACTTTGCTGTAGCACAGACGGATGCCACGCAAATGCTTAGTGCTGCAATGCAGTCACTGGCTGCTATGAGCCCATCTCAGACTGGTCTCATGCAGACTCAGATTGAGGCCACGCAAGCACTGACTGCTACCATCCTCACTGGTTCGGACACATTGCCCCGGGGCTCCCACCGCGCCGCAGCAGGCCAGCAATCTCTGCTCCAGCAGATTACTCCGGATGCTGAAGTGCTGCCCCGTGGGAATGCCAGTGTGTCGGTCGAACAGGGAGTTGCTGTCCTCTCTCAAGATGACAGCATTCCTGCTGCCACCACTGTCACTTCTCCACTGCACTTGCCACCGCCTGTAGAGAGTTGGTGCAGTCTGCAGCCGTGCCCTCCAGGCCCAGAGCTGGTCAAGGCCGTCCTTCAAGGGCATCTGCAGTCTCAGGTTCTGACAATCAGCAGCCTTCCACCAGTCCCATTACGGAGGAGCTGCAGGGTGGGAAGGGGGGAAGTGCGCAAGGAAGGAGATCACCCTCGAAGGGCAAAAAGTAGGAGGTGTGACAACATGTTGTTCATGTTGTGTATGTAACCTGTTCCACCTTAAGAGATGTACTACTTTCTCAGGCTGCTGTAGACGTAATACCGGGGGTGAACACACCGGTATATAAGCACTGTGCAGTAATCTTGTATTCAGTACAGTCCCTACCTCCAACCAGTAAAGACCTGTTTTTATTGTTACTCATTAGTCTGTGTCTTAATTAACTAAATAATTCACAGACTTAACAGTTCATTGTTTTATTAAAGGCCGAGGTTCGTGTTCAAATTTTTTTTACTGTTTTTGGCATTGTCTCCAGGTTGTGAGAGCCAGTTATGTTAATGACTGTTTTACTTTGTGTTTCTTTCTATTAGTTTGTCATGCGGAAATGAGACACACAGAGTTTGTAAAATAAATAAGTTTTTCTATTCAATATGTACATGTTTGGTCTTTGCAATCATTGTTGCCTTGACCGGCTTAGGGGTTGCGGGATGGTTTCATTCAGGTTGTTCTCAATGGCAGAAGCCATTTCCTCAGAGGGGGCCTAGAAGCGACTTGCTATGAGCCTTTGACGGATGGCCCTTCCACTTTGTACATTGTGTGCCTCCCTCCCGCCTTGGTGCTGCTGATGATCATCCTCCTCATCTTCCTCCTCCTCTTCCTCCTCCTCCTTTGCTGGTGCTCCAATGCCTGGTGGCATTGGCTGGGTCCTGAGGATTGCCAGATTATGCAGCATGCAGCACACAAGAATGAAGTGGGAGACTCGCTCAGGCGAGTATTGAAGGTCTCCTCCAAAATGGTCCAGACAGCGGAACCGTTGCTTGAGCACGCGGATTGTGTGCTCAACGATGTTCCTGGTAATTTGATGGCTCTCATTGTATCATAGCTCAGCAGGGGTGCTGGGCGAACAGAGCGGTGTCATCAACCAGGTGCACAGAGGATATCCCTTGTCCCTGAGAACCCAACCTCCTGGGTGATGCGGTGCCTGGAAAAGGTCTGCCACAGAAGTCTGGCGCAGGATGAAGGCATCATGGCTGCTGCCAGGAAAGTGGGCATTGACAGCGAGTATCAGCTGTCTGTGGTCAAAGACCAACTGGACGTTTAAGGAATGGAAGCCCTTTCGGTTGTGGAAATCCTCGGCATTCTCATGCGGCGCCCGCAAAGCCACATGCATGCAATCAATGGCGCCCTGCACCAGGGGGAAGCCCGCTATCATCACAAAGCCCACTGCGCGTTCTTGCTGCTTGTCCGGGGTCATGGGGAAAGAGATGTACTCTCGTCTCCTTTTAAAGAGGGCATTTGTGACCTGAGGGATGCAGCAATGCACCGCGAACTGGGAGATATTGGCGATGTCCCCAGTAGCTGATTGAAATGAGCCGGTGGCATAAAAGTTGAGAGCCACTGTTATCTTCACTGCCACCGACAGAGACGTCCTGCTCCTCAGTTGAGGCTGCAGATCTGGCTGAAGCAGGTGGCAGAGCTCAGTGATCACCTCCTTGGTGAAGCGCAGCCTTCGCAAACACTGCTCCTCAGACATATTAATGTAGGAGAACTGTTGGCGAAAAACCCTGGGAGGGTAAGGTCTCCTGTACCGAGGCCTGTTGGCCCTCCTCCATCTGGCCATGATTGCCACTCTCTCTCTGTGTCTCTGTGCCCGCCGAATGTGATGGAGAAGGACAACACCCCCATCCATTGCAGCCCCCATAGTATCTAGGCAATCAAAGTTATGAAGGTCAAAAACCAAAGTACCTGCAAAGTTATGGTCAGAAGCCAAAACTACCTCAGACAGCGTTGACTCAATGCAGAAGTCTCTCTTTCTCTCAATTCAATTTCAATTCAATTCAAATGCTTTATTGGCATGAAAGTTTACAGGGAACCATATTGCCAAAGCTTACATAACAAAAAGTACAGTTTTCCAACATTCTGTAGGTGTCAAACAATTCTGACCTTCGTTGGGTACATACAATATTACTTTAGACAATATTAATTTAAACAGTCTTTGTACATCAGTGGGTACATTCAGTATTAATTTTAAACAGTCCTCAGGTTGTGACATGTTGTTACATATTTGGCACCAAGGTATGGTCTGTCTCCTTCTCCCAGGACTAATCTTAATTTTGACAGGTCATCCAATTCCTTGAAATCTGGGGTTGTTTGGCTGAGCTTGTCAAATAATATGTTTCTTGATGTGTTGAATTTTTCGCATTTTAGGAGGAAATGCATCTCTGTCTCAACCTCGCCGGCCAGACATTGATCACATATTCTATTCTCTCTAGGCTGCCAGGATTTCTTGTATCTTCCTTTTTCAATTGCCAGTTGGTGGTCGCTTAGTCTGTACCTGATGAGGGTCTGTCTCTGTTTTGTGTCTCTGATGGTCGAGAGATAGTCTGCCAGTTTATATTCCCTTTTTAGGGCCCGGTAACATTCTAATCTGCTTTGGCTTTTGGTTATTTTGTTCCAATGTTCCAGGTAGGTTTCTTTGCTTTGTTTAATGATTTGGTTCACTCGGATTGGTGTTTGGACGGCAGTGTTGGCCTGGGACTGGTCAGGGTCCGGCTGAGTAGGAGTACTTAGTTTTAGTAGCAGCTGACTCAGGGGACACTTTTCTGGGTTTAGCTCTTGGGTCTGGAAGGCTTTAAAATGAAGGGTGTCTGGGGAGCTAGATTTGAGGTGATTTGAGGTCTCTATCAAAATCTCTCTCTCAGAACGAGTGGTGCAAAAATGTCTACCACACAAAAGCCAGGAAGAGGCCCCCTTTAAATAGCACCCCCCAAACCCCACAGCGACTGGGAAGCGTTCCAGTCAACCTGTCGTTGGTTGCGCCAGGCGGAAAGGAGGGGGGCGCCACTCAATTTCCATTCCGGGGCGTCACAAGGGCGTTGCACTCTCGAATGACGTCAAGATCTGCGAGCGCAGGAGATCGGGCAGTATTGTTTAGCGCCGCCGCAAAATGTACGGTCAATTTTGCGAGCGGTGCAGATATCGCCGCGCCCGGGCGCTAGTGGGAGGCGCAAACAACTGAATTTTCCCCCCACTGTCTCCTTTAACAATCTGACCCCTAGAGTTACTGTCTCCTTTACCACTCTGACCCCTAGAGTTACTGTCTCCTTTACCACTCTGACCCCTAGAGTTACTGTCTCCTTTAACACTCTGACCCCGAGAGTTACTGTCTCCTTTAACACTTTGACCCCTAGAGTTACTGACTCCATTAACACTCTGACCCCTAGAGTTACTGTCTCCTTTAACACTCTGACCCCTAGAGCTACTGTCTCCTTTAACACTCTGACCCCTAGAGTTACTGTCTCCTTTAACACTCTGACTCCTAGAGTTACTGTCTCCTTTAACACTCTGACCCCGAGAGTTACTGTCTCCTTTAACACTCTGACCCCGAGAGTTACTGTCTCCTTTAACACACTGACCCCTAGAGTTACTGTCTCCTTTAACACACTGACCCCTAGAGTTACTGTCCCCTTTAACACTCTGACCCCTAGAGTTACTGTCTACATTAACACTCTGACCCCTAGATGTACTGTCTCCATTAACACTCTGACCCCGAGAGTTACTGTCTCCTTTAACACACTGACCCCTAGAGTTACTGTCTCCATTAACACTCTGATCCCTAGAGTTACTGTCTCCTTTAACACACTGACCCCTAGAGTTACTGTCTCCTTTAACACTCTGACCCCTAGAGTTACTGTCTCCTTTAACACTCTGACTCCTAGAGTTACTGTCTCCTTTAACACTCTGACCCCTAGAGTTACTGTCTCCTTTAAAACTCTGACCCCTAGAGTTACTGTCTCCTTTAACACTCTGACCCCGAGAGTTAATGTCTCCTTTAACACTCTGACCCCTAGAGTTACTGTCTCCTTTAACACACTGACCCCTAGAGTTACTGTCTCCTTTAACACTCTGACCCCTAGAGTTACTGTCTCCATTAACACTCTGACCCCTAGATGTACTGTCTCCATTAACACTCTGACCCCGAGAGTTACTGTCTCCTTTAACACACTGACCCCTAGAGTTACTGTCTCCATTAACACTCTGACACCGAGAGTTACTGTCTCCTTTAACACACTGACCCCTAGAGTTACTGTCTCCATTAACACTCTGACCCCTAGAGTTACTGTCTCTTTTAACACACTGACCCCTAGAGTTACTGTCTCCATTAACACTCTGATCCCTAGAGTTACTGTCTCCATTAACACTCTGACCCCGAGAGTTACTGTCTCCTTTAACACACTGACCCCTAGAGTTACTGTCTCCTTTAACACACTGACCCCTAGAGTTACTGTCCCCTTTAACACTCTGACCCCTAGAGTTACTGTCTACATTAACACTCTGACCCCGAGATGTACTGTCTCCATTAACACTCTGACCCCGAGAGTTACTGTCTCCTTTAACACACTGACCCCTAGAGTTACTGTCTCCATTAACACTCTGATCCCTAGAGTTACTGTCTCCTTTAACACACTGACCCCTAGAGTTACTGTCTCCTTTAACACTCTGACCCCTCGAGTTACTGTCTCCTTTAACACTCTGAGCCCTAGAGTTAATGTCTCCCTTAACACTCTGACCCCTAGAGTTACTGTCTCCTTTAACACACTGACCCCTAGAGTTACTATCTCCTTTAACACTCTGACCCCTAGAGTTACTGTCTCCTTTAAGACTCTGAGCCCTAGAGTTACTGTCTCCTTTAACACTCTGACCCCTAGAGTTACTGTCTCCTATAACACTCAGACCCCTAGAGTTACTGTCTCCTTTAACACTCTGACCCCGAGAGTTACTGTCTCCTTTAACACTCTGACTCCTCGAGTTACTGTCTCCTTTAACACACTTGTTGTGTATGTAATATGTGTGCTACTTTGAACCTATGGACAGGACTGCACTACTTGTAGGGCGTAGTGATACGCAGTACCACTCCTGGCCATAGGGGTATAAATAGTACTGTGGGTACTGATCTCCCCTCAGTTCCCGCCTGTGGGCATGAAGTAAAGACCTACGTGCAGTCCCTACCTCCAACCAGTAAAGACCTGTTTGAGTTATACGTTTAAGTCTTTGTGTTAATTGTTCAATACAATACACATACTTAACACTGGCGACGAGTCGGTTCGAACCCTGCGGCAGTTATTCCACGGCGGCTTCGTCCAAAGACAGGACGTTGAAGAGAGGTTTCAATCCTCAACACCCCACTCAAAACTGAAGGGCAGCAGAAATCCTGACAGCTTCCAGCGACTGGAAGCGACAGGCATTAGGACCCTGAAGCCTCCATAACCTCGTGGGTAAGCCGAGCAGCGTGGCTGCAAAGACAGGGCCACCGATCGGGAGATAAGGGCGATTGCAATCCCTGATAAGAGCCGCGGTGAAACGCGCGAGCGGGTAAGCCAGAGCCCGGGAGGGAGCGAGCAAGAGCCGCGCGAGCGGGTGAGCCAGAGGCCGGGAGCCGCTTCAAGTGCGAGGCGCAGCGCGGGCCAGCGATCGGGACCAAAGATAAGGGCCGCACTCGGGCGATCGCGGCGAAGATAAGGGCCGCACTCGGGGGCTGAAGGGAGACGGCGTCGGGGGACGGGTGAAGACCGCCAAGCGCGGGAAAACCGCCATTTTGTTGGCGGAGGACGACGGCAAGAGCGGGAAGCCGCCATCTTTGATAACAAGTAAAGAAAATAAAATCTGAGAAATTGCAAATCTACAATGACTAAACACGGGAATATTAGCACCTTTGATAGTGACCTCGAAGATTGGGCCATATATGTTGAAAGAGTAAAAAATTATTGCAAGGCCAATAAAATTCGTGACCAAGATAAAGCTCTAACATTATTAAATTTAATGGGTGCGAAGACATACGGGCAATTGAAACACCTGTTATCACCAGATGAACCGGCGGATAAGACGTTTGATGAGATTGTTACTGTCCTGAAAGATCATCTAAACCCCACGCCGCTGATGCTAGCGGAACGATTTAAATTTTACGACAGAAGGCAGCTACAGCATGAAAGCAATGCTGAATATTTGCTGGAATTGCGTAAATTAGCGAAATATTGCCAGTTTGGAACGGTACTGACAGATGCACTACGAGACAAATTTGTGTGTGGTTTATTTAAACAGGATACACAAAAGCGACTGCTCGAGGAGAATGAGCTGACGCTTGAGAAGGCGGTCACTATGGCAGCAGCACACGAAGCCGCAGCGAGAGGCACGGCAGTAATGCAGCTACGGTCACCGGAGCTCAGTGCACACAAATTGGGTGTGAGTTCTGGCAAATGTTATCGTTGTGGAAAGACAACGCATGATCAGAACCAGTGTTGGTTTAAAAATCAAGAATGTAGAACTTGTGGTAGGCTTGGACATTTAGCTAGAGTATGCAGGTCAGGGAAGAAGACCAGCAACAAGAAGTCACCGCAAGGAAAATACGCAAAGGTACACAAGGTGACCGAACAGGAGTCCGATTCAGACGCTAGCAGTAATGAACTGGCTAGCTTAAGAGTACTCAACGCTGGTAAGGGTGCAGACCTCCAGACAATTTGGGTCACTCTTCAGATAGAAGGAGTCCAAGTAAAACTGGAATTGGACACTGGATCGGCATTGACGGTCATAAATAAGAAAGATTACGGAAAGTTATTCCAACATATTCCCCTACAGGATACGGGGATTATATTGAAAACATACACGGGGCAAAAAGTGTACCCCATCGGGAAAATAGAGGTTGCAGTGGTCCACAAGGGCGAAGACAGTCAAATAATGGACTTATATGTGATATCTGAAGGAGGTCCTCCACTACTAGGACGGGAGTGGATTAGGAAAATGAATATGGACTGGCATTTCCTACAAACAATAACGAGTGAGAACTCGGTGAAGATAGTCGGCCCAGACTCTGGAACGGATGATGGTAAGCCCAACTCAGGTGCAAAAGACAAAGTTTCAGCACAGAATTCCACTGAGCAACAACAACATAGTTTAACTGTGGATTCTGAGTCTGGCAAGTCTACTGATGTGCCCATTTCTGAGGGACACCGGGCTCGAACTCAACTCCATTTCAAACTACAACAGCAATTAGAACAAATGCTTCGCCGTTTTGAGCAAGAGTTGAATGCAACGAAAGAGTTCTTTGATATAGAGTTGGAGAATCTGGAAAGACAACAGAAGCAGCTGATGGAGAAAATGGAGCAGGAGCACACAAAACGTCTGATGTCAGAGGAGTTAACGGTCAGCCAACTCCTGCATATGCTGAAGGACAGGACTCTGAAATGGGAAAAACTTGAACACGAACTTCAATATTCAAACGAAAGGGGTTCGGAGCTCTCAAAGGTTATTGGAAGAGCTGAGGTGGCAACACAGACTGAGATGACTGCAACAGAGCAGCCCTTGGATGCCAAAAGTACGCTGACTCACGTCAACGTAGAACAACAGACCGCTGAAACAGCTGCTCCGGTAGAGGGATTGAACAGTCCGATCAATCAATCTCCAAAAGAAGTTGAAGTAGTAAAATCTCAAATGAGGTCATTAGTAAACGACTTGCTGAAAGCCCAGAAAAAGCTGGATGAAGAGGTACGCATGAAGAAGTCTCTTCAGGAAAGATGTCTGGACTTGGAACAAAAGCTGGCTAACGCCCAGCTGGGTATGGAGGAAATAGAAGACCCTCTCGCTGGCCTAGATCAGGACGACACCGAATATTACTATGTCCTGTCCTGCCCAACTTGTAACTTCGACTCCCACCATACAGAAATCATGGAGGAGCACCGAAAGTCTACGGAACATCGGGAGAAGGTGGCTCTACGACGGAAAAAGGAGGAAGAGAAGGAGGAACTGCGCATGCAGCTGGCAGCTGACAGTGGAGCCCAGAGAGTCTCCAAGAAGCAGAAAAGGAAAAGTCGAAACAGGAGATGACCCATCTGAACCATTATTACCTCTACCAGATCACACACGTGGTCCCTCCGAACGGAGCCAATTCAGTTCGGAAGTTCAAACTGTTAAATCCATGGAAGGACTATTGAATGAGTCACTCCAGCAACGTGAACCGACTACACCGCAGAGATTGAATCTGTGAACTGTTTTCCGCAGAGACTGAATCTGTGATCTGTTTTGACATGAAGTTATATATGTATATATGTTATTACGTTATGTTAAATGGGGAGATGACTGTAAAGCTAAGAAGGGAGGAATGTTGTGTATGTAATATGTGTGCTACTTTGAACCTATGGACAGGACTGCACTACTTGTAGGGCGGAGTGATACGCAGTACCACTCCTGGCCATAGGGGTATAAATAGTACTGTGGGTACTGATCTCCCCTCAGTTCCCGCCTGTGGGCATGAAGTAAAGACCTACGTGCAGTCCCTACCTCCAACCAGTAAAGACCTGTTTGAGTTATCCGTTTAAGTCTTTGTGTTAATTGTTCAATACAATACACATACTTAACAACACTGACCCATAGAGTTACTGTCTCATTTAACACTCTGACCCCAAGAGTTACTGTCTCCTTTAACACTCTGACCCCTAGAGTTACTGTCTACATTAACACTCTGACCCCTAGAGTTACTGTCTCCATTAACACTCTGACCCCGAGAGTTACTGTCACCTTTAACACACTGACCCCTAGAGTTACTGTCTCCTTTAACACTCTGACCCCTAGAGTTACTGTCTCCTTTAACACTCTGACCCTTAGATTTACTGTCTCCTTTAACACTCTGACCCCAAGAGTTACTGTCTCCTTTAACACACTGACCCATAGAGTAACTGTCACCTTTAACACTCTGACCCCTAGAGTTACTGTCTCCTTTAACACTCTGACCCCTAGAGTTACTGTCTACATTAACACTCTGACCCCTAGAGTTACTGTCTCCATTAACACTCTGACCCTGAGAGTTATTGTCTGCTTTAACACACTGACCCCTAGAGTTACTGTCTCCTTTAACACTCTGACCCCTAGAGTTACTGTCTCCTTTAACACTCTGACCCCTAGCGTTACTGTCTCCTTTAACACTCTGACCCCTAGAGTTACTGTCTCCTTTAACACACTGACCCTATAGGGTTACTGTCTCCATTAACACTCTGATCCCTAGAGTTACTGTCTCCTTTAACATACTGACCCCTAGAGTTACTGTCTCCTTTAACACTCTGACCCCGAGAGATACTGTTTCCTTTAACACACTGACCCCTAGAGTTACTGTCTCCATTAACACTCTGATCCCTAGAGTTACTGCCTCCTTTAACACTCTGACCCCTAGAGTTACTGTCTCCTTTAACACTCTGACCCCTAGAGTTACTGTCTCCATTAACACTCTGACCCCTAGAGTTACTGTCTCCTTTAACACTCTGACCCTTAGAGTTGCTGTCTCCATTAACACTCTGATCCCTAGAGTTACTGTCTCCTTTAACACTCTGACCCCTAGAGTTACTGTCTCCTTTAACACTCTGACCCCTAGAGTTACTGTTTCCTTTAACACACTGACCCCTAGAGTTACTGTCTCCTTTAACATTCTGACCCCTAGAGTTACTGTCTCCATTAACACTCTGACCCCTAGAGTTACTGTCTCTATTAACACTCTGATCCCTAGAGTTACTGTTTCCTTTAACACACTGACCCCTAGAGTTACTGTCTCCTTTAACATTCTGACCCCTAGAGTTACTGTCTCCATTAACACTCTGACCCCTAGAGTTACTGTCTCTATTAACACTCTGATCCCTAGAGTTACTGTCTCCTTTAACACTCTGACCCCTAGAGTTACTGTCTCCTTTAACACTCTGACCCCGAGAGTTACTGTCGCCATTAACACTCTGACCCCTAGAGTTACTGTCTCCTTAACACTCTGACCCCTAGAGTTACTGTCTCCTTTAACACTCTGACCCCTAGAGTTACTGTCTCCTTTAACACTCTGACCCCTTGAGTTACTGTCTCCTTTAACACACTGACCCCATAGAGTTACTGCATCCATTAACACTCTGATCCCTAGAGTTACTGTCTCCTTTAACACTCTGACCCCTAGAGTTACTGTCTCCTTTAACACTCTGACCCCTAGAGTTACTGTCTCCTTTTACACTCTGACCCCCAGAGTTACTGTCTCCATTAACACTCTGACCCCTAGAGTTGCTGTCTCCTTTAACACTCTGACCCCTAGAGTTACTGTCTCCATTAACACTCTGACCCCTAGAGTTACTGTCTCATTTAACACACTGACCCCAAGAGTTACTGTCTCCTTTAACACTCTGACCCCTAGAGTTACTGTCTCCATTAACACTCTGACCCCTAGAGTTACTGTCTCTATTAACACGCTGATCCCTAGAGCTACTGTCTCCTTTAACACTCTGACCCCTCGAGTTACTGTCTCCTTTAACACTCTGACCCCTAGAGTTACTGTCTCCTTTAACACTATGACCCCTAGAGTTACTGTCTCCTTTAACACGCTGAACACTGGAGTGACTGTCTCCATTAACACACTGACCCCTAGAGTTACTGTCTCCTTTAACGCTCTGACCCCCAGAGTTACTGTCTCCTTTAACACTCTGAGCCCTAGAATTACTGTCTCCTTTAACACTCTGACCCCTAGAGTTACTGTCTCCTTTAACACTCTGACCCCTAGAGTTACTGTCTCCATTAACACTCTGACCGCTAGAGTTACTGTCTCATTTAACACACTGACCCCTAGAGTTACTGTCTCCTTTAAAATTCTGACCCCTAGAGTTACTGTCTCCTTTAACACACTGACCCCTAGAGTTACTGTCTCCATTAACACTCTGACCCCTAGAGTTACTGTCTCCATTAACACTCTGACCCCCAGAGTTACTGTCTCCTTTAACACACGGACCCCTAGAGTTACTGTCTCCTTTAACACTCTGACCCCTAGAGTTACTGTCTCCTTTAACACTCTGACCCCTAGAGCTACTGTCTCCTTTAACACTCTGACCCCTAGAGTTACTGTCTCCTTTAACACTCTGACTCCTAGAGTTACTGTCTCGTTTAACACTGACCCCTAGATTTACTGTCTCCTTTAACACTCTGACCCCAAGAGTTACTGTCGACATTAACACTCTGACCCCTAGAGTTACTGTCTCCATTAATACTCTGACCTCGAGAGATACTGTCTCCTTTAACACACTGAACCCTCGAGTTACTGTCTCCATTAACACTCTGACCCCTAGAGTTACTGTCTCCTTTAACACTCTGACCCCGAGAGTTACTGTCTCCTTTAACACTCTGACCCCTAGAGCTACTGTCTCCTTTAACACTCTGACCCCTAGAGTTACTGTCTCCTTTAACACTCTGACCCCTCGAGTTACTGTCTCCTTTAACACTCTGACCCCTAGAGTTACTGTCTCCTTTAACATTCAGACCCCTAGATTTACTGTCTACATTAACACTCTGACCCCTAGAGTTACTGTCTCCATTAATACTCTGACCTCGAGAGATACTGTCTCCTTTAACACACTGAACCCTCGAGTTACTGTCTCCATTAACACTCTGACCCCGAGAGTTACTGTCTCCTTTAACACTCTGACCCCGAGAGTTACTGTCTCCTTTAACACTCTGACCCCTAGAGTTACTGTCTCCTTTAACACTCTGACCCCTAGAATTACTGTCTCATTTAACACACTGACCCCCAGAGTTACTGTCTCCTTTAACATTCTGACCCCTAGAGTTACTGTCTCCTTTAACACACTGACCCCTAGAGTTACTGTCTCCATTAACACTCTGACCCCTAGAGTTACTGTCTCCATTAACACTCTGACCGCTAGAGTTACTGTCTCCTTTAACACACTGACCCCTAGAGTTACTGTCTCCTTTAACACTCTGACCCCTAGAGTTACTGTCTCATTTAACACTCTGACCCCTAGAGTTACTGTCTCCTTTAACACTCTGACCCCTAGAGTTACTGTCTCATTTAACACTCTGACCCCTAGAGTTACTGTCTCCTTTAACACTCTGACCCCTAGAGTTACTGTCTCATTTAACACACTGACCCCTAGAGTTACTGTCTCCTTTAACACACTGACCCCTAGAGTTACTGTCTCCATTAACACTCTGACCCCTAGAGTTACTGTCTCCATTAACACTCTGACCGCTAGAGTTACTGTCTCCTTTAACACACTGACCCCTAGAGTTACTGTCTCCATTAACACTCTGACCCCTAGAGTTACTGTCTCCATTAACACTCTGACCGGTAGAGTTACTGTCTCCTTTAACACTCTGACCCCTAGAGATACTGTCTCCTTTAACACTCTGACCCCTAGAGTTACTGTCTCCTTTAACACTCTGACCCCTAGAGTTACTGTCTCCTTTAACACTCTGACCCCTAGAGTTACTGACTCCTTTAACACTCTGACTCCTAGAGTTACTGTCTCCTTTAACACTCTGACCCCTAGAGATACTGTCTCCTTTAACACACTGACCCCTAGAGATACTGTCTCCTTTAACACTCTGACGCCTAGAGTTACTGACTCCTTTAACACTCTGACCCCTAGAGTTACTGTCTCCTTTAACTCTCTGACCCCTAGAGTTACTGTCTCCTTTAACACTCTGACTCCTAGAGTTACTGTCTCCTTTAACACTCAGACCCCTAGAGTTACTGTCTCCATTAACACTCTGACCGCTAGAGTTACTGTCTCCTTTAACACTCTGACCCCTAGAGTTACTGTCTCCTTTAAAACTCTGACCCCTAGAGATAATGTCTCCTTTAACACTCTGACCCCTAGATTTACTGTCTACATTAACACTCTGACCCCGAGAGATACTGTCTCCTTTAACACACTGACCCCTAAAGTTACTGTCTCCATTAACACTCTGATCCCGAGAGTTACTGTCTCCTTTAACACTCTGACCCCTAGATTTACTGTCTCCTTTAACACTCTGACCCCTAGAGTTACTGTCTCCATTAACACTCTGGCCCCTGGAGTTACTGTCTCCTTTAACACTCTGACCCCTAGAGTTACTGTCTCCTTTAACATCCTGACCCCTAGAGTTACTGTCTCCATTAACACTCTGACCCCTAGAGTTACTGTCTCCTTTAACACTCTGACCCCTAGAGTTACTGTCTCCTTTAATACACTGACCCCTAGAGTTACTGTCTCCTTTAACACTCTGACCCCTAGAGTTACTGTCTCTATTAACACTCTGATCCCTCGAGTTACTGTCTCCTTTAACACTCTGACCCCTAGAGTTTCTGTCTCCTTTAACACTCTGACCCCTAGAGTTACTGTCTCCATTAACACTCTGACCCCTAGAGTTACTGTCTCCTTTAACACTCTGACCCCAAGAGTTACTGTCTCCATTAACACTCTGACCCCTAGAGTTACTGTCTCCTTCAACACTCTGACCCCTACAGTTACTGTCTCCTTTAACACTCAGACCCCTAGAGTTACTGTCTCCTTTAACATCCTGACCCATAGAGTTACTGTCTCCTTTAACACTCTGACCCCTAGAGTTACTGTCTCCTTTAACACTCTGACTCCTAGAGTTACTGTCTCCTTTAACACTCTGACCCCTAGAGTTACTGTCTCCTTTAACACTCTGACCTCTAGAGTTACTGTCTCCTTTAAAACTCTGACCCATAGAGTTACTGTCTCCATTAACACTCTGACCCCTAGAGTTACTGTCTCCTTTAACACTCTGACCCCTCGAGTTACTGTCTCCATTAACACTCTGACCCCTAGAGTTACTGTCTCCTTTAACACTCCGACCCCGAGAGTTACTGTCGCCATTAACACTCTGACCCCTAGATTTACTGTCTCCTTAACACTCTGACCCCTAGAGTTACCGTCTCCTTTAACACTCTGACCCCTGGAGTTACTGTCTCGTTTAACACTCTGACCCCTAGGGTTACTGTCTCCTTTAACACTATGACCCCTAGAGTTACTGTCTCCTTTAACACGCTGACCCCTGGAGTTACTGTCTCCATTAACACACTGACCCCTAGAGTTACTGTCTCCTTTAACGCTCTGACCCCTAGATTTACTGTCTACATTAACACTCTGAACCCTAGAGTTACTGTCTCCATTAACACTCTGACCCCTAGAGTTACTGTCTCCTTTAACACACTGACCCCTAGAGTTACTGTCTCCTTTAACACTCTGACCCCTAGATTTACTGTCTCTTTTAACACTCTGACCCCTGGAGTTACTGTCTCCTTTAAAACTCTGACCCCTAGAGTTACTGTCTCCTTTAACACTCAGACCCCTAGAGTTACTGTCTCCTTTAACACTCTGACCCCTAGAGTTACTGTCTCCTTTAACACTCTGATCCCTAGAGCTACTGTCTCCTTTAACACTCTGACCCCTAGAGTTACTGTCTCCTTTAACACTCTGACCCCTAGAGTTATTGTCTCCTTTAACACTCTGACCCCGAGAGTTACTGTCTCCTTTAACACTCTGACCCCTAGATTTACTGTCAGCATTAACACACTGACCCCCAGAGTTACTGTCTCCATTAACACTCTGACCCCGAGAGATACGGTCTCCTTTAACACACTGACCCCTAGAGTTACTGTCTCCATTAATACTCTGACCCTTGGAGTTACTGTCTCCAATAATACTCTGACCACTAGAGTTACTGTCTCCTTTAACACTCTGACCCCGAGAGTTACTGTCTCCTTTAACACTCTGACCCCTAGAGTTACTGTCTCCTTTAACACACTGACCCCTAGAGTTACTGCCTCCTTTAACATTCTGACCCCTAGAGTTACTGTCTCCATTAACACTCTGACCCCGAGAGTTACTGTCTCTATTAACACTCTGATCCCTAGAGTTACTGTCTCCTTTAACACTCTGACCCCTAGAGTTACTGTCTCCTTTAACACTCTGACCCCTAGAGTTACTGTCTCCATTAACACTCTGACCGCTAGAGTTACTGTCTCCTTTAACACTCTGACCCCTAGAGTTACTGTCTCCATTAACACTCTGACCCCTAGAGTTACTGTCTCCTTTAACACTCTGACCCCTAGAGTTACTGTCTCCTTTAACACTCCGACCCCGAGAGTTACTGTCGCCATTAACACTCTGACCCCTAGAGTTACTGTCTCCTTAACACTCTGACCCCTAGAGTTACTGCCTCCTTTAACACTCTGACCCCTAGAGTTCCTGTCTCCTTTAACACTCTGACCCCTAGAGTTACTGTCTCCTTTAACACACTGACCCCATAGAGTTACTGTCTCCAGTAACACTCTGATCCCTAGAGCTACTGTCTCCTTTAACATACTGACGCCTAGAGTTACTGTCTCCTTTAACACTCTGACCCCTAGATTTACTGTCTCCATTAACACTCTGACCCCTAGAGTTACTGTCTCCATTTACACTCTGACCCCGAGAGTTACTGTCTCCTTTAACACACTGACCCCTAGAGTTACTGTCTCCATTAACACTCTGACCCCTAGAATTACTGTCTCCATTAACACTCTGACCCCTAGAGTTACTGTCTCCTTTAACACACTGACCCCTAGAGTTACTGTCTCCATTAACACTCTGATCCCTAGAGTTACTGCCTCCTTTAACACTCTGACCCCTAGAATTACTGTCTCCATTAACACTCTGACTCCTAGAGTTACTGTCTCCTTTAACACTCGGACCCTTAGAGTTACTGTCTCCATAAACACTCTGATCCCTAGAGTTACTGTCTCCTTTAACACTCTGACCCCTAGCGTTACTGTCTCCTTTAACACTCTGACCCCTAGAGTTACTGTCTCCTTTAACATACTGACCCATAGAGTTACTGTCTCCTTTAACATTCTGACCCCTACAGTTACTGTCTCCATTAACACTCTGACCCCTAGAGTTACTGTCTCTATTAACACTCTGATCCCTGGAGTTACTGTCTCCTTTAACACTCTGACCCCAAGAGTTACTGTCTCCATTAACACTCTGACCCCTAGAGTTACTGTCTCCTTTGACACTCGGACCCTTAGAGTTACTGTCTCCATTAACACTCTGATCCCTAGAGTTACTGTCTCCTTTAACACTCTGGCCCCTAGAGTTACTGTCTCCTTTAACACTCTGACCGCTAGAGTTACTGTCTCCTTTAACACTCTGACTCCTAGAGTTACTCTCTCCTTTAACACTCTGACCCCTAGAGTTACTGTCTCCTTTAACACTCTGACCCCTAGAGTTACTGTCTCCTTTAACACTCTGTCCCCTAGAGTTACTGTCTCCTTTAACACTCTGACCCCTAGAGTTACTCTCTCCTTTAACACTCTGACCCTTAGAGTTACTGTCTCCATTAACACTCTGACCCCTAGAGTTACTGTCTCCTTTAACACTCTGACCCCGAGAGTTACTGTCTCCTTTAACACTCTGACCCCTAGAGTTACTGTCTCCTTTAACACACTGACCCCTAGAGTTACTGTCTCCTTTAACATTCTGACCCGTAGAGTTACTGTCTCCAATAACACTCTGACCCCAAGAGTTACTGTATCTGTTAAACACTCTGATCCCTAGAGTTACTGTCTCCTTTAACACTCTGACCCCTAGAGTTACTGTCTCCTTTAACACTCTGACCCATAGAGTTACTGTCTCCATTAACACTCTGACCCCTGGAGTTACTGTCTCCTTTAACACTCTGACCCCTCGAGTTACTGTCTCCATTAACACTCTAACCCCTAGAGTTACTGTCTCCTTTAACACTCTGACCCCTAGAGTTACTGTCTCCTTTAACACTCCGACCCCGAGAGTTACTGTCGCCATTAACACTCTGACCCCTAGATTTACTGTCTCCTTAACACTCTGACCCCTAGAGTTACTGTCTCCTTTAACACTCTGACCCCTGGAGTTACTGTCTCGTTTAAAACTCTGACCCCTAGAGTTACTGTCTCCTTTAACACTATGACCCCTAGAGTTACTGTCTCCTTTAACACACTGACCCCTGGAGTTACTGTCTCCATTAACACACTGACCCCTAGAGTTACTGTCTCCTTTAACGCTCTGACCCCTAGATTTACTGTCTACATTAACACTCTGACCCCTAGAGTTACTGTCTCCATTAACACTCTGACCCCTAGAGTTACTGTCTCCTTTAACACACTGAACCCGAGAGTTACTGTCTCCTTTAACACTCTGACTCCTAGAGTTACTGTCTCCTTTAACACTCTGACCCCTAGATTTACTGTCTCTTTTAACACTCTGACCCCTGGAGTTACTGTCTCCTTTAAAACTCTGACCCCTAGAGTTACTGTCTCCTTTAACACACTGACCCCATAGAGTTACTGCATCCATTAACACTCTGATCCCTAGAGTTACTGTCTCCTTTAACACTCTGACCCCTAGAGTTACTGTCTCCTTTAACACTCTGACCCCTAGAGTTACTGTCTCCTTTTACACTCTGACCCCCAGAGTTACTGTCTCCATTAACACTCTGACCCCTAGAGTTGCTGTCTCCTTTAACACTCTGACCCCTAGAGTTACTGTCTCCATTAACACTCTGACCCCTAGAGTTACTGTCTCATTTAACACACTGACCCCAAGAGTTACTGTCTCCTTTAACACTCTGACCCCTAGAGTTACTGTCTCCATTAACACTCTGACCCCTAGAGTTACTGTCTCTATTAACACGCTGATCCCTAGAGCTACTGTCTCCTTTAACACTCTGACCCCTCGAGTTACTGTCTCCTTTAACACTCTGACCCCTAGAGTTACTGTCTCCTTTAACACTATGACCCCTAGAGTTACTGTCTCCTTTAACACGCTGAACACTGGAGTGACTGTCTCCATTAACACACTGACCCCTAGAGTTACTGTCTCCTTTAACGCTCTGACCCCCAGAGTTACTGTCTCCTTTAACACTCTGAGCCCTAGAATTACTGTCTCCTTTAACACTCTGACCCCTAGAGTTACTGTCTCCTTTAACACTCTGACCCCTAGAGTTACTGTCTCCATTAACACTCTGACCGCTAGAGTTACTGTCTCATTTAACACACTGACCCCTAGAGTTACTGTCTCCTTTAAAATTCTGACCCCTAGAGTTACTGTCTCCTTTAACACACTGACCCCTAGAGTTACTGTCTCCATTAACACTCTGACCCCTAGAGTTACTGTCTCCATTAACACTCTGACCCCCAGAGTTACTGTCTCCTTTAACACACGGACCCCTAGAGTTACTGTCTCCTTTAACACTCTGACCCCTAGAGTTACTGTCTCCTTTAACACTCTGACCCCTAGAGCTACTGTCTCCTTTAACACTCTGACCCCTAGAGTTACTGTCTCCTTTAACACTCTGACTCCTAGAGTTACTGTCTCGTTTAACACTGACCCCTAGATTTACTGTCTCCTTTAACACTCTGACCCCAAGAGTTACTGTCGACATTAACACTCTGACCCCTAGAGTTACTGTCTCCATTAATACTCTGACCTCGAGAGATACTGTCTCCTTTAACACACTGAACCCTCGAGTTACTGTCTCCATTAACACTCTGACCCCTAGAGTTACTGTCTCCTTTAACACTCTGACCCCGAGAGTTACTGTCTCCTTTAACACTCTGACCCCTAGAGCTACTGTCTCCTTTAACACTCTGACCCCTAGAGTTACTGTCTCCTTTAACACTCTGACCCCTCGAGTTACTGTCTCCTTTAACACTCTGACCCCTAGAGTTACTGTCTCCTTTAACATTCAGACCCCTAGATTTACTGTCTACATTAACACTCTGACCCCTAGAGTTACTGTCTCCATTAATACTCTGACCTCGAGAGATACTGTCTCCTTTAACACACTGAACCCTCGAGTTACTGTCTCCATTAACACTCTGACCCCGAGAGTTACTGTCTCCTTTAACACTCTGACCCCGAGAGTTACTGTCTCCTTTAACACTCTGACCCCTAGAGTTACTGTCTCCTTTAACACTCTGACCCCTAGAATTACTGTCTCATTTAACACACTGACCCCCAGAGTTACTGTCTCCTTTAACATTCTGACCCCTAGAGTTACTGTCTCCTTTAACACACTGACCCCTAGAGTTACTGTCTCCATTAACACTCTGACCCCTAGAGTTACTGTCTCCATTAACACTCTGACCGCTAGAGTTACTGTCTCCTTTAACACTCTGACCCCTAGAGTTACTGTCTCCTTTAACACTCTGACCCCTAGAGTTACTGTCTCATTTAACACTCTGACCCCTAGAGTTACTGTCTCCTTTAACACTCTGACCCCTAGAGTTACTGTCTCATTTAACACACTGACCCCTAGAGTTACTGTCTCCTTTAACACACTGACCCCTAGAGTTACTGTCTCCATTAACACTCTGACCCCTAGAGTTACTGTCTCCATTAACACTCTGACCGCTAGAGTTACTGTCTCCTTTAACACACTGACCCCTAGAGTTACTGTCTCCATTAACACTCTGACCCCTAGAGTTACTGTCTCCATTAACACTCTGACCGCTAGAGTTACTGTCTCCTTTAACACTCTGACCCCTAGAGATACTGTCTCCTTTAACACTCTGACCCCTAGAGTTACTGTCTCCTTTAACACTCTGACCCCTAGAGTTACTGTCTCCTTTAACACTCTGACCCCTAGAGTTACTGACTCCTTTAACACTCTGACTCCTAGAGTTACTGTCTCCTTTAACACTCTGACCCCTAGAGATACTGTCTCCTTTAACACACTGACCCCTAGAGATACTGTCTCCTTTAACACTCTGACGCCTAGAGTTACTGACTCCTTTAACACTCTGACCCCTAGAGTTACTGTCTCCTTTAACTCTCTGACCCCTAGAGTTACTGTCTCCTTTAACACTCTGACTCCTAGAGTTACTGTCTCCTTTAACACTCAGACCCCTAGAGTTACTGTCTCCTTTAACACTCTGACCCCTAGAGTTACTGTCTCCTTTAAAACTCTGACCCCTAGAGATAATGTCTCCTTTAACACTCTGACCCCTAGATTTACTGTCTACATTAACACTCTGACCCCGAGAGATACTGTCTCCTTTAACACTCTGACCCCTAGAGTTACTGTCTCCTTTAATACACTGACCCCTAGAGTTACTGTCTCCTTTAACACTCTGACCCCTAGAGTTACTGTCTCTATTAACACTCTGATCCCTCGAGTTACTGTCTCCTTTAACACTCTGACCCCTAGAGTTTCTGTCTCCTTTAACACTCTGACCCCTAGAGTTACTGTCTCCATTAACACTCTGACCCCTAGAGTTACTGTCTCCTTTAACACTCTGACCCCAAGAGTTACTGTCTCCATTAACACTCTGACCCCTAGAGTTACTGTCTCCTTCAACACTCTGACCCCTACAGTTACTGTCTCCTTTAACACTCAGACCCCTAGAGTTACTGTCTCCTTTAACATCCTGACCCATAGAGTTACTGTCTCCTTTAACACTCTGACCCCTAGAGTTACTGTCTCCTTTAACACTCTGACTCCTAGAGTTACTGTCTCCTTTAACACTCTGACCCCTAGAGTTACTGTCTCCTTTAACACTCTGACCTCTAGAGTTACTGTCTCCTTTAAAACTCTGACCCATAGAGTTACTGTCTCCATTAACACTCTGACCCCTAGAGTTACTGTCTCCTTTAACACTCTGACCCCTCGAGTTACTGTCTCCATTAACACTCTGACCCCTAGAGTTACTGTCTCCTTTAACACTCCGACCCCGAGAGTTACTGTCGCCATTAACACTCTGACCCCTAGATTTACTGTCTCCTTAACACTCTGACCCCTAGAGTTACCGTCTCCTTTAACACTCTGACCCCTGGAGTTACTGTCTCGTTTAACACTCTGACCCCTAGGGTTACTGTCTCCTTTAACACTATGACCCCTAGAGTTACTGTCTCCTTTAACACGCTGACCCCTGGAGTTACTGTCTCCATTAACACACTGACCCCTAGAGTTACTGTCTCCTTTAACGCTCTGACCCCTAGATTTACTGTCTACATTAACACTCTGAACCCTAGAGTTACTGTCTCCATTAACACTCTGACCCCTAGAGTTACTGTCTCCTTTAACACACTGACCCCTAGAGTTACTGTCTCCTTTAACACTCTGACCCCTAGATTTACTGTCTCTTTTAACACTCTGACCCCTGGAGTTACTGTCTCCTTTAAAACTCTGACCCCTAGAGTTACTGTCTCCTTTAACACTCAGACCCCTAGAGTTACTGTCTCCTTTAACACTCTGACCCCTAGAGTTACTGTCTCCTTTAACACTCTGATCCCTAGAGCTACTGTCTCCTTTAACACTCTGACCCCTAGAGTTACTGTCTCCTTTAACACTCTGACCCCTAGAGTTATTGTCTCCTTTAACACTCTGACCCCGAGAGTTACTGTCTCCTTTAACACTCTGACCCCTAGATTTACTGTCAGCATTAACACACTGACCCCCAGAGTTACTGTCTCCATTAACACTCTGACCCCGAGAGATACGGTCTCCTTTAACACACTGACCCCTAGAGTTACTGTCTCCATTAATACTCTGACCCTTGGAGTTACTGTCTCCAATAATACTCTGACCACTAGAGTTACTGTCTCCTTTAACACTCTGACCCCGAGAGTTACTGTCTCCTTTAACACTCTGACCCCTAGAGTTACTGTCTCCTTTAACACACTGACCCCTAGAGTTACTGCCTCCTTTAACATTCTGACCCCTAGAGTTACTGTCTCCATTAACACTCTGACCCCGAGAGTTACTGTCTCCATTAACACTCTGATCCCTAGAGTTACTGTCTCCTTTAACACTCTGACCCCTAGAGTTACTGTCTCCTTTAACACTCTGACCCCTAGAGTTACTGTCTCCATTAACACTCTGACCGCTAGAGTTACTGTCTCCTTTAACACTCTGACCCCTAGAGTTACTGTCTCCATTAACACTCTGACCCCTAGAGTTACTGTCTCCTTTAACACTCTGACCCCTAGAGTTACTGTCTCCTTTAACACTCCGACCCCGAGAGTTACTGTCGCCATTAACACTCTGACCCCTAGAGTTACTGTCTCCTTAACACTCTGACCCCTAGAGTTACTGCCTCCTTTAACACTCTGACCCCTAGAGTTCCTGTCTCCTTTAACACTCTGACCCCTAGAGTTACTGTCTCCTTTAACACACTGACCCCATAGAGTTACTGTCTCCAGTAACACTCTGATCCCTAGAGCTACTGTCTCCTTTAACATACTGACGCCTAGAGTTACTGTCTCCTTTAACACTCTGACCCCTAGATTTACTGTCTCCATTAACACTCTGACCCCTAGAGTTACTGTCTCCATTTACACTCTGACCCCGAGAGTTACTGTCTCCTTTAACACACTGACCCCTAGAGTTACTGTCTCCATTAACACTCTGATCCCTAGAGTTACTGCCTCCTTTAACACTCTGACCCCTAGAATTACTGTCTCCATTAACACTCTGACCCCTAGAGTTACTGTCTCCTTTAACACACTGACCCCTAGAGTTACTGTCTCCATTAACACTCTGATCCCTAGAGTTACTGCCTCCTTTAACACTCTGACCCCTAGAATTACTGTCTCCATTAACACTCTGACTCCTAGAGTTACTGTCTCCTTTAACACTCGGACCCTTAGAGTTACTGTCTCCATAAACACTCTGATCCCTAGAGTTACTGTCTCCTTTAACACTCTGACCCCTAGCGTTACTGTCTCCTTTAACACTCTGACCCCTAGAGTTACTGTCTCCTTTAACATACTGACCCATAGAGTTACTGTCTCCTTTAACATTCTGACCCCTACAGTTACTGTCTCCATTAACACTCTGACCCCTAGAGTTACTGTCTCTATTAACACTCTGATCCCTGGAGTTACTGTCTCCTTTAACACTCTGACCCCAAGAGTTACTGTCTCCATTAACACTCTGACCCCTAGAGTTACTGTCTCCTTTGACACTCGGACCCTTAGAGTTACTGTCTCCATTAACACTCTGATCCCTAGAGTTACTGTCTCCTTTAACACTCTGGCCCCTAGAGTTACTGTCTCCTTTAACACTCTGACCCCTAGAGTTACTGTCTCCTTTAACACTCTGACTCCTAGAGTTACTCTCTCCTTTAACACTCTGACCCCTAGAGTTACTGTCTCCTTTAACACTCTGACCCCTAGAGTTACTGTCTCCTTTAACACTCTGTCCCCTAGAGTTACTGTCTCCTTTAACACTCTGACCCCTAGAGTTACTCTCTCCTTTAACACTCTGACCCTTAGAGTTACTGTCTCCATTAACACTCTGACCCCTAGAGTTACTGTCTCCTTTAACACTCTGACCCCGAGAGTTACTGTCTCCTTTAACACTCTGACCCCTAGAGTTACTGTCTCCTTTAACACACTGACCCCTAGAGTTACTGTCTCCTTTAACATTCTGACCCGTAGAGTTACTGTCTCCAATAACACTCTGACCCCAAGAGTTACTGTATCTGTTAAACACTCTGATCCCTAGAGTTACTGTCTCCTTTAACACTCTGACCCCTAGAGTTACTGTCTCCTTTAACACTCTGACCCATAGAGTTACTGTCTCCATTAACACTCTGACCCCTGGAGTTACTGTCTCCTTTAACACTCTGACCCCTCGAGTTACTGTCTCCATTAACACTCTAACCCCTAGAGTTACTGTCTCCTTTAACACTCTGACCCCTAGAGTTACTGTCTCCTTTAACACTCCGACCCCGAGAGTTACTGTCGCCATTAACACTCTGACCCCTAGATTTACTGTCTCCTTAACACTCTGACCCCTAGAGTTACTGTCTCCTTTAACACTCTGACCCCTGGAGTTACTGTCTCGTTTAAAACTCTGACCCCTAGAGTTACTGTCTCCTTTAACACTATGACCCCTAGAGTTACTGTCTCCTTTAACACACTGACCCCTGGAGTTACTGTCTCCATTAACACACTGACCCCTAGAGTTACTGTCTCCTTTAACGCTCTGACCCCTAGATTTACTGTCTACATTAACACTCTGACCCCTAGAGTTACTGTCTCCATTAACACTCTGACCCCTAGAGTTACTGTCTCCTTTAACACACTGAACCCGAGAGTTACTGTCTCCTTTAACACTCTGACTCCTAGAGTTACTGTCTCCTTTAACACTCTGACCCCTAGATTTACTGTCTCTTTTAACACTCTGACCCCTGGAGTTACTGTCTCCTTTAAAACTCTGACCCCTAGAGTTACTGTCTCCTTTAACACTCAGACCCCTAGAGTTACTGTCTCCTTTAACACTCTGACCCCTAGAGTTACTGTCTCCTTTAACACTCTGACCCCTAGAGTTACTGTCTCCTTTAACACTCTGACCCCTAGAGTTACTGTCTCCTTTAACACTCTGACCCCTAGAGTTACTGTCTCCTTTAACACTCTGACCCCGAGAGTTACTGTCTCCTTTAACACTCTGACCCCGAGATTTACTGTCAGCATTAACACTCTGACCCCGAGAGTTACTGTCTCCATTAACACTCTGACCCCGAGAGTTACTGTCTCCTTTAACACTCTGACCCCGAGATTTACTGTCAGCATTAACACTCTGACCCCGAGAGTTACTGTCTCCATTAACACTCTGACCCCCAGAGTTACTGTCTCCATTAACACTCTGACCCCGAGAGATACTGTCTCCTTTAACACACTGACCCCTAGAGTTACTGTCTCCATTAAAACTCTGACCCTTAGAGTTACTGTCTCCAATAACACTCTGACCCCTAGAGTTACTGTCTCCTTTAACACTCTGACCCCTAGAGTTACTGTCTCCTTTGACACTCTGACCCCTAGAGTTACTGTCTCCTTTAACACACTGACCCCTAGAGTTACTGTCTCCTTTAACATTCTGACCCCTAGAGTTACTGTCTCCATTAACACTCTGACCCCAAGAGTTACTGTCTCTATTAACACACTGATCCCTAGAGTTACTGTCTCCTTTAACACTCTGACCCCTAGAGTTACTGTCTCCTTTAACACTCTGACCCCTAGAGTTACTGTCTCCATTAACACTCTGATCCCTAGAGTTACTGCCTCCTTTAACACTCTGACCCCTAGAATTACTGTCTCCTTTAACACTCTGACCCCTAGAGTTACTGTCTCCATTAACACTCTGACCCCTAGAGTTACTGTCTCCTTTAACATTCAGACCCCTAGATTTACTGTCTCCATTAACACTCTGAACCCTAGAGTTACTGTCTCCATTAATACTCTGACCTCGAGAGATACTGTCTCCTTTAACACACTGAACCCTCGAGTTACTGTCTCCATTAACACTCTGACCCCTAGAGTTACTGTCTCCTTTAACACTCTGACCCCGAGAGTTACTGTCTCCTTTAACACTCTGACCCCTGGAGTTACTGTCTCCTTTAACAATCTGACCCCTAGAGTTACTGTCTCATTTAACACACTGACCCCCAGAGTTACTGTCTCCTTTAACATTCTGACCCCGAGAGTTACTGTCTCCTTTAACACACTGACCCCTAGAGTTACTGTCTCCATTAACACTCTGACCCCTAGAGTTACTGTCTCCATTAACACTCTGACCGCTAGAGTTACTGTCTCCTTTAACACACTGACCCCTAGAGTTACTGTCTCCTTTAACACTCTGACCCCTAGAGTTACTGTCTCATTTAACACTCTGACCCCTAGATTTACTGTCTCCCTTAACACTCTGACCCCTAGAGTTACTGTCTCCTTCAACACTCTGACCACTAGAGTTACTGTCTCCTTTAACACTCAGACCCCTAGAGGTCCTGTCTCCTTTAACACTCTGACCCATAGAGTTACTGTCTCCTTTAACACTCTGACCCCTAGAGTTACTGTCTCCTTTAACACTCTGACTCCTAGAGTTACTGTCTCCTTTAACACTCTGACCCCGAGAGTTACTGTCTCCTTTAACACTCTGACCCCTAGAGATACTGTCTCCTTTAACACTCTGACCCCTAGAGTTACTGTCTCCTTTAACACTCTGACCCCTAGAGTTACTGTCTCCTTTAACACACTGACCCCTAGAGTTACTGTCTCCTTTAACACTCTGACCCCTAGAGTTACTGTCTCCTTTAACACTCTGACCCCTAGATTTACTGTCTCTTTTAACACTCTGACCCCTGGAGTTACTGTCTCCTTTAAAACTCTGACCCCTAGAGTTACTGTCTCCTTTAACACTCAGACCCCGAGAGTTACTGTCTCCTTTAACACTCTGACCCCTAGAGTTACTGTCTCCTTTAACACTCTGACCCCTAGAGTTACTGTCTCCTTTAACACTCTGACCCCTAGAGTTACTGTCTCCTTTAACACTCTGACCCCGAGAGTTACTGTCTCCTTTAACACTCTGACCCCGAGATTTACTGTCAGCATTAACACTCTGACCCCCAGAGTTACTGTCTCCTTTAACACACTGACCCCTAGAGTTACTGTCTCCATTAAAACTCTGACCCTTAGAGTTACTGTCTCCAATAACACTCTGACCCCTAGAGTTACTGTCTCCTTTAACACTCTGACCCCTAGAGTTACTGTCTCCTTTGACACTCTGACCCCTAGAGTTACTGTCTCCTTTAACACACTGACCCCTAGAGTTACTGTCTCCTTTAACATTCTGACCCCTAGAGTTACTGTCTCCATTAACACTCTGACCCCAAGAGTTACTGTCTCTATTAACACACTGATCCCTAGAGTTACTGTCTCCTTTAACACTCTGACCCCTAGAGTTACTGTCTCCTTTAACACTCTGACCCCTAGAGTTACTGTCTCCATTAACACTCTGATCCCTAGAGTTACTGCCTCCTTTAACACTCTGACCCCTAGAATTACTGTCTCCTTTAACACTCTGACCCCTAGAGTTACTGTCTCCTTTAACATTCAGACCCCTAGATTTACTGTCTCCATTAACACTCTGACCCCTAGAGTTACTGTCTCCTTTAACATTCAGACCCCTAGATTTACTGTCTCCATTAACACTCTGAACCCTAGAGTTACTGTCTCCATTAATACTCTGACCTCGAGAGATACTGTCTCCTTTAACACACTGAACCCTCGAGTTACTGTCTCCATTAACACTCTGACCCCTAGAGTTACTGTCTCCTTTAACACTCTGACCCCGAGAGTTACTGTCTCCTTTAACACTCTGACCCCTGGAGTTACTGTCTCCTTTAACACTCTGACCCCTAGAGTTACTGTCTCATTTAACACACTGACCCCCAGAGTTACTGTCTCCTTTAACATTCTGACCCCTAGAGTTACTGTCTCCTTTAACACACTGACCCCTAGAGTTACTGTCTCCATTAACACTCTGACCCCTAGAGTTACTGTCTCCATTAACACTCTGACCGCTAGAGTTACTGTCTCCTTTAACACACTGACCCCTAGAGTTACTGTCTCCTTTAACACTCTGACCCCTAGAGTTACTGTCTCATTTAACACTCTGACCCCTAGATTTACTGTCTCCCTTAACACTCTGACCCCTAGAGTTACTGTCTCCTTCAACACTCTGACCACTAGAGTTACTGTCTCCTTTAACGCTCAGACCCCTAGAGGTCCTGTCTCCTTTAACACTCTGACCCATAGAGTTACTGTCTCCTTTAACACTCTGACCCCTAGAGTTACTGTCTCCTTTAACACTCTGACTCCTAGAGTTACTGTCTCCTTTAACACTCTGACCCCGAGAGTTACTGTCTCCTTTAACACTCTGACCCCTAGAGATACTGTCTCCTTTAACACTCTGACCCCTAGAGTTACTGTCTCCTTTAACACTCTGACCCCTAGAGTTACTGTCTCCTTTAACACACTGACCCCTAGAGTTACTGTCTCCTTTAACACTCTGACCCCTAGAGTTACTGTCTCCTTTAAAACTCTGACCCCGAGAGTTACTGTCTCCTTTAAAACTCTGACCCCTAGAGATACTGTCTCCTTTAACACTCTGACCCCTAGATTTACTGTCAACATTAACTCTCTGACCCCTAGAGTTACTGTCTCCTTTAACACTCTGACCCCTAGAGTTACTGTCTCCATTAACACTCTGACCCCTAGAGTTACTGTCTCCTTTAACACTCTGACCCCTAGATTTACTGTCTCCATTAACACTCTGATCCCTAGAGTTACTGTCTCCTTTAACACTCTGACCCCTAGAGTTACTGTCTCCTTTAACACTCTGACCACTAGAGTTACTGTCTCCTTTAACACTCAGACCCCTAGAGGTCCTGTCTCCTTTAACACTCTGACCCCTAGAGTTACTGTCTCCTTTAACACTCAGACCCCTAGAGGTCCTGTCTCCTTTAACACTCTGACCCCTAGAGTTACTGTCTCCTTTAACACTCTGACCCCTAGAATTACTGTCTCCTTTAACACTCTGACCCCTGGAGTTACTGTCTCTATTAACACTCTGACCCCTAGAGTTACTGTCTCCTTTAACATTCAGACCCCTAGATTTACTGTCTCCTTTAACACTCTGACCCCTGGAGTTACTGTCTACATTAACACTCTGACCCCTAGAGTTACTGTCTCCATTAATACTCTGACCTCGAGAGATACTGTCTCCTTTAACACACTGAACCCTCGAGTTACTGTCTCCATTAACACTCTGACCCCTAGAGTTACTGTCTCCTTTAACACTCTGACCCCGAGAGTTACTGTCTCCTTTAACACTCTGACCCCTGGAGTTACTGTCTCCTTTAACACTCTGACCCCTAGATTTACTGTCTCATTTAACACACTGAACCCTAGAGTTACTGTCTCCATTAACACTCTGACCCCTAGAGTTACTGTCTCCATTAACACTCTGACCGCTAGAGTTACTGTCTCCTTTAACATTCTGACCATTAGAGTTACTGTCTCCTTTAACACACTGACCCCTAGAGTTACTGTCTCCTTTAAAATTCTGACCCCTAGAGTTACTGTCTCCTTTAACACACTGACCCCTAGAGTTACTGTCTCCATTAACACTCTGACCCCTAGAGTTACTGTCTCCATTAACACTCTGACCCCCAGAGTTACTGTCTCCTTTAACACACGGACCCCTAGAGTTACTGTCTCCTTTAACACTCTGACCCCTAGAGTTACTGTCTCCTTTAACACTCTGACCCCTAGAGCTACTGTCTCCTTTAACACTCTGACCCCTAGAGTTACTGTCTCCTTTAACACTCTGACTCCTAGAGTTACTGTCTCGTTTAACACTGACCCCTAGATTTACTGTCTCCTTTAACACTCTGACCCCAAGAGTTACTGTCGACATTAACACTCTGACCCCTAGAGTTACTGTCTCCATTAATACTCTGACCTCGAGAGATACTGTCTCCTTTAACACACTGAACCCTCGAGTTACTGTCTCCATTAACACTCTGACCCCTAGAGTTACTGTCTCCTTTAACACTCTGACCCCGAGAGTTACTGTCTCCTTTAACACTCTGACCCCTAGAGCTACTGTCTCCTTTAACACTCTGACCCCTCGAGTTACTGTCTCCTTTAACACTCTGACCCCTCGAGTTACTGTCTCCTTTAACACTCTGACCCCTAGAGTTACTGTCTCCTTTAACATTCAGACCCCTAGATTTACTGTCTACATTAACACTCTGACCCCTAGAGTTACTGTCTCCATTAATACTCTGACCTCGAGAGATACTGTCTCCTTTAACACACTGAACCCTCGAGTTACTGTCTCCATTAACACTCTGACCCCGAGAGTTACTGTCTCCTTTAACACTCTGACCCCGAGAGTTACTGTCTCCTTTAACACTCTGACCCCTAGAGTTACTGTCTCCTTTAACACTCTGACCCCTAGAATTACTGTCTCATTTAACACACTGACCCCAGAGTTACTGTCTCCTTTAACATTCTGACCCCTAGAGTTACTGTCTCCTTTAACACACTGACCCCTAGAGTTACTGTCTCCATTAACACTCTGACCCCTAGAGTTACTGTCTCCATTAACACTCTGACCGCTAGAGTTACTGTCTCCTTTAACACACTGACCCCTAGAGTTACTGTCTCCTTTAAC
The DNA here is from genome assembly GCF_052327205.1 of Somniosus microcephalus. NCBI lineage: Eukaryota > Metazoa > Chordata > Chondrichthyes > Squaliformes > Somniosidae > Somniosus > Somniosus microcephalus. The sequence goes on along the minus strand of NC_141010.1, from coordinate 66,845,238 downwards.
ACTCTGACCCCTAGAGTTACTGTCTCATTTAACACTCTGACCCCTAGAGTTACTGTCTCCTTTAACACTCTGACCCCTAGAGTTACTGTCTCATTTAACACTCTGACCCCTAGAGTTACTGTCTCCTTTAACACTCTGACCCCTAGAGTTACTGTCTCATTTAACACACTGACCCCTAGAGTTACTGTCTCCTTTAACACACTGACCCCTAGAGTTACTGTCTCCATTAACACTCTGACCCCTAGAGTTACTGTCTCCATTAACACTCTGACCGCTAGAGTTACTGTCTCCTTTAACACACTGACCCCTAGAGTTACTGTCTCCATTAACACTCTGACCCCTAGAGTTACTGTCTCCATTAACACTCTGACCGCTAGAGTTACTGTCTCCTTTAACACTCTGACCCCTAGAGATACTGTCTCCTTTAACACTCTGACCCCTAGAGTTACTGTCTCCTTTAACACTCTGACCCCTAGAGTTACTGTCTCCTTTAACACTCTGACCCCTAGAGTTACTGACTCCTTTAACACTCTGACTCCTAGAGTTACTGTCTCCTTTAACACTCTGACCCCTAGAGATACTGTCTCCTTTAACACACTGACCCCTAGAGATACTGTCTCCTTTAACACTCTGACGCCTAGAGTTACTGTCTCCTTTAACACTCTGACCCCTAGAGTTACTGTCTCCTTTAACTCTCTGACCCCTAGAGTTACTGTCTCCTTTAACACTCTGACTCCTAGAGTTACTGTCTGCTTTAACACTCAGACCCCTAGAGTTACTGTCTCCATTAACACTCTGACCGCTAGAGTTACTGTCTCCTTTAACACTCTGACCCCTAGAGTTACTGTCTCCTTTAAAACTCTGACCCCTAGAGATAATGTCTCCTTTAACACTCTGACCCCTAGATTTACTGTCTACATTAACACTCTGACCCCTAGAGTTACTGTCTCCATTAACACTCTGACCCCGAGAGATACTGTCTCCTTTAACACACTGACCCCTAAAGTTACTGTCTCCATTAACACTCTGATCCCGAGAGTTACTGTCTCCTTTAACACTCTGACCCCTAGATTTACTGTCTCCTTTAACACTCTGACCCCTAGAGTTACTGTCTCCATTAACACTCTGGCCCCTGGAGTTACTGTCTCCTTTAACACTCTGACCCCTAGAGTTACTGTCTCCTTTAACATTCTGACCCCTAGAGTTACTGTCTCCATTAACACTCTGACCCCTAGAGTTACTGTCTCCTTTAACACTCTGACCCCTAGAGTTACTGTCTCCTTTAATACACTGACCCCTAGAGTTACTGTCTCCTTTAACACTCTGACCCCTAGAGTTACTGTCTCTATTAACACTCTGATCCCTCGAGTTACTGTCTCCTTTAACACTCTGACCCCTAGAGTTTCTGTCTCCTTTAACACTCTGACCCCTAGAGTTACTGTCTCCATTAACACTCTGACCCCTAGAGTTACTGTCTCCTTTAACACTCTGACCCCAAGAGTTACTGTCTCCATTAACACTCTGACCCCTAGAGTTACTGTCTCCTTCAACACTCTGACCCCTACAGTTACTGTCTCCTTTAACACTCAGACCCCTAGAGTTACTGTCTCCTTTAACATCCTGACCCATAGAGTTACTGTCTCCTTTAACACTCTGACCCCTAGAGTTACTGTCTCCTTTAACACTCTGACTCCTAGAGTTACTGTCTCCTTTAACACTCTGACCCCTAGAGTTACTGTCTCCTTTAACACTCTGACCTCTAGAGTTACTGTCTCCTTTAAAACTCTGACCCATAGAGTTACTGTCTCCATTAACACTCTGACCCCTAGAGTTACTGTCTCCTTTAACACTCTGACCCCTCGAGTTACTGTCTCCATTAACACTCTGACCCCTAGAGTTACTGTCTCCTTTAACACTCCGACCCCGAGAGTTACTGTCGCCATTAACACTCTGACCCCTAGATTTACTGTCTCCTTAACACTCTGACCCCTAGAGTTACCGTCTCCTTTAACACTCTGACCCCTGGAGTTACTGTCTCGTTTAACACTCTGACCCCTAGGGTTACTGTCTCCTTTAACACTATGACCCCTAGAGTTACTGTCTCCTTTAACACGCTGACCCCTGGAGTTACTGTCTCCATTAACACACTGACCCCTAGAGTTACTGTCTCCTTTAACGCTCTGACCCCTAGATTTACTGTCTACATTAACACTCTGAACCCTAGAGTTACTGTCTCCTTTAACACTCAGACCCCTAGAGTTACTGTCTCCTTTAACACTCTGACCCCTAGAGTTACTGTCTCCTTTAACACTCTGATCCCTAGAGCTACTGTCTCCTTTAACACTCTGACCCCTAGAGTTACTGTCTCCTTTAACACTCTGACCCCTAGAGTTATTGTCTCCTTTAACACTCTGACCCCGAGAGTTACTGTCTCCTTTAACACTCTGACCCCTAGATTTACTGTCAGCATTAACACACTGACCCCCAGAGTTACTGTCTCCATTAACACTCTGACCCCGAGAGATACGGTCTCCTTTAACACACTGACCCCTAGAGTTACTGTCTCCATTAATACTCTGACCCTTGGAGTTACTGTCTCCAATAATACTCTGACCACTAGAGTTACTGTCTCCTTTAACACTCTGACCCCGAGAGTTACTGTCTCCTTTAACACTCTGACCCCTAGAGTTACTGTCTCCTTTAACACACTGACCCCTAGAGTTACTGCCTCCTTTAACATTCTGACCCCTAGAGTTACTGTCTCCATTAACACTCTGACCCCGAGAGTTACTGTCTCTATTAACACTCTGATCCCTAGAGTTACTGTCTCCTTTAACACTCTGACCCCTAGAGTTACTGTCTCCTTTAACACTCTGACCCCTAGAGTTACTGTCTCCATTAACACTCTGACCGCTAGAGTTACTGTCTCCTTTAACACTCTGACCCCTAGAGTTACTGTCTCCATTAACACTCTGACCCCTAGAGTTACTGTCTCCTTTAACACTCTGACCCCTAGAGTTACTGTCTCCTTAACACTCTGACCCCTAGAGTTACTGCCTCCTTTAACACTCTGACCCCTAGAGTTCCTGTCTCCTTTAACACTCTGACCCCTAGAGTTACTGTCTCCTTTAACACACTGACCCCATAGAGTTACTGTCTCCAGTAACACTCTGATCCCTAGAGCTACTGTCTCCTTTAACATACTGACGCCTAGAGTTACTGTCTCCTTTAACACTCTGACCCCTAGATTTACTGTCTCCATTAACACTCTGACCCCTAGAGTTACTGTCTCCATTTACACTCTGACCCCGAGAGTTACTGTCTCCTTTAACACACTGACCCCTAGAGTTACTGTCTCCATTAACACTCTGATCCCTAGAGTTACTGCCTCCTTTAACACTCTGACCCCTAGAATTACTGTCTCCATTAACACTCTGACCCCTAGAGTTACTGTCTCCTTTAACACACTGACCCCTAGAGTTACTGTCTCCATTAACACTCTGATCCCTAGAGTTACTGCCTCCTTTAACACTCTGACCCCTAGAATTACTGTCTCCATTAACACTCTGACTCCTAGAGTTACTGTCTCCTTTAACACTCGGACCCTTAGAGTTACTGTCTCCATAAACACTCTGATCCCTAGAGTTACTGTCTCCTTTAACACTCTGACCCCTAGCGTTACTGTCTCCTTTAACACTCTGACCCCTAGAGTTACTGTCTCCTTTAACACACTGACCCATAGAGTTACTGTCTCCTTTAACATTCTGACCCCTACAGTTACTGTCTCCATTAACACTCTGACCCCTAGAGTTACTGTCTCAATTAACACTCTGATCCCTGGAGTTACTGTCTCCTTTAACACTCTGACCCCAAGAGTTACTGTCTCCATTAACACTCTGACCCCTAGAGTTACTGTCTCCTTTGACACTCGGACCCTTAGAGTTACTGTCTCCATTAACACTCTGATCCCTAGAGTTACTGTCTCCTTTAACACTCTGGCCCCTAGAGTTACTGTCTCCTTTAACACTCTGACCCCTAGAGTTACTGTCTCCTTTAACACTCTGACTCCTAGAGTTACTCTCTCCTTTAACACTCTGACCCCTAGAGTTACTGTCTCCTTTAACACTCTGACCCCTAGAGTTACTGTCTCCTTTAACACTCTGTCCCCTAGAGTTACTGTCTCCTTTAACACTCTGACCCCTAGAGTTACTCTCTCCTTTAACACTCTGACCCTTAGAGTTACTGTCTCCATTAACACTCTGACCCCTAGAGTTACTGTCTCCTTTAACACTCTGACCCCGAGAGTTACTGTCTCCTTTAACACTCTGACCCCTAGAGTTACTGTCTCCTTTAACACACTGACCCCTAGAGTTACTGTCTCCTTTAACATTCTGACCCGTAGAGTTACTGTCTCCAATAACACTCTGACCCCAAGAGTTACTGTATCTGTTAAACACTCTGATCCCTAGAGTTACTGTCTCCTTTAACACTCTGACCCCTAGAGTTACTGTCTCCTTTAACACTCTGACCCATAGAGTTACTGTCTCCATTAACACTCTGACCCCTGGAGTTACTGTCTCCTTTAACACTCTGACCCCTCGAGTTACTGTCTCCATTAACACTCTAACCCCTAGAGTTACTGTCTCCTTTAACACTCTGACCCCTAGAGTTACTGTCTCCTTTAACACTCCGACCCCGAGAGTTACTGTCGCCATTAACACTCTGACCCCTAGATTTACTGTCTCCTTAACACTCTGACCCCTAGAGTTACTGTCTCCTTTAACACTCTGACCCCTGGAGTTACTGTCTCGTTTAAAACTCTGACCCCTAGAGTTACTGTCTCCTTTAACACTATGACCCCTAGAGTTACTGTCTCCTTTAACACACTGACCCCTGGAGTTACTGTCTCCATTAACACACTGACCCCTAGAGTTACTGTCTCCTTTAACGCTCTGACCCCTAGATTTACTGTCTACATTAACACTCTGACCCCTAGAGTTACTGTCTCCATTAACACTCTGACCCCTAGAGTTACTGTCTCCTTTAACACACTGAACCCGAGAGTTACTGTCTCCTTTAACACTCTGACTCCTAGAGTTACTGTCTCCTTTAACACTCTGACCCCTAGAGTTACTGTCTCCTTTAACACTCTGACCCCTGGAGTTACTGTCTCCTTTAAAACTCTGACCCCTAGAGTTACTGTCTCCTTTAACACTCAGACCCCTAGAGTTACTGTCTCCTTTAACACTCTGACCCCTAGAGTTACTGTCTCCTTTAACACTCTGACCCCTAGAGTTACTGTCTCCTTTAACACTCTGACCCCTAGAGTTACTGTCTCCTTTAACACTCTGACCCCTAGAGTTACTGTCTCCTTTAACACTCTGACCCCGAGAGTTACTGTCTCCTTTAACACTCTGACCCCGAGATTTACTGTCAGCATTAACACTCTGACCCCGAGAGTTACTGTCTCCATTAACACTCTGACCCCGAGAGTTACTGTCTCCTTTAACACTCTGACCCCGAGATTTACTGTCAGCATTAACACTCTGACCCCGAGAGTTACTGTCTCCATTAACACTCTGACCCCCAGAGTTACTGTCTCCATTAACACTCTGACCCCGAGAGATACTGTCTCCTTTAACACACTGACCCCTAGAGTTACTGTCTCCATTAAAACTCTGACCCTTAGAGTTACTGTCTCCAATAACACTCTGACCCCTAGAGTTACTGTCTCCTTTAACACTCTGACCCCTAGAGTTACTGTCTCCTTTGACACTCTGACCCCTAGAGTTACTGTCTCCTTTAACACACTGACCCCTAGAGTTACTGTCTCCTTTAACATTCTGACCCCTAGAGTTACTGTCTCCATTAACACTCTGACCCCAAGAGTTACTGTCTCTATTAACACACTGATCCCTAGAGTTACTGTCTCCTTTAACACTCTGACCCCTAGAGTTACTGTCTCCTTTAACACTCTGACCCCTAGAGTTACTGTCTCCATTAACACTCTGATCCCTAGAGTTACTGCCTCCTTTAACACTCTGACCCCTAGAATTACTGTCTCCTTTAACACTCTGACCCCTAGAGTTACTGTCTCCATTAACACTCTGACCCCTAGAGTTACTGTCTCCTTTAACATTCAGACCCCTAGATTTACTGTCTCCATTAACACTCTGAACCCTAGAGTTACTGTCTCCATTAATACTCTGACCTCGAGAGATACTGTCTCCTTTAACACACTGAACCCTCGAGTTACTGTCTCCATTAACACTCTGACCCCTAGAGTTACTGTCTCCTTTAACACTCTGACCCCGAGAGTTACTGTCTCCTTTAACACTCTGACCCCTGGAGTTACTGTCTCCTTTAACACTCTGACCCCTAGAGTTACTGTCTCATTTAACACACTGACCCCCAGAGTTACTGTCTCCTTTAACATTCTGACCCCGAGAGTTACTGTCTCCTTTAACACACTGACCCCTAGAGTTACTGTCTCCATTAACACTCTGACCCCTAGAGTTACTGTCTCCATTAACACTCTGACCGCTAGAGTTACTGTCTCCTTTAACACACTGACCCCTAGAGTTACTGTCTCCTTTAACACTCTGACCCCTAGAGTTACTGTCTCATTTAACACTCTGACCCCTAGATTTACTGTCTCCCTTAACACTCTGACCCCTAGAGTTACTGTCTCCTTCAACACTCTGACCACTAGAGTTACTGTCTCCTTTAACACTCAGACCCCTAGAGGTCCTGTCTCCTTTAACACTCTGACCCATAGAGTTACTGTCTCCTTTAACACTCTGACCCCTAGAGTTACTGTCTCCTTTAACACTCTGACTCCTAGAGTTACTGTCTCCTTTAACACTCTGACCCCGAGAGTTACTGTCTCCTTTAACACTCTGACCCCTAGAGATACTGTCTCCTTTAACACTCTGACCCCTAGAGTTACTGTCTCCTTTAACACTCTGACCCCTAGAGTTACTGTCTCCTTTAACACACTGACCCCTAGAGTTACTGTCTCCTTTAACACTCTGACCCCTAGAGTTACTGTCTCCTTTAACAATTTTTTTTTTTTACAATTTAAATCGCTTTATTGGCATGATAAGTTACATCTTATGTTGCCAAAGCATCAAAATACATTTATGGTTCAGCACATAAACGCAGTTCTATTCATACAGTGTATAAACAGGTATATCCCTGAGTGTATAAATATACATTCGCATTGTTTATATATATTTTTTTTCTTAGCTTACTGGTTGTCCCTCTGTTCATGGCAAGCTGCAACATAGTGCGCCGCCAGCGTTACACAGCTTCTCTCCTCTCCCAGTAGGAATGGGAGTTTTTGGTTGTCATTCAGATTTCTGAAATCAGGGCATATTTGTGAGAATTTTTGGTAGAAATTCTCCCTGATGCCCTGATATTTTCCACAAGCTGTGAGGAAGTGCATCTCTGTCTCCACCACTCCCTGACTGCAGTGAGAGCATATCCTGTCCTCTCTTGGCAGCCTGGTCTGCCTGTGTCTGCCTTTTTCGATCGCTAGGCTATGTTCGCTAAGTCTGTACCTTGTCAAGGTTCTTCTCAGTTTGTTATCCTTTACCATGGTCAGGTAATCAGCTATGTTGTATTGTCTGTTTAGGGCCAAGTAGCAATTGAGTTTGCTTTGGGTTTTTGTTGTTTCTGCCCAATATGTCAGATATTTTTCCTTTTGCTTAGCGACGATTGTGTTGGGTCGAATTCTTTGTGTTACCCTGTCACTGTCCTGGGGCTGGTTATTGTTAGTATTGTTAGTAGTTACTTCACTGAGTCCCAGGACTAGTTGACTGAGGGTATTCTTCTTTATGGTCAGCTCTTGGCATTTCAGGGCGTCGTAGTGATAGCATTGGGGATTGCTCATTTGTAGGTGATTCCAAAATTTGGTGGCTCTTTTTTGGATAGTGATTATTAATGGATATTGGCCTAGTTCCGCCCTGCATGCATTGTTTACTGTTTTCCTTTGAGTCCGGAGGATACTTTTACAGAATTCTGCATGTAGGATCTCAATTGGGTGTTTGTCCCATTTTGCAAATTCTTGTTGAGTTAGCGGTCCCCATACCTCACTGCCATAGAGTGCAATTGGTTCAATTACTGATTTGAAAATTTTGAGCCAAATGCTAATTGGGATTTCTATTTGGATTGATTTTTTGATGGCATAGAAAGCCCTTCTTGCTTTCTCTTTCAGTTCATTCACAGCCAGTTTGAAGTTTCCCGTAGAACTGATTTTTAAGCCCAAGTATGTGTAGTTAGTGGTTTGTTCAATTTTGGTTGTTCCTACTGTGAAATTTATTTTGGGTCCCTGATGTTTGGATCTTTGCTGGAACACAAGGACTTTGGTTTTTTGGGGATTTATTGTCAGGGCCCAAGTCTGGCAGTACGACTCCAGCAGGTCCAGGTTTTGCTGTAGCCCCTCTTTAGTAGGTGACAGCAGAACCAGGTCGTCTGCATAGAGGAGGAATTTAACCTTGGATTCATATAGGGTGAGGCCGGGTGCTGTAGATTGTTCAAGTAGTTTTGCCAATCCATTTATGTAAATATTAAAGAGTGTCGGTGAGATTGGCGAGCCCTGCGTCACCCCCCGCCCCTGTGGGAAGTATTTTGTTTGTTTGTCTCCAATTTTAACTGCACATTTGTTGTTTGTATACATTGATTTAATTACATCATATGTTTTCCCTCCTACCCCACTTTCGATAAGTTTCAGGAATAAACCGTCATGCCAGATGGAGTCGAAAGCCTTCTGGAAATCTACAAAGCATGCGTAGATTTTGCTTTTGTTATTGTGAACGTGTTTGTCAATTAGGGTCTGTAGGGTGAAGATATGATCGGATGTTCTATAGTTTGGCAGGAATCCAATTTGGCTTTTACTCAAGACATTGTGCTCCTCAAGGAAGTTTATAAGTCTTTTGTTTATGATGCTACAGAATACCTTCCCCAGGTTACTGTTTACACAGATGCCTCGATAGTTGTTTGGGTCGATTTTGTCCCCACTTTTGTATATGGGCGTTATGAGTCCTTTGTTCCAGATATCAGGGAAATAACCGACACTCAGAACCAAGTTGAAGAGTTTTAGGATAGCCAGTTTCATTTTGTTGTCTGTGTGTTTAATCATCTCGTTTAGTATGCCGTCTGTCCCGCAGGCTTTTCCTGGTCGCAGGTCCTTGAGTTTTTCAAGAAGTTCTTTTTCTGTTATTATGGCGTCCAGCGGGTTTTGGTTATCTTTTATGGCCATTTCTAGCTTTTCCAGTTTTTTGCATATTTGGTGTTGCTCTGGTCTTAGTGTTTTTTTCTGGTATAATTTTTCAAAGTGGTTTACCCATGTGTCCCCATTTTGAATGGCCAAATCGTCGTGTTGTTTTTTGTGTAGTGTTTTCAAGTTTTCCCAGAAACAATTGGAATCAATGGATTCCTCCATGGAGCTGAGTGTATTCTTAATATATTGCTCTTTTTTGGTTCTGAGTGTGTTTCTGTATTGTGTTAGTGTCTGACAATAAGTAAGGCGTAGTTCCTCGTTTTCTGGATGTCTGTGTTTTTGGTTTGATATTTTTCTAAGTTTTTTCCTCATGTTATGGCAATCTCGGTCAAACCATTTTTCATAGTTTTTTGTTTTGGGTTTGTTCTTGCGAGCTTTCAAGTTTGCATTTGTTGCCAAATTATCAAAAATATTGTTTAGTTTACTAACTGCCCGGTTTACGCCTTCTTTATTGTGAGTGTATATGTTATCCAGAAAGGTGTCTAAGAGAGCTTGAGTTGATGCATTGCTAATTGTTTTCTGGTATTTTTCCGTGTCGTTTTTGGCCCATCTGTACGATTTTTTGGTGTTGTACAGTTTACTGGGTTGTGTTTCTATGTTGTTTGTTTCTGTCTTTTTGAGGAACATAGTAATTTGACTGTGATCTGACAGTGTTGTTTGTGGTTTGACTGTGAATGCTCTGAAAGAGGATGGGTCTAAGTCTGTAATCATATAGTCTACTGTGCTGCAGCCAAGAGGTGAGCAATAGGTCGATCTTCCTAGGAGGTCTCCTATGAACCTACCATTGACAATGTACAGACCCAGGTTTCGACAGAGCTGTAGTAGCTGTTTTCCGTTGGTATTTGACTGCTTGTCGCAGTTATGCCTGTATGGAAGGGAAGGGATGTCAAAGTGGTTATTCCCGAAAACATAATTGTTTCCCTGATTATTGGTGAAGTCTGGTTCTTCGCCCGTTCTTGAATTGAGGTCCCCACAGATCAACACGTTCCCCTGGGCCTGGTATTGGATAATTTCCCCCTCCATGTTGGAGAAGGTGTCCTCTTTAAAGTACGGGGAATCGATTGGAGGGATATAAAGTGCGCAAATGTAAACATCTTGGGTGTTTGAGATAATCTCCCTCTCAAGTTTGAGCCACATATGGTTTTCGCCCTTTTTTATAAATTTGATGTAATTCTTAAGTTCTGTTTTAAACCAGATCAGTATGCCTCCGGAGTCTCTGCCTTGGGTTACACTTGGTAATTTATTGGAGGGCACCACCAGCTCAGTGTACCCTTGGGGACAGCCAGTGTGTCCTTTTCCTTTATACCAAGTTTCCTGTAAAATGATAATATCTAGGTCTTTAGTTTCATCTATGAACTCTGGGGTCCTACTTTTCACTTCTCGCAGTGAAGAGCGTAGACCTTGGATATTCCAGGTCGAAATATATAAGGATTTCATGTTAAGTTTGATCTTTTACTATGATAGGTTAAAGAGTGGTACGTGTTTGTCGTGTCTAAGTGTGGGAAAAAAAAGATCACATCAGTTGTCTACAAAAGTTAATACAATTTGGTTACAGTTCTTTCTATTAATTAGTCCTTGATCCATAAGGCGGAAGTAGATGCTGCTGCACATCTGCTTATTGTCTCTTAATGGATTGTTTCTGTCTGAGGTATTGCGTACGTCCTGTGCATCTCTCCCTCTGTCTGGCTGGGAGCAGTCCTATTCCCCTGTGGGACAGGAGTGGTGCAGGTCTGACATTGTTGTTTTGCATGGGGATCCTCTCTGGTCTCGGTTGGTGTGTTGGTGGTCCTTGTAGTGTTCCTGATATGTACCCCGCTGATCTCTGGTGGTCGGGGGGGGGTCCTCTTGGAGTCTGGGTATGGACCCGGTTAAAAGCGACGTCCTTCAGGGCTTTAGCAAGGATCGATATTCTTTGCCTTTGGATGTGGACGTGGTCGTAAAGACATTCCTCATCGAGGGTGGGGTGTTGGGCCAGGTGTACGTTGTGGTTTGATTCGCAGTCTCTTGCTATGCTGGCATTTATCTCATGAATTGTGTTGTTGTTGAAGTCTGTTCTCGGCAATATTGTGGAAACAGTGATTCTAGTGTTTGGAAATGTACTGCTTGCTTTCCTAATCATTGCTCTGAGCGATGTTGCTACTTCTTTCTGTTGGGTCTTTAGGTCATTTGTGCCCGTGTGTATTATTATGTGTTGGGGGGAGCCTAATCTGGCTTTGGTCAGCCATCCCATGGCTCTGTTTGTTGTTGGGCACCAGATCTTTTCTACTTTACTTCTAGGGAATAGCTTTTTCTCCCATAGAAATTTCCCATTTGAGTCTATGAGTATTACGACGTCAGCCTTGTTTGTGTTTACTGTCTGGTGGCTTTCGCTTGGACTCATAGTGTGTGTGCTGGGCTGGGGTGTCTGGTGTGTGCGTACCTCTTGTGAGCGGCCCGCTTGTGGTTCCACGGTGGTGGGGGAAGATTGCGAATCAGTATGCTGGTCGGTCTGTGTGGCACCCCTTGTATTGTGTGTCTGTTGCTTTTGTTCCATGTGGGAGTGCAGCCGTTCCGTCCGGCTCTGCCTTGTCTTATCTCTAGCCTCTGGTTGCTGGTCTAATGGTGTTATCTCTCCTCTATGGCTCTCTTCTTTTTCCTGCAGCTCTTTCACCTGATTCCTAAGTAGATTCACCTGGTTCTCAAGTAGCTTCAGCTCTCTCTTGTGTCTCTCCCTCTCCTGATTTTGATAGTCATTCATTTTGAGGAAGTCCTCTCTAAGTTTAACCACCTCTATCTCTAATTGATTAAATTTATCTTTTGGTTGTATCTGGCTGTGTGATCCCGGGGTATGTGCCTGGTCGGCCCTGGAAGGCTCACTCACTTCCTGGCTAGGCTGGTCGGCCCTGGAGGGCTCACTCACTTCCTGGCTATGCTGCTCTTCTCTTGGTGAGCTGGGAATGGTAGGGGGACTATGTGTGGCTTCCTCCCTGGTAGTTATGCTGGGGTTTGTCAGTTGTATCGTGTGGCTGTGGTTCCCCGGGGTTGGTGTCTGGTTTGAACTGTGTGGCTCGTTCACCTCCTGACCAGGCAGATTTTCTCCTGGTAAGTTGTCAATGTTGGGGGGAGTGCGGGCCACTCTGGGGCTGTTCCTTCCCCCCTTAGTTAATTTTTTCAGTGTCCTGAAGGCCGTTGCAAATTTGTCGAGGTTGCCTTGCACTAATATTGTCCCGGTATTGTACGCGTTGACCGTCGTAGTTGAACTGTCTCCTGGTGTGTTAATTTTCATTATGGACCCATTTGCGGTATTTTCTAGCTTAACATTGGTATAGTGTGATTTTATTGCTGTGATCCAAGCCACTGGCTGATCTGAGTAGAAAATGAGGTTACTTTTTGTCCCATTGTTGTAACAGTCAGCAAAAAGTGTTTCTGGTTTTTCTCTCATCTGCTCATGCTTGATCGCTTTTATAGCTTTTTTTGCGGTGTTGGGGGGAATCTGGAAGCGGGGCTGTTGTGGATCTTCTGATTCGCTCATTTTTGGTAAAGTATTGTTGATCTTAGAATAAGCTTTTCTGGGGCCCCGGGTTTGGTGTTTCCCTCTCCCTGTTCGCGAACTTTCCCGGTCCCCCTCTCCGACCCCGTGGTCCCTGGGCCTCGGCTTCTGGGTTCACCCTTCTCAGGTCTGGGTCTGTGAGCCGCTGTTTCCCGGTGCCTTCGGGCTGTTCCCCTCCCCCTCAGAGGTCTCTGTGCCTCTGTCTCGGCCTGGCTCCTCGGGCCTTTCCCTGGCTTCAGTCTCCCTCCCTGGGCCCTGTACTCACAGTCTTGGTTTGCTTCTGGAAGCCTTCTGGTTGCTCCCCTTCTCCTCAGAGGTCTCTGGGCCTGGCTCCTCGGGCCTTTCCCGGGCTTTCTAGCCCAGCCGCCGCTCGGGTTGTGCCTCGTTCGCCGTTCGGGTGCTGGACTGCGGTCGTCGCTCGGGTGCTGGACTGCGGCCGTCGCTCGGGTGCTGGACTGCGGTCGTCGCTCGGGTGCTGGACTGCGGCCGCCGATCGGGCCGTGTCTCGTTCGCCGCTCGGGCTCCCCGAGTCACCTCGTTCCGGCTGCCGCTGCGTCTCCGTGCGGCCTCCCCGATTCGCCTCGTTTCCCGAAGCGGCCTCCCCGAGTCTCCTCGCTCCGGCTGCTGCTGCGTCTCCGTGCGGCCTTCGCGCCTCGGTTCCCGATGCGGCCGAGTCACCTTGCTTCTGCTGCTGCTGTGGCCCCGTTTGTGTTTTTTTTTCCCTTATTTCTTTTTTTTTTTTCTCTTTGGCTTTTTTTTTTCTAGTTTCCTCTGGTTTTTTTTCCTTTGGTGGTCTTTTCCTTCCTTACTTAATCTAGACTAAACTAAACTTAAACTTAACTAAACAAACTAAACTAACTTAACTAGAACTAGATTTAACTTTAAAACCTTTTTAAACTTGAAATGAACCTTTTTTTTCCCCACTTTAAACACTAAAAACACTAAAAATTCAGCAGCCCATCTTCAGCGTGTGTATTCACTCTCCTTTGACACTCTGACCCCTAGAGTTACTGTCTCCTTTAACACACTGACCCCTAGAGTTACTGTCTCCTTTAACATTCTGACCCCTAGAGTTACTGTCTCCATTAACACTCTGACCCCAAGAGTTACTGTCTCTATTAACACACTGATCCCTAGAGTTACTGTCTCCTTTAACACTCTGACCCCTAGAGTTACTGTCTCCTTTAACACTCTGACCCCTAGAGTTACTGTCTCCATTAACACTCTGATCCCTAGAGTTACTGCCTCCTTTAACACTCTGACCCCTAGAATTACTGTCTCCTTTAACACTCTGACCCCTAGATTTACTGTCTCTTTTAACACTCTGACCCCTGGAGTTACTGTCTCCTTTAAAACTCTGACCCCTAGAGTTACTGTCTCCTTTAACACTCAGACCCCTAGAGTTACTGTCTCCTTTAACACTCTGACCCCTAGAGTTACTGTCTCCTTTAACACTCTGACCCCTAGAGTTACTGTCTCCTTTAACACTCTGACCCCTAGAGTTACTGTCTCCTTTAACACTCTGACCCCGAGAGTTACTGTCTCCTTTAACACTCTGACCCCGAGATTTACTGTCAGCATTAACACTCTGACCCCCAGAGTTACTGTCTCCTTTAACACACTGACCCCTAGAGTTACTGTCTCCATTAAAACTCTGACCCTTAGAGTTACTGTCTCCAATAACACTCTGACCCCTAGAGTTACTGTCTCCTTTAACACTCTGACCCCTAGAGTTACTGTCTCCTTTGACACTCTGACCCCTAGAGTTACTGTCTCCTTTAACACACTGACCCCTAGAGTTACTGTCTCCTTTAACATTCTGACCCCTAGAGTTACTGTCTCCATTAACACTCTGACCCCAAGAGTTACTGTCTCTATTAACACACTGATCCCTAGAGTTACTGTCTCCTTTAACACTCTGACCCCTAGAGTTACTGTCTCCTTTAACACTCTGACCCCTAGAGTTACTGTCTCCATTAACACTCTGATCCCTAGAGTTACTGCCTCCTTTAACACTCTGACCCCTAGAATTACTGTCTCCTTTAACACTCTGACCCCTAGAGTTACTGTCTCCTTTAACATTCAGACCCCTAGATTTACTGTCTCCATTAACACTCTGACCCCTAGAGTTACTGTCTCCTTTAACATTCAGACCCCTAGATTTACTGTCTCCATTAACACTCTGAACCCTAGAGTTACTGTCTCCATTAATACTCTGACCTCGAGAGATACTGTCTCCTTTAACACACTGAACCCTCGAGTTACTGTCTCCATTAACACTCTGACCCCTAGAGTTACTGTCTCCTTTAACACTCTGACCCCGAGAGTTACTGTCTCCTTTAACACTCTGACCCCTGGAGTTACTGTCTCCTTTAACACTCTGACCCCTAGAGTTACTGTCTCATTTAACACACTGACCCCCAGAGTTACTGTCTCCTTTAACATTCTGACCCCTAGAGTTACTGTCTCCTTTAACACACTGAACCCTAGAGTTACTGTCTCCATTAACACTCTGACCCCTAGAGTTACTGTCTCCATTAACACTCTGACCGCTAGAGTTACTGTCTCCTTTAACACACTGACCCCTAGAGTTACTGTCTCCTTTAACACTCTGACCCCTAGAGTTACTGTCTCATTTAACACTCTGACCCCTAGATTTACTGTCTCCCTTAACACTCTGACCCCTAGAGTTACTGTCTCCTTCAACACTCTGACCACTAGAGTTACTGTCTCCTTTAACACTCAGACCCCTAGAGGTCCTGTCTCCTTTAACACTCTGACCCATAGAGTTACTGTCTCCTTTAACACTCTGACCCCTAGAGTTACTGTCTCCTTTAACACTCTGACTCCTAGAGTTACTGTCTCCTTTAACACTCTGACCCCGAGAGTTACTGTCTCCTTTAACACTCTGACCCCTAGAGATACTGTCTCCTTTAACACTCTGACCCCTAGAGTTACTGTCTCCTTTAACACTCTGACCCCTAGAGTTACTGTCTCCTTTAACACACTGACCCCTAGAGTTACTGTCTCCTTTAACACTCTGACCCCTAGAGTTACTGTCTCCTTTAAAACTCTGACCCCGAGAGTTACTGTCTCCTTTAAAACTCTGACCCCTAGAGATACTGTCTCCTTTAACACTCTGACCCCTAGATTTACTGTCAACATTAACACTCTGACCCCAAGAGTTACTGTCTCCTTTAACACTCTGACCCCTAGAGTTACTGTCTCCATTAACACTCTGACCCCTAGAGTTACTGTCTCCTTTAACACTCTGACCCCTAGATTTACTGTCTCCATTAACACTCTGATCCCTAGAGTTACTGTCTCCTTTAACACTCTGACCCCTAGAGTTACTGTCTCCTTTAACACTCTGACCACTAGAGTTACTGTCTCCTTTAACACTCAGACCCCTAGAGGTCCTGTCTCCTTTAACACTCTGACCCCTAGAGTTACTGTCTCCTTTAACACTCAGACCCCTAGAGGTCCTGTCTCCTTTAACACTCTGACCCCTAGAGTTACTGTCTCCTTTAACACTCTGACCCCTAGAATTACTGTCTCCTTTAACACTCTGACCCCTGGAGTTACTGTCTCTATTAACACTCTGACCCCTAGAGTTACTGTCTCCTTTAACATTCAGACCCCTAGATTTACTGTCTCCTTTAACACTCTGACCCCTGGAGTTACTGTCTACATTAACACTCTGACCCCTAGAGTTACTGTCTCCATTAATACTCTGACCTCGAGAGATACTGTCTCCTTTAACACACTGAACCCTCGAGTTACTGTCTCCATTAACACTCTGACCCCTAGAGTTACTGTCTCCTTTAACACTCTGACCCCGAGAGTTACTGTCTCCTTTAACACTCTGACCCCTGGAGTTACTGTCTCCTTTAACACTCTGACCCCTAGAGTTACTGTCTCATTTAACACACTGAACCCTAGAGTTACTGTCTCCATTAACACTCTGACCCCTAGAGTTACTGTCTCCATTAACACTCTGACCGCTAGAGTTACTGTCTCCTTTAACATTCTGACCCCTAGAGTTACTGTCTCCTTTAACACACTGAACCCTAGAGTTACTGTCTCCATTAACACTCTGACCCCTAGAGTTACTGTCTCCATTAACACTCTGACCGCTAGAGTTACTGTCTCCTTTAACACACTGACCCCTAGAGTTACTGTCTCCTTTAACACTCTGACCCCTAGAGTTACTGTCTCATTTAACACTCTGACCCCTAGATTTACTGTCTCCTTTAACACTCTGACCCCTAGAGTTACTGTCTCCTTCAACACTCTGACCACTAGAGTTACTGTCTCCTTTAACACTCAGACCCCTAGAGGTCCTGTCTCCTTTAACACTCTGACCCATAGAGTTACTGTCTCCTTTAACACTCTGACCCCTAGAGTTACTGTCTCCTTTAACACTCTGACCCCTAGAGTTACTGTCTCCTTTAACATTCAGACCCCTAGAGTTACTGTCTCCATTAACACTCTGACCCCTAGAGATACTGTCTCCTTTAACACTCTGACCCCTAGAGTTACTGTCTCCTTTAACATTCAGACCCCGAGAGTTACTGTCTCCTTTAAAACTCTGACCCCTAGAGATACTGTCTCCTTTAACACTCTGACCCCTAGATTTACTGTCTACATTAACACTCTGACCCCTAGAGTTACTGTCTCCTTTAACACTCTGACCCCGAGAGATACTGTCTCCTTTAACACACTGACCCCTGGAGTTACTGTCTCCATTAACACTCTGATCCCTAGAGTTACTGTCTCCTTTAACACTCTGACCCCTAGATTTACTGTCTCCTTTAACACTCTGACCCCTAGAGTTACTGTCTCCATTAACACTCTGGCCCCTGGAGTTACTGTCTCCTTTAACACTCTGATCCCTAGAGTTACTGTCTCTATTAACACTCTGATCCCTAGAGTTACTGTCTCCTTTAACACTCTGACCCCGAGAGTTACTGTCTCCTTTAACACTCTGACCCCTAGAGTTACTGTCTCCATTAACACTCTGACCCCGAGAGTTACTGTCTCCTTTAACACTCTGACCCCTAGAGTTACTGTCTCCATTAACACTCTGACCCCTAGAGTTACTGTCTCCTTTAACACTCTGACCCCTAGAGTTACTGTCTCCTTTAACACTCCGACCCCGAGAGTTACTGTCGCCATTAACACTCTGACCCCTAGAGTTACTGTCTCCTTAACACTCTGACCCCTAGAGTTACTGCCTCCTTTAACACTCTGACCCCTAGAGTTCCTGTCTCCTTTAACACTCTGACCCCTAGAGTTACTGTCTCCTTTAAAACTCTGACCCCTAGAGTTACTGTCTCCTTTAACACTCTGACCCCTAGAGTTACTGTCTCCTTTAAAACTCTGACCACTAGAGTTACTGTCGCCATTAACACTCTGACCCCTAGAGTTACTGTCTCCTTAACACTCTGACCCCTAGAGTTACTGCCTCCTTTAACACTCTGACCCCTAGAGTTCCTGTCTCCTTTAACACTCTGACCCCTAGAGTTACTGTCTCCTTTAAAACTCTGACCCCTAGAGTTACTGTCTCCTTTAACACTCTGACCCCCAGAGTTACTGTCTCCATTAACACTCTGACCCCTAGAGTTACTGTCTCCTTTAACACTCTGACCCCTAGAGTTACTGTCTCCTTTAAAACTCTGACCCCTAGAGTTACTGTCGCCATTAACACTCTGACCCCTAGAGTTACTGTCTCCTTAACACTCTGACCCCTAGAGTTACTGCCTCCTTTAACACTCTGACCCCTAGAGTTCCTGTCTCCTTTAACACTCTGACCCCTAGAGTTACTGTCTCCTTTAAAACTCTGACCCCTAGAGTTACTGCCTCCTTTAACACTCTGACCCCTAGAGTTCCTGTCTCCTTTAACACTCTGACCCCTAGAGTTACTGTCTCCTTTAAAACTCTGACCCCTAGAGTTACTGTCTCCTTTAACACTCTGACCCCTAGAGTTACTGTCTCCTTTAACACTCTGACCCCTAGAGTTACTGTCTCCTTTAACACTCTGAACCCTAGAGTTACTGCCTCCTTTAACACTCTGACCCCTAGAGTTACTGTCTCCATTAACACTCTGACCGCTAGAGTTACTGTCTCCTTTAACACTCTGACCCCTAGAGTTACTGTCTCCATTAACACTCTGACCGCTAGAGTTACTGTCTCCATTAACACTCTGACCCCAAGAGTTACTGTCTCCTTTAACACTCGGACCCTTAGAGTTACTGTCTCCATTAACACTCTGACCCCTAGAGTTACTGTCTCCTTTAACACTCTGACCCCTAGAGTTACTGTCTCCATTTACACTCTGACCCCGAGAGATACTGTCTCCTTTAACACTCTGACCCCTAGAGTTACTGTCTCCTTTAACACACTGACCCCTAGAGTTACTGTCTCCATTAACACTCTGATCCCTAGAGTTACTGCCTCCTTTAACACTCTGACCCCTAGAATTACTGTCTCCTTTAACACTCTGACCCCTAGAGTTACTGTCTCCATTAATACTCTGACCTCGAGAGATACTGTCTCCTTTAACACACTGAACCCTCGAGTTACTGTCTCCATTAACACTCTGACCCCTAGAGTTACTGTCTCCTTTAACACTCTGACCCCGAGAGTTACTGTCTCCTTTAACACTCTGACCCCTAGAGTTACTGTCTCCTTTAACACTCTGACCCCTAGAGTTACTGTCTCATTTAACACACTGACCCCCAGAGTTACTGTCTCCTTTAACATTCTGACCCCTCGAGTTACTGTCTCCTTTAACACACTGACCCCTAGAGTTACTGTCTCCATTAACACTCTGACCCCTAGAGTTACTGTCTCCATTAAAACTCTGACCGATAGAGTTACTGTCTCCTTTAACACACTGACCCCTAGAGTTACTGTCTCCTTTAACACTCTGACCCCTAGAGTTACTGTCTCATTTAACACTCTGACCCCTAGATTTACTGTCTCCTTTAACACTCTGACCCCTAGAGTTACTGTCTCCTTCAACACTCTGACCACTAGAGTTACTGTCTCCTTTAACACTCAGACCCCTAGAGGTCCTGTCTCCTTTAACACTCTGACCCATAGAGTTACTGTCTCCTTTAACACTCTGACCCCTAGAGTTACTGTCTCCATTAACACTCTGACTCCTAGAGTTACTGTCTCCTTTAACACTCTGACCCCTAGAGATACTGTCTCCTTTAACACTCTGACCCCTAGAGTTACTGTCTCCTTTAACACTCTGACCCCAAGAGTTACTGTCTCCTTTAACACTCTGACCCCAAGAGTTACTGTCTCCTTTAACACTCTGACCCCTAGAGATACTGTCTCCTTTAACACTCTGACCCCTAGAGTTACTGTCTCCTTTAACACTCTGACCCCAAGAGTTACTGTCTCCTTTAACACACTGAACCCGAGAGTTACTGTCTCCATTAACACTCTGACCCCGAGAGTTACTGTCTCCTTTAAAACTCTGACCCCTAGAGATACTGTCTCCTTTAACACTCTGACCCCTAGATTTACTGTCTACATTAACACTCTGACCCCTAGAGTTACTGTCTCCATTAACACTCTGACCCCGAGAGATACTGTCTCCATTAACACTCTGACCCCTAGAGTTACTGTCTCCTTTAACACTCTGACCCCTAGAGTTACTGTCTCCATTAACACTCTGACCCCGAGAGTTACTGTCTCCATTAACACACTGACCCCGAGAGATACTGTCTCCTTTAACACTCTGACCCCTAGAGTTACTGTCTCCATTAACACTCTGACCCCGAGAGTTACTGTCTCCATTAACACTCTGACCCCGAGAGATACTGTCTCCTTTAACACTCTGATCCCTAGAGTTACTGTCTCATTTAACACTCTGACCCCTAGATTTACTGTCTCCTTTAACACTCTGACCACTAGAGTTACTGTCTCCATTAACACTCTGGCCCCTGGAGTTACTGTCTCCTTTAACACTCTGACCCTTAGAGTTACTGTCTCCATTAACACTCTGACCCGTAGAGTTACTGTCTCCTTTAACACTCTGACCCCTAGAGTTACTGTCTCCTTTAACATTCTGACCCCTAGAGTTACTGTCTCCATTAACACTCTGACCCCTAGAGTTACTGTCTCCTTTAACACTCTGACCCCTAGAGTTTCTGTCTCCTTTAACACTCTGACCCCTAGAGTTACTGTCTCCATTAACACTCTGACCCCTAGAGTTACTGTCTCCTTTAACACTCTGACCCCAAGAGTTACTGTCTCCATTAACACTCTGACCCCTAGAGTTACTGTCTCCTTCAACACTCTGACCCCTACAGTTACTGTCTCCTTTAACACTCAGACCCCTAGAGTTACTGTCTCCTTTAACACTCTGACCCCTAGAGTTACTGTCTCCTTTAACACTCTGACTCCTAGAGTTACTGTCTCCTTTAACACTCTGACCCCTAGAGTTACTGTCTCCTTTAACACTCTGACCCCTAGAGTTACTGTCTCCTTCAACACTCTGACCCCTACAGTTACTGTCTCCTTTAACACTCAGACCCCTAGAGTTACTGTCTCCTTTAACACTCTGACCCCTAGAGTTACTGTCTCCTTTAACACTCTGACTCCTAGAGTTACTGTCTCCTTTAACACTCTGACCCCTAGTGTTACTGTCTCCTTTAACACACTGACCCCTAGAGTTACTGTCTCCATGAACACTCTGACCCCTAGAGTTACTGTCTGCTTTAACACTCTGACCCCGAGGGTTACTGTCTCCTTTAACACTCTGACCCCTGGAGTTACTGTCTCCTTTAACACTCTGACCCCTAGATTTACTATCTACATTAACACTCTGACCCCTAGAGTTACTGTCTCCATTAACATTCTGACCCCTAGAGTTACTGTCTCCTTTAACACACTGACCCCTAGAGTTACTGTCTCCATTAACACTCTGATCCCTAGAGTTACTGTCTCCTTTAACACTCTGACCCCTCGAGTTACTGTCTCCTTTATCACTCTGACCCCAAGAGTTACTGTCTCCATTAACACTCTGACCCCTAGAGTTACTGTCTCCTTTAACACTCTGTCCCTAAGAGTTACTGTCTCCATTAACACTCTGACCCCTAGAGTTACTGTCTCCTTTAACACTCTGACCCCTAGAGTTACTGTCTCATTTAACACACTGACCCCAAGAGTTACTGTCTCCTTTAACACTCTGACACCTCGAGTTACTGTCTCCTTTAACACTCTGACCCCTAGAGCTACTGTCTCCTTTAACACTCTGACCCCTCGAGTTACTGTCTCCTTTAACACTCTGACTCCTAGAGTTACTGTCTCCTTTAACACTCTGACCCCTAGATTTACTGTCTCCTTTAACACTCTGACCCCTAGAGTTACTGTCTCCTTCAACACTCTGACCCCTAGAGTTACTGTCTCCTTTAACACTCAGACCCCTAGAGTTACTGTCTCCTTTAACACTCTGACCCCTAGAGTTACTGTCTCCTATAACACTCTGACCCCTAGAGTTACTGTCTCATTTAACACTCTGACTCCTAGAGTTACTGTCTCCTTTAACACTCTGACCCCTAGAGTTACTTTCTCCTATAACACTCTGACCCCTAGAGTTACTGTCTCATTTAACACTCTGACTCCTAGAGTTACTGTCTCCTTTAACACTCTGACCCCTAGAGTTACTGTCTCCTTTAACACTCGGACTCCTAGAGTTACTGTCTCCTTTAACACTCTGACCCCTAGAGTTACTGTCTCCTTTAACACTCTGACCCCTAGAGTTACTCTCTCCTTTAACACTCTGACCCTTAGAGTTACTGTCTCCATTAACACTCTGACCCCTAGAGTTACTGTCTCCTTTAACACTCTGACCCCTAGAGTTACTGTCTCCTTTAACACACTGACCCCTAGAGTTACTGTCTCCTTTAACATTCTGACCCCTAGAGTTACTTTCTCCATTAACACTCTGACCCCGAGAGTTACTGTCTCTATTAAACACTCTGATCCCTAGAGTTACTGTCTCCTTTAACACTCTGACCCCTAGAGTTACTGTCTCCTTTAAAACTCTGACCCATAGAGTTACTGTCTCCATTAACACTCTGACCCCTAGAGTTACTGTCTCCTTTAACACTCTGACCCCTCGAGTTACTGTCTCCATTAACACTCTGACCCCTAGAGTTACTGTCTCCTTTAACACTCCGACCCCGAGAGTTACTGTCGCCATTAACACTCTGACCCCTAGATTTACTGTCTCCTTAACACTCTGACCCCTAGAGTTACTGTCTCGTTTAACACTCTGACCCCTGGAGTTACTGTCTCCTTTAACACTATGACCCCTAGAGTTACTGTCTCCTTTAACACGCTGACCCCTGGAGTTACTGTCTCCATTAACACACTGACCCCTAGAGTTACTGTCTCCTTTAACGCTCTGACCCCTAGATTTACTGTCTACATTAACACTCTGAACCCTAGAGTTACTGTCTCCATTAACACTCTGACCCCTAGAGTTACTGTCTCCTTTAACACACTGACCCCTAGAGTTACTGTCTCCTTTAACACTCTGACTCCTAGAGTTACTGTCTCCTTTAACACTCTGACCCTAGAGTTACTGTCTCCTTTAACGCTCTGACCCCTAGATTTACTGTCTACATTAACACTCTGAACCCTAGAGTTACTGTCTCCTTTAACACTCTGACCCCTAGAGCTACTGTCTCCTTTAACACTCTGACCCCTAGAGTTACTGTCTCCTTTAACACTCTGACCCCTAGAGTTATTGTCTCCTTTAACACTCTGACCCCGAGAGTTACTGTCTCCTTTAACACTCAGACCCCTAGATTTACTGTCAGCATTAACACTCTGACCCCCAGAGTTACTGTCTCCATTAACACTCTGACCCCGAGAGATACGGTCTCCTTTAACACACTGACCCCTAGAGTTACTGTCTCCATTAACACTCTGACCCTTGGAGTTACTGTCTCCAATAATACTCTGACCACTAGAGTTACTGTCTCCTTTAACACTCTGACCCCGAGAGTTACTGTCTCCTTTAACACTCTGACCCCTAGAGTTACTGTCTCCTTTAACACACTGACCCCTAGAGTTACTGCCTCCTTTAACATTCTGACCCCTAGAGTTACTGTCTCCATTAACACTCTGACCCCGAGAGTTACTGTCTATATTAACACTCTGATCCCTAGAGTTACTGTCTCCTTTAACACTCTGACCCCTAGAGTTACTGTCTCCTTTAACACTCTGACCCCTAGAGTTACTGTCTCCATTAACACTCTGACCCCTCGAGTTACTGCCTCCTTTAACACTCTGACCCCTAGAGTTACTGTCTCCATTAACACTCTGATCCCTAGAGTTACTGTCTCCTTTAACATACTGACCCCTAGAGTTACTGTCTCCTTTAACACTCTGACCCCTAGAGTTACTGTCTCCATTAACACTCTGACCCCGAGAGTTACTGTCTCCTTTAACATTCTGACCCCTGGAGATACTGTCTCCATTAACACTCTGACCCCTAGAGTTACTGTCTCCATTAACACTCTGACCCTGAGAGATACTGTCTCCTTTAACACTCTGACCCCTAGAGTTACTGTCTCCATTAACACACTGACCCCGAGAGATACCGTCTCCTTTAACACTCTGACCCCTGGAGTTACTGTCTCCTTTAACACTCTGACCCCTAGAATTACTGTCTCCTTTAACACTCTGACCCCTAGAGTTACTGTCTCCATTAACACTCTGACCCCTAGAGTTACTGTCTCCATTAACACTCTGACCCCGAGAGATACTGTCTCCTTTAACACTCTGACCCCTAGAGTTACTGTCTCCATTAACACTCTGACCCCGAGAGTTACTGTCTCCTTTAACACTCTGACCCCTAGAGTTACTGTCTCCTTTAACACTCTGACCCCTAGAGTTACTGTCTCCATTAACACTCTGACCCCGAGAGATACTGTCTCCTTTAACACTCTGACCCCTAGAGTTACTGTCTCCATTAACACTCTGACCCCGAGAGTTACTGTCTCCTTTAACACTCTGATCCCTAGAGTTACTGTCTCCTTTAACACTCTGACCCCTAGAATTACTGTCTCCTTTAACACTCTGACCCCTAGAGTTACTGTCTCCATTAACACTCTGACTCCGAGAGTTACTGTCTCCTTTAACACTCGGACCCTTAGAGTTACTGTCTCCATAAACACTCTGATCCCTAGAGTTACTGTCTCCTTTAACACTCTGACCCCTAGCGTTACTGTCTCCTTTAACACTCGGACCCTTAGAGTTACTGTCTCCATAAACACTCTGATCCCTAGAGTTACTGTCTCCTTTAACACACTGACCCCTAGCGTTACTGTCTCCTTTAACACTCTGACCCCTAGAGTTACTGTCTCCTTTAACACACTGACCCATAGAGTTACTGTCTCCTTTAACATTCTGACCCCTACAGTTACTGTCTCTATTAACACTCTGATCCCTGGAGTTACTGTCTCCTTTAACACTCTGACCCCTAGAGTTACTGTCTCCATTAACACTCTGACCCCTAGAGTTACTGTCTCCTTTGACACTCGGACCCTTAGAGTTACTGTCTCCATTAACACTCTGATCCCTAGAGTTACTGTCTCCTTTAAAACTCTGGCCCCTAGAGTTACTGTCTCCTTTAACACTCTGACCCCTAGAGTTACTGTCTCCTTTAACACTCTGACTCCTAGAGTTACTCTCTCCTTTAACACTCTGACCCCTAGAGTTACTGTCTCCTTTAACACTCTGACCCCTAGAGTTACTGTCTCCTTTAACATTCTGACCCCTAGAGTTACTGTCTCCTTTAACACTCTGACCCCTAGAGTGACTCTCTCCTTTAACACTCTGACCCTTAGAGTTACTGTCTCCATTAACACTCTGACCCCTAGAGTTACTGTCTCCTTTAACACTCTGACCCCGAGAGTTACTGTCTCCTTTAACACTCTGACCCCTAGAGTTACTGTCTCCTTTAACACACTGACCCCTAGAGTTACTGTCTCCTTTAACATTCTGACCCCTAGAGTTACTGTCTCCAATAACACTCTGACCCCAAGAGTTACTGTCTCCGTTAAACACTCTGATCCCTAGAGTTACTGTCTCCTTTAACACTCTGACCCCTAGAGTTACTGTCTCCTTTAACACTCTGACCCATAGAGTTACTGTCTCCATTAACACTCTGACCCCTGGAGTTACTGTCTCCTTTAACACTCTGACCCCTCGAGTTACTGTCTCCATTAACACTCTGACCCCTGGAGTTACTGTCTCCTTTAACACTCTGACCCCTAGAGTTACTGTCTCCTTTAACACTCCGACCCCGAGAGTTACTGTCGCCATTAACACTCTGACCCCTAGATTTACTGTCTCCTTAACACTCTGACCCCTAGAGTTACTGTCTCCTTTAACACTCTGACCCCTGGAGTTACTGTCTCGTTTAAAACTCTGACCCCTAGAGTTACACTGTCTCCTTTAACATTATGACCCCTAGAGTTACTGTCTCCTTTAACACACTGACCCCTGGAGTTACTGTCTCCATTAACACACTGACCCCTAGAGTTACTGTCTCCTTTAACGCTCTGACCCCTAGATTTACTGTCTGCATTAACACTCTGACCCCTAGAGTTACTGTCTCCATTAACACTCTGACCCCTAGAGTTACTGTCTCCTTTAACACACTGAACCCGAGAGTTACTGTCTCCTTTAACACTCTGACCCCTAGAGTTACTGTCTCCTTTAACACTCTGACCCCTAGAGTTACTGTCTCCTTTAACACTCTGACCCCTAGAGTTACTGTCTCCTTTAACACTCAGACCCCTAGAGTTACTGTCTCCTTTAACACTCTGACCCCTAGAGTTACTGTCTCCTTTAACACTCTGACCCCGAGAGTTACTGTCTCCTTTAACACTCTGACCCCTAGAGTTACTGTCTCCTTTAACACTCTGACCCCTAGAGTTACTGTCTCCTTTAACACTCTGACCCCTAGAGTTACTGTCTCCTTTAACACTCTGACCCCTAGAGTTACTGTCTCCTTTAACACTCTGACCCCGAGAGATACTGTCTCCTTTAACACACTGACCCCTAGAGTTACTGTCTCCATTAACACTCTGACCCCTAGAGTTACTGTCTCCATTAACACTCTGACCCCTAGAGTTACTGTCAGCATTAACACTCTGACCCCTAGAGTTACTGTCTCCATTAAAACTCTGACCCTTAGAGTTACTGTCTCCAATAACACTCTGACCCCTAGAGTTACTGTCTCCTTTAACATTCTGACCCCTAGAGTTACTGTCTCCATTAACACTCTGACCCCTAGAGTTACTGTCTCTATTAACACACTGATCCCTAGAGTTACTGTCTCCTTTAACACTCTGACCCCGAGAGTTACTGTCTCCTTTAACACTCTGACCCCGAGAGTTACTGTCTCCATTAACACTCTGACCGCTAGAGTTACTGTCTCCTTTAACACTCTGACCCCTAGAGTTACTGTCTCCATTAACACTCTGACCCCTAGAGTTCCTGTCTCCTTTAACACTCTGACCCCTAGAGTTACTGTCTCCTTTAACACTCCGACCCCGAGAGTTACTGTCTCCATTAACACTCTGACCCCTAGAGTTACTGTCTCCTTTGACACTCGGACCCTTAGAGTTACAATCTCCATTAACACTCTGATCCATAGAGTTACTGTCTCCTTTAACACTCTGACCCCGAGACTTACTGTCTCCCTTAACACTCTGACCCCTAGAGTTACTGTCTCCTTTGACACTCGGACCCTTAGAGTTACTGTCTCCATTAACACTCTGATCCCTAGAGTTACTGTCTCCTTTAACACTCTGACCCCTAGAGTTACTGTCTCCTTTAACACTCTGACCCCTAGAGTTACTGTCTCCTTTAACACTCTGTCTCCTAGAGTTACTGTCTCCTTTAACACTCTGACCCCTAGAGTTACTGTCTCCTTTAACACTCTGACCCCTAGAGTTACTGTCTCCTTTAACACTCTGACCCCTCGAGTTACTGTCTCCTTTAACACTCTGACCCCTAGAGTTACTCTCTCCTTTAACACTCTGACCGTTAGAGTTACTGTCTCCATTAACACTCTGAGCCCTAGAGTTACTGTCTCCTTTAACACTCTGACCCCTAGAGTTACTGTCTCCTTTAACACTCTGACCCCTAGAGTTACTGTCTCCTTTAACACACTGAACCCTAGAGTTACTGTCTCCTTTAACATTCTGACCCCTAGAGTTACTGTCTCCATTAACACTCTGACCCCTAGAGTTACTGTCTCTATTAAACACTCTGATCCCTAGAGTTACTGTCTCCTTTAACACTCTGACCCCTAGAGTTACTGTCTCCTTTAACACTCTGACCCATAGAGTTACTGTCTCCATTAACACTCTGACCCCTAGAGTTACTGTCTCCTTTAACACTCTGACCCCTCGAGTTACTGTCTCCATTAACTCTCTGACCCCTAGAGTTACTGTCTCCTTTAACACTCTGACCCCTAGAGTTACTGTCTCCTTTAAAACTCTGACCCCTAGAGTTACTGTCTCCTTTAACACTCAGACCCCTAGAGTTACTGTCTCCTTTAACACTCTGACCCCTAGAGTTACTGTCTCCTTTAACACTCTGACTCCTAGAGTTACTGTCTCCTTTAACACTCTGACCCCTAGAGTTACTGTCTCCTTTAACACTCTGACCCCTAGAGTTACTGTCTCCTTTAACACTCTGACCCCGAGAGTTACTGTCTCCTTTAACACTCTGACCCCTAGATTTACTGTCAGCATTAACACTCTGACCCCCAGAGTTACTGTCTCCATTAACACTCTGACCCCGAGAGATACTGTCTCCTTTAACACACTGACCCCTAGAGTTACTGTCTCCATTAACACTCTGACCCTTAGAGTTACTGTCTCCATTAACACTCTGACCCCTAGAGTTACTGTCTCCTTTAACACTCTGACCCCTAGAGTTAC
This sequence comes from Somniosus microcephalus, assembly GCF_052327205.1. Classification (NCBI taxonomy): domain Eukaryota; kingdom Metazoa; phylum Chordata; class Chondrichthyes; order Squaliformes; family Somniosidae; genus Somniosus; species Somniosus microcephalus. Next base: position 66,816,434 of record NC_141010.1, on the reverse strand, counting down.
TGTCTCCTTTAACACTCTGACCCCTAGAGTTACTGTCTCCTTTAACACTCTGACCCCTAGAGTTACTGTCTCCTTTAACACACTGACCCCTAGAGTTACTGTCTCCTTTAACACTCTGACCCCTAGAGTTACTGTCTCCTTTAACACTCTGACCCCTAGAGTTACTGTCTCCTTTAACACACTGACCCCTAGAGTTACTGTCTCCTTTAACACTCTGACCCCTCGAGTTACTGTCTCCTTTAACATTCTGACCCCTAGAGTTACTGTCTCCATTAACACTCTGACCCCTAGAGTTACTGTCTCTATTAACACACTGATCCCTAGAGTTACTGTCTCCTTTAACACTCTGACCCCTAGAGTTACTGTCTCCTTTAACACTCTGACCCCTAGAGTTACTGTCTCCATTAACACTCTGACCGCTAGAGTTACTGTCTCCTTTAACACTCTGACCCCTAGAGTTACTGTCTCCATTAACACTCTGACCCCTAGAGTTCCTGTCTCCTTTAACACTCTGACCCCTCGAGTTACTGTCTCCTTTAACACTCCGACCCCGAGAGTTACTGTCGCCATTAACACTCTGACCCCTAGAGTTACTGTCTCCTTAACACTCTGACCCCTAGAGTTACTGTCTCCATTAACACTCTGACCCCTAGAGTTACTGTCTCCTTTAACACTCTGACCCCTAGATTTACTGTCTACATTAACACTCTGACCCCTAGAGTTACTGTCTCCTTTAACACTCTGACCCCTAGATTTACTGTCTACATTAACACTCTGACCCCTAGAGTTACTGTCTCCATTAACACTCTGACCCCTAGAGTTACTGTCTCCTTTAACACTCTGACCCCAAGAGTTACTGTCTCCATTAACACTCTGATCCCTAGAGTTACTGTCTCCTTTAACACTCTGACCCCCGGAGTTACTGTCTCCTTTAACACTCTGACCCCTAGAGTTACTGTCTCCATTAACACTCTGACCCCTAGAGTTACTGTCTCCTTTAACACTCGGACCCTTAGAGTTACTGTCTCCATTAACACTCTGATCCCTAGAGTTACTGTCTCCTTTAACACTCTGACCCCTGGAGTTACTGTCTCGTTTAAAACTCTGACCCCTAGAGTTACTGTCTCCTTTAACACTATGACCCCTAGAGTTACTGTCTCCTTTAACACACTGACCCCTGGAGTTACGGTCTCCATTAACACACTGACCCCTAGAGTTACTGTCTCCTTTAACGCTCTGACCCCTAGATTTACTGTCTGCATTAACACTCTGACCCCTAGAGTTACTGTCTCCATTAACACTCTGACCCCTAGAGTTACTGTCTCCTTTAACACACTGAACCCGAGAGTTACTGTCTCCTTTAACACTCTGACTCCTAGAGTTACTGTCTCCTTTAACACTCTGACCCCTAGATTTACTGTCTCTTTTAACACTCTGACCCCTGGAGTTACTGTCTCCTTTAAAACTCTGACCCCTAGAGTTACTGTCTCCTTTAACACTCAGACCCCTAGAGTTACTGCCTCCTTTAACACTCTGACCCCTAGAGTTACTGTCTCCTTTAACACTCTGACCCCTAGAGTTACTGTCTCCTTTAACACTCTGACCCCTAGAGTTACTGTCTCCTTTAACACTCTGACCCCTAGAGTTACTGTCTCCTTTAACACTCTGACCCCGAGAGTTACTGTCTCCTTTAACACTCTGACCCCTAGAGTTACTGTCTCCTTTAACACTCTGACCCCTAGAGTTACTGTCTCCTTTAACACTCTGACCCCTAGAGTTACTGTCTCCTTTAACACTCTGACCCCTAGAGTTACTGTCTCCTTTAACACTCTGACCCCGAGAGATACTGTCTCCTTTAACACACTGACCCCGAGAGTTGCTGTCTCCATTAACACTCTGACCCCTAGAGTTACTGTCTCCATTAAAACTCTGACCCTTAGAGTTACTGTCTCCAATAACACTCTGACCCCTAGAGTTACTGTCTCCTTTAACATTCTGACCCCTAGAGTTACTGTCTCCATTAACACTCTGACCCTTAGAGTTACTGTCTCCAATAACACTCTGACCCCTAGAGTTACTGTCTCCTTTAACATTCTGACCCCTAGAGTTACTGTCTCCATTAACACTCTGACCCCTAGAGTTACTGTCTCTATTAACACACTGATCCCTAGAGTTACTGTCTCCTTTAACACTCTGACCCCGAGAGATACTGTCTCCTTTAACACACTGACCCCGAGAGTTGCTGTCTCCATTAACACTCTGACCCCTAGAGTTACTGTCTCCATTAAAACTCTGACCCTTAGAGTTACTGTCTCCAATAACACTCTGACCCCTAGAGTTACTGTCTCCTTTAACATTCTGACCCCTAGAGTTACTGTCTCCATTAACACTCTGACCCTTAGAGTTACTGTCTCCAATAACACTCTGACCCCTAGAGTTACTGTCTCCTTTAACATTCTGACCCCTAGAGTTACTGTCTCCATTAACACTCTGACCCTTAGAGTTACTGTCTCCAATAACACTCTGACCCCTAGAGTTACTGTCTCCTTTAACATTCTGACCCCTAGAGTTACTGTCTCCATTAACACTCTGACCCCTAGAGTTACTGTCTCTATTAACACACTGATCCCTAGAGTTACTGTCTCCTTTAACACTCTGACCCCGAGAGTTACTGTCTCCTTTAACACTCTGACCCCGAGAGTTACTGTCTCCATTAACACTCTGACCGCTAGAGTTACTGTCTCCTTTAACACTCTGACCCCTAGAGTTACTGTCTCCATTAACACTCTGACCCCTAGAGTTCCTGTCTCCTTTAACACTCTGACCCCTAGAGTTACTGTCTCCTTTAACACTCCGACCCCGAGAGTTACTGTCTCCATTAACACTCTGACCCCTAGAGTTACTGTCTCCTTTGACACTCGGACCCTTAGAGTTACTGTCTCCATTAACACTCTGATCCATAGAGTTACTGTCTCCTTTAACACTCTGACCCCGAGAGTTACTGTCTCCATTAACACTCTGACTCCTAGAGTTACTGTCTCCTTTGACACTCGGACCCTTAGAGTTACTGTCTCCATTAACACTCTGATCCCTAGAGTTACTGTCTCCTTTAACACTCTGACCCCTAGAGTTACTGTCTCCTTTAACACTCTGACCCCTAGAGTTACTGTCTCCTTTAACACTCTGTCTCCTAGAGTTACTGTCTCCTTTAACACACTGACCCCTAGAGTTACTGTCTCCTTTAACACTCTGACCCCTAGAGTTACTGTCTCCTTTAACACTCTGACCCCTCGAGTTACTGTCTCCTTTAACACTCTGACCCCTAGAGTTACTCTCTCCTTTAACACTCTGACCGTTAGAGTTACTGTCTCCATTAACACTCTGAGCCCTAGAGTTACTGTCTCCTTTAACACTCTGACCCCTAGAGTTACTGTCTCCTTTAACACTCTGACCCCTAGAGTTACTGTCTCCTTTAACACACTGACCCCTAGAGTTACTGTCTCCTTTAACATTCTGACCCCTAGAGTTACTGTCTCCATTAACACTCTGACCCCTAGAGTTACTGTCTCTATTAAACACTCTGATCCCTAGAGTTACTGTCTCCTTTAACACTCTGACCCCTAGAGTTACTGTCTCCTTTAACACTCTGACCCATAGAGTTACTGTCTCCATTAACACTCTGACCCCTAGAGTTACTGTCTCCTTTAACACTCTGACCCCTCGAGTTACTGTCTCCATTAACTCTCTGACCCCTAGAGTTACTGTCTCCTTTAACACTCTGACCCCTAGAGTTACTGTCTCCTTTAACACTCTGACCCCTAGAGTTACTGTCTCCTTTAACACTCTGACCCATAGAGTTACTGTCTCCTTTAACACTCTGACTCCTAGAGTTACTGTCTCCTTTAACACTCTGACCCCTAGATTTACTGTCTCTTTTAACACTCTGACCCCTGGAGTTACTGTCTCCTTTAAAACTCTGACCCCTAGAGTTACTGTCTCCTTTAACACTCAGACCCCTAGAGTTACTGTCTCCTTTAACACTCTGACCCCTAGAGTTACTGTCTCCTTTAACACTCTGACCCCTAGAGTTACTGTCTCCTTTAACACTCTGACCCCTAGAGTTACTGTCTCCTTTAACACTCTGACCCCTAGAGTTACTGTCTCCTTTAACACTCTGACCCCTAGAGTTACTGTCTCCTTTAACACTCTGACCCCTAGAGTTACTGTCTCCTTTAACACTCTGACCCCTAGAGTTACTGTCTCCTTTAACACTCTGACCCCTAGAGTTACTGTCTCCTTTAACACTCTGACCCCGAGAGATACTGTCTCCTTTAACACACTGAGCCCTAGAGTTACTGTCTCCATTAACACTCTGACCCTTAGAGTTACTGTCTCCAATAACACTCTGACCCCTAGAGTTACTGTCTCCTTTAACACTCTGACCTCTAGAGTTACTGTCTCCTTTAACACTCTGACCCCTAGAGTTACTGTCTCCTTTAACACACTGACCCCTAGAGTTACTGTCTCCTTTAACACTCTGACCCCTAGAGTTACTGTCTCCTTTAACACTCTGACCCCTAGAGTTACTGTCTCCTTTAACACACTGACCCCTAGAGTTACTGTCTCCTTTAACACTCTGACCCCTCGAGTTACTGTCTCCTTTAACATTCTGACCCCTAGAGTTACTGTCTCCATTAACACTCTGACCCCTAGAGTTACTGTCTCTATTAACACACTGATCCCTAGAGTTACTGTCTCCTTTAACACTCTGACCCCTAGAGTTACTGTCTCCTTTAACACTCTGTCCCCTAGAGTTACTGTCTCCATTAACACTCTGACCGCTAGAGTTACTGTCTCCTTTAACACTCTGACCCCTAGAGTTACTGTCTCCATTAACACTCTGACCCCTAGAGTTCCTGTCTCCTTTAACACTCTGACCCCTCGAGTTACTGTCTCCTTTAACACTCCGACCCCGAGAGTTACTGTCGCCATTAACACTCTGACCCCTAGAGTTACTGTCTCCTTAACACTCTGACCCCTAGAGTTCCTGTCTCCATTAACACTCTGACCCCTAGAGTTACTGTCTCCTTTAACACTCTGACCCCTAGATTTACTGTCTACATTAACACTCTGACCCCTAGAGTTACTGTCTCCTTTAACACTCTGACCCCTAGATTTACTGTCTACATTAACACTCTGACCCCTAGAGTTACTGTCTCCATTAACACTCTGACCCCTAGAGTTACTGTCTCCTTTAACACTCTGACCCCTAGATTTACTGTCTACATTAACACTCTGACCCCTAGAGTTACTGTCTCATATAACACTCTGACCCCTAGAGTTACTGTCTCCTTTAACACACTGACCCCAAGAGTTACTGTCTCCATTAACACTCTGATCCCTAGAGTTACTGCCTCCTTTAACACTCTGACCCCCGGAGTTACTGTCTCCTTTAACACTCTGACCCCTAGAGTTACTGTCTCCATTAACACTCTGACCCCTAGAGTTACTGTCTCCTTTAACACTCGGACCCTTAGAGTTACTGTCTCCATTAACACTCTGATCCCTAGAGTTACTGTCTCCTTTAACACTCTGACCCCTAGAGTTACTGTCTCCTTTAACACTCTGACCCCTAGAGTTACTGTCTCCTTTAACACTCGGACCCTTAGAGTTACTGTCTCCATTAACACTCTGATCCCTAGAGTTACTGTCTCCTTTAACACTCTGACCCCTAGAGTTACTGTCTCCTTTAACACACTGACCCCGAAAGTTACTGTCTCCTTTAACATTCTGACCCCTAGAGTTACTGTCTCCATTAACACTCTGACCCCTAGAGTTACTGTCTCCTTTAACACTCTGACCCCTAGAGTTACTGTCTCCTTTAACACTCTGACCCCTAGAGTTACTGTCTCCTTTAACACACTGACCCCGAGAGTTACTGCCTCCTTTAACATTCTGACCCCTAGAGTTACTGTCTCCATTAACACTCTGACCCCTAGAGTTACTGTCTCCTTTAACACTCTGACCCCGAGAGTTACTGTCTCCTTTAACACTCTGACCCCGAGATTTACTGTCAGCATTAACACTCTGACCCCCAGAGTTACTGTCTCCATTAACACTCTGACCCCGAGAGATACTGTCTCCTTTAACACTCTGACCCTTAGAGCTACTGTCTCCATTAACACTCTGACCCTGAGAGTTACTGTCTCCATTAACACTCTGACCCCTCGAGTTACTGTCTCCTTTAACACTCTGACCCCTAGAGTTACTGTCTCCTTTAACACACTGACCCCTAGAGTTACTGTCCCCTTTAACATTCTGACCCCTAGAGTTACTGTCTCCATTAACACTCTGACCCCTAGAGTTACTGTCTCTATTAACACTCTGACCCCTAGAGTTACTGTCTCCTTTAATACTCTGACCCCTAGAGTTACTGTCTCCATTAACACTCTGACCGCTAGAGTTACTGTCTCCTTTAACACTCTGACCCCTAGAGTTACTGTCTCCATTAACACTCTGACCCCTAGAGTTACTGTCTCCTTTAACACTCTGACCCCTAGAGTTACTGTCTACTTTAACACTCTGACCCCTAGATTTACTGTCTACATTAACACTCTGACCCCTAGAGTTACTGTCTCCTTTAACACTCTGACCCCTAGAGTTACTGTCTCCATTAACACTCTGACCCCTAGAGTTACTGTCTCCATTAACACTCTGACCCCGAGAGATACTGTCTCCTTTAACACACTGACCCCTGGAGTTACTGTCTCCATTAACACTCTGATCCCTAGACTTACTGCCTCCTTTAACACTATGACCCCTAGAGTTACTGTCTCCTTTAACACTCTGACCCCGAGAGTTACTGTCTCCATTAACACTCTGACCCCTAGAGTTACTGTCTCCTTTAACACACTGACCCCTAGAGTTACTGTCTCCTTTAACATTCTGACCCCTAGAGTTACTGTCTCCATTAACACTCTGACCCCTAGAGTTACTGTCTCTATTAAACACTCTGATCCCTAGAGTTACTGTCTCCTTTAACACTCTGACCCCTAGAGTTACTGTCTCCTTTAACACTCTGACCCATAGAGTTACTGTCTCCATTAACACTCTGACCCCTAGAGTTACTGTCTCCTTTAACACTCTGACCCCTCGAGTTACTGTCTCCATTAACTCTCTGACCCCTAGAGTTACTGTCTCCTTTAACACTCTGACCCCTAGAGTTACTGTCTCCTTTAACACTCTGACCCCTAGAGTTACTGTCTCCTTTAACACTCTGACCCATAGAGTTACTGTCTCCTTTAACACTCTGACTCCTAGAGTTACTGTCTCCTTTAACACTCTGACCCCTAGATTTACTGTCTCTTATAACACTCTGACCCCTGGAGTTACTGTCTCCTTTAAAACTCTGACCCCTAGAGTTACTGTCTCCTTTAACACTCAGACCCCTAGAGTTACTGTCTCCTTTAACACTCTGACCCCTAGAGTTACTGTCTCCTTTAACACTCTGACCCCTAGAGTTACTGTCTCCTTTAACACTCTGACCCCTAGAGTTACTGTCTCCTTTAACACTCTGACCCCTAGAGTTACTGTCTCCTTTAACACTCTGACCCCTAGAGTTACTGTCTCCTTTAACACTCTGACCCCTAGAGTTACTGTCTCCTTTAACACTCTGACCCCTAGAGTTACTGTCTCCTTTAACACTCTGACCCCTAGAGTTACTGTCTCCTTTAACACTCTGACCCCGAGAGATACTGTCTCCTTTAACACACTGAGCCCTAGAGTTACTGTCTCCATTAACACTCTGACCCTTAGAGTTACTGTCTCCAATAACACTCTGACCCCTAGAGTTACTGTCTCCTTTAACACTCTGACCCCTAGAGTTACTGTCTCCTTTAACACTCTGACCCCTAGAGTTACTGTCTCCTTTAACACACTGACCCCTAGAGTTACTGTCTCCTTTAACACTCTGACCCCTAGAGTTACTGTCTCCTTTAACACTCTGACCCCTAGAGTTACTGTCTCCTTTAACACACTGACCCCTAGAGTTACTGTCTCCTTTAACACTCTGACCCCTCGAGTTACTGTCTCCTTTAACATTCTGACCCCTAGAGTTACTGTCTCCATTAACACTCTGACCCCTAGAGTTACTGTCTCTATTAACACACTGATCCCTAGAGTTACTGTCTCCTTTAACACTCTGACCCCTAGAGTTACTGTCTCCTTTAACACTCTGTCCCCTAGAGTTACTGTCTCCATTAACACTCTGACCGCTAGAGTTACTGTCTCCTTTAACACTCTGACCCCTAGAGTTACTGTCTCCATTAACACTCTGACCCCTAGAGTTCCTGTCTCCTTTAACACTCTGACCCCTCGAGTTACTGTCTCCTTTAACACTCCGACCCCGAGAGTTACTGTCGCCATTAACACTCTGACCCCTAGAGTTACTGTCTCCTTAACACTCTGACCCCTAGAGTTCCTGTCTCCATTAACACTCTGACCCCTAGAGTTACTGTCTCCTTTAACACTCTGACCCCTAGATTTACTGTCTACATTAACACTCTGACCCCTAGAGTTACTGTCTCCTTTAACACTCTGACCCCTAGATTTACTGTCTACATTAACACTCTGACCCCTAGAGTTACTGTCTCCATTAACACTCTGACCCCTAGAGTTACTGTCTCCTTTAACACTCTGACCCCTAGATTTACTGTCTACATTAACACTCTGACCCCTAGAGTTACTGTCTCATATAACACTCTGACCCCTAGAGTTACTGTCTCCTTTAACACACTGACCCCAAGAGTTACTGTCTCCATTAACACTCTGATCCCTAGAGTTACTGCCTCCTTTAACACTCTGACCCCCGGAGTTACTGTCTCCTTTAACACTCTGACCCCTAGAGTTACTGTCTCCATTAACACTCTGACCCCTAGAGTTACTGTCTCCATTAACACTCTGACCCTGAGAGTTACTGTCTCCATTAACACTCGGACCCTTAGAGTTACTGTCTCCATTAACACTCTGATCCCTAGAGTTACTGTCTCCTTTAACACTCTGACCCCTAGAGTTACTGTCTCCTTTAACACTCTGACCCCTAGAGTTACTGTCTCCTTTAACACTCGGACCCTTAGAGTTACTGTCTCCATTAACACTCTGATCCCTAGAGTTACTGTCTCCTTTAACACTCTGACCCCTAGAGTTACTGTCTCCTTTAACACACTGACCCCGAAAGTTACTGTCTCCTTTAACATTCTGACCCCTAGAGTTACTGTCTCCATTAACACTCTGACCCCTAGAGTTACTGTCTCTATTAACACTCTGATCCCTGGAGTTACTGTCTCCTTTAACACTCTGACCCCTAGAGTTACTGTCTCCATTAACACACTGACCCCAAGAGTTACTGTCTCCTTTAACACTCGGACCCTTAGAGTTACTGTCTCCTTTAACACTCTGACCCCTAGAGTTACTGTCTCCTTTAACACTCTGACCCCTAGAGTTACTGTCTCCTTTAACACACTGACCCCGAGAGTTACTGCCTCCTTTAACATTCTGACCCCTAGAGTTACTGTCTCCATTAACACTCTGACCCCTAGAGTTACTGTCTCCTTTAACACTCTGACCCCGAGAGTTACTGTCTCCTTTAACACTCTGACCCCGAGATTTACTGTCAGCATTAACACTCTGACCCCCAGAGTTACTGTCTCCATTAACACTCTGACCCCGAGAGATACTGTCTCCTTTAACACTCTGACCCATAGAGTTACTGTCTCCATTAACACTCTGACCCTGAGAGTTACTGTCTCCATTAACACTCTGACCCCTCGAGTTACTGTCTCCTTTAACACTCTGACCCCTAGAGTTACTGTCTCCTTTAACACACTGACCCCTAGAGTTACTGTCCCCTTTAACATTCTGACCCCTAGAGTTACTGTCTCCATTAACACTCTGACCCCTAGAGTTACTGTCTCTATTAACACTCTGACCCCTAGAGTTACTGTCTCCTTTAATACTCTGACCCCTAGAGTTACTGTCTCCATTAACACTCTGACCGCTAGAGTTACTGTCTCCTTTAACACTCTGACCCCTAGAGTTACTGTCTCCATTAACACTCTGACCCCTAGAGTTACTGTCTCCTTTAACACTCTGACCCCTAGAGTTACTGTCTACTTTAACACTCTGACCCCTAGATTTACTGTCTACATTAACACTCTGACCCCTAGAGTTACTGTCTCCTTTAACACTCTGACCCCTAGAGTTACTGTCTCCATTAACACTCTGACCCCTAGAGTTACTGTCTCCATTAACACTCTGACCCCGAGAGATACTGTCTCCTTTAACACACTGACCCCTGGAGTTACTGTCTCCATTAACACTCTGATCCCTAGACTTACTGCCTCCTTTAACACTATGACCCCTAGAGTTACTGTCTCCTTTAACACTCTGACCCCGAGAGTTACTGTCTCCATTAACACTCTGACCCCTAGAGTTACTGTCTCCTTTAACACTCGGAAACTTAGAGTTACTGTCTCCATTAACACTCTGATCCCGAGAGTTACTGTCTCCTTTAACACTCTGACCCCTAGAGTTACTGTCTCCTTTAACACTCTGACCCCCCGAGTTACTGTCTCCTTTAACACACTGACCCCTAGAGTTACTGTCTCCTTTAACATTCTGACCCCTGGAGTTACTGTCTCCATTAACACTCTGACCCCTAGAGTTACTGTCTCTATTAACACTCTGATCCCTGGAGTTACTGTCTCCTTTAACACTCTGACCCCTAGAGTTACTGTCTCCATTAACACTCTGACCCCTAGAGTTACTGTCTCCTTTAACACTCGGAACCTTAGAGTTACTGTCTCCATTAACACTCTGATCCCTAGAGTTACTGTCTCCTTTAACACTCTGACCCCAAGAGTTACTGTCTCCTTTAACACTCTGACCCCTAGAGTTACTGTCTCCTTTAACATTCTGACCCCTAGAGTTACTGTCTCCATTAACACTCTGACCCCTAGAGTTACTGTCTCCTTTAACACTCTGACCCCGAGAGTTACTGTCAGCATTAACACTCTGACCCCTAGAGTTACTGTGTCTATTAACACTCTGACCCCTAGAGTTACTGTCTCCTTTAACACTCTGACCCCTAGAGTTACTGTCTCCTTTAACACTCTGACCCCTAGAGTTACTGTCTCCATTAACACTCTGACCCCGAGAGATACTGTCTCCTTTAACACACTGACCCCTAGAGTAACTGTCTCCATTAACACTCTGACCCCAAGAGTTACTGTCTCCTTTAACACTCTGACCCCTAGAGTTACTGTCTCCTTTAACACTCTGACCCCTAGAGTTACTGTCTCCTTTAATACACTGACCCCTAGAGTTACTGTCTCCTTTAACACTCTGACCCCTAGAGTTACTGTCTCCTTTAACACTCTGACCCATAGAGTTACTGTCTCCATTAACACTCTGACCCCTGGAGTTACTGTCTCCTTTAACACTCTGACCCCTCGAGTTACTGTCTCCATTAACACTCTAACCCCTAGAGTTACTGTCTCCATTAACACTCTGACCCCTAGAGTTACTGTCTCCTTTAACACTCTGTCCCCTAGAGTTACTGTCTCCATTAACACTCTGACCGCTAGAGTTACTGTCTCCTTTAACACTCTGACCCCTAGAGTTACTGTCTCCATTAACACTCTGACCCCTAGAGTTCCTGTCTCCTTTAACACTCTGACCCCTCGAGTTACTGTCTCCTTTAACACTCCGACCCCGAGAGTTACTGTCGCCATTAACACTCTGACCCCTAGAGTTACTGTCTCCTTAACACTCTGACCCCTAGAGTTCCTGTCTCCATTAACACTCTGACCCCTAGAGTTACTGTCTCCTTTAACACTCTGACCCCTAGATTTACTGTCTACATTAACACTCTGACCCCTAGAGTTACTGTCTCCTTTAACACTCTGACCCCTAGATTTACTGTCTACATTAACACTCTGACCCCTAGAGTTACTGTCTCCATTAACACTCTGACCCCTAGAGTTACTGTCTCCTTTAACACTCTGACCCCTAGATTTACTGTCTACATTAACACTCTGACCCCTAGAGTTACTGTCTCATATAACACTCTGACCCCTAGAGTTACTGTCTCCTTTAACACACTGACCCCAAGAGTTACTGTCTCCATTAACACTCTGATCCCTAGAGTTACTGCCTCCTTTAACACTCTGACCCCCGGAGTTACTGTCTCCTTTAACACTCTGACCCCTAGAGTTACTGTCTCCATTAACACTCTGACCCCTAGAGTTACTGTCTCCTTTAACACTCGGACCCTTAGAGTTACTGTCTCCATTAACACTCTGATCCCTAGAGTTACTGTCTCCTTTAACACTCTGACCCCTAGAGTTACTGTCTCCTTTAACACTCTGACCCCTAGAGTTACTGTCTCCTTTAACACTCGGACCCTTAGAGTTACTGTCTCCATTAACACTCTGATCCCTAGAGTTACTGTCTCCTTTAACACTCTGACCCCTAGAGTTACTGTCTCCTTTAACACACTGACCCCGAAAGTTACTGTCTCCTTTAACATTCTGACCCCTAGAGTTACTGTCTCCATTAACACTCTGACCCCTAGAGTTACTGTCTCTATTAACACTCTGATCCCTGGAGTTACTGTCTCCTTTAACACTCTGACCCCTAGAGTTACTGTCTCCATTAACACACTGACCCCAAGAGTTACTGTCTCCTTTAACACTCGGACCCTTAGAGTTACTGTCTCCTTTAACACTCTGACCCCTAGAGTTACTGTCTCCTTTAACACTCTGACCCCTAGAGTTACTGTCTCCTTTAACACACTGACCCCGAGAGTTACTGCCTCCTTTAACATTCTGACCCCTAGAGTTACTGTCTCCATTAACACTCTGACCCCTAGAGTTACTGTCTCCTTTAACACTCTGACCCCGAGAGTTACTGTCTCCTTTAACACTCTGACCCCGAGATTTACTGTCAGCATTAACACTCTGACCCCCAGAGTTACTGTCTCCATTAACACTCTGACCCTGAGAGATACTGTCTCCTTTAACACTCTGACCCATAGAGTTACTGTCTCCATTAACACTCTGACCCTGAGAGTTACTGTCTCCATTAACACTCTGACCCCTCGAGTTACTGTCTCCTTTAACACTCTGACCCCTAGAGTTACTGTCTCCTTTAACACACTGACCCCTAGAGTTACTGTCCCCTTTAACATTCTGACCCCTAGAGTTACTGTCTCCATTAACACTCTGACCCCTAGAGTTACTGTCTCTATTAACACTCTGACCCCTAGAGTTACTGTCTCCTTTAATACTCTGACCCCTAGAGTTACTGTCTCCATTAACACTCTGACCGCTAGAGTTACTGTCTCCTTTAACACTCTGACCCCTAGAGTTACTGTCTCCATTAACACTCTGACCCCTAGAGTTACTGTCTCCTTTAACACTCTGACCCCTAGAGTTACTGTCTACTTTAACACTCTGACCCCTAGATTTACTGTCTACATTAACACTCTGACCCCTAGAGTTACTGTCTCCTTTAACACTCTGACCCCTAGAGTTACTGTCTCCATTAACACTCTGACCCCTAGAGTTACTGTCTCCATTAACACTCTGACCCCGAGAGATACTGTCTCCTTTAACACACTGACCCCTGGAGTTACTGTCTCCATTAACACTCTGATCCCTAGACTTACTGCCTCCTTTAACACTATGACCCCTAGAGTTACTGTCTCCTTTAACACTCTGACCCCGAGAGTTACTGTCTCCATTAACACTCTGACCCCTAGAGTTACTGTGTCCTTTAACACTCGGAAACTTAGAGTTACTGTCTCCATTAACACTCTGATCCCGAGAGTTACTGTCTCCTTTAACACTCTGACCCCTAGAGTTACTGTCTCCTTTAACACTCTGACCCCCCGAGTTACTGTCTCCTTTAACACACTGACCCCTAGAGTTACTGTCTCCTTTAACATTCTGACCCCTGGAGTTACTGTCTCCTTTAACACTCTGACCCCTAGAGTTACTGTCTCCTTTAACACTCTGACCCCTAGAGTTACTGTCTCCTTTAACACACTGACCCCTAGAGTTACTGTCTCCTTTAACATTCTGACCCCTAGAGTTACTGTCTCCATTAACACTCTGACCCCTAGAGTTACTGTCTCTATTAACACTCTGATCCCTGGAGTTACTGTCTCCTTTAACACACTGACCCCTAGAGTTACTGTCTCCATTAACACTCTGACCCTTAGAGTTACTGTCTCCATTAACACTCTGACCCCTAGAGTTACTGTCTCCTTTAACACTCTGACCCCGAGAGTTACTGTCTCCTTTAACACTCTGACCCCTAGAGTTACTGTCTCCTTTAACACACTGACCCCTAGAGTTACTGTCTCCTTTAACATTCTGACCCCTAGAGTTACTGTCTCCATTAACACTCTGACCCCTAGAGTTACTGTCTCTATTAACACTCTGATCCCTAGAGTTACTGTCTCCTTTAACACTCTGACCCCTTGAATTACTGTCTCCTTTAATACTCTGACCCCTAGAGTTACTGTCTCCATTAACACTCTGACCGCTAGAGTTACTGTCTCCTTTAACACTCTGACCCCAAGAGTTACTGTCTCCTTTAACACTCTGACCCCTAGAGTTACTGTCTCCTTTAACATTCTGACCCCTAGAGTTACTGTCTCCATTAACACTCTGACCCCTAGAGTTACTGTCTCCTTTAACACTCTGACCCCGAGAGTTACTGTCAGCATTAACACTCTGACCCCTAGAGTTACTGTGTCTATTAACACTCTGACCCCTAGAGTTACTGTCTCCTTTAATACTCTGACCCCTAGAGTTACTGTCTCCATTAACACTCTGACCCCGAGAGATACTGTCTCCTTTAACACACTGACCCCTAGAGTTACTGTCTCCATTAACACTCTGACCCCAAGAGTTACTGTCTCCTTTAACACTCTGACCCCTAGAGTTACTGTCTCCTTTAACACTCTGACCCCTAGAGTTACTGTCTCCTTTAATACACTGACCCCTAGAGTTACTGTCTCCTTTAACACTCTGACCCCTAGAGTTACTGTCTCCTTTAACACACTGACCCCATAGAGTTACTGTCTCCATTAACACTCTGATCCCTAGAGTTACTGTCTCCTTTAACATACTGACCCCTAGAGTTACTGTCTCCATTAACAGTCTGACCCCGAGAGATACTGTCTCCTTTAACACTCTGACCCCTAGAGTTACTGTCTCCTTTAACACACTGACCCCATAGAGTTACTGTCTCCATTAACACTCTGATCCCTAGAGTTACTGTCTCGTTTAACACTCTGACCCTTAGAGTTACTGTCTCCATTAACACTCTGACCCCAAGAGTTACTGCCTCCTTTAACACTTTGACCCCTAGAGTTACTGTCTCCCTTAACACTCTGACCCCTAGAGTTACTGTCTCCATTAACACTCTGACCCCTAGAGTTACTGTCTCCTTTAACACTCGGACCCTTAGAGTTACTGTCTCCATTAACACTCTGATCCCTCGAGTTACTGTCTCCTTTAACACTCTGACCCCTAGAGTTACTGTCTCCTTTAACACTCTGACCCCTAGAGTTACTGTCTCCTTTAACACACTGACCCCTAGAGTTACTGTCTCCTTTAACATTCTGACCCCTAGAGTTACTGTCTCCATTAACACTCTGACCCCTAGAGTTACTGTCTCCATTAACTCTCTGACCCCGAGAGTTACTGTCTCCTTTAACACTCGGACCCTGAGAGTTACTGTCTCCATTAACACTCTGATCCCTAGAGTTACTGTCTCCTTTAACAGTCTGACCCCTAGATTTACTGTCTCCTTTAACACACTGACCCCTAGAGTTACTGTCTCCTTTAACATTCTGACCCCTAGAGTTACTGTCTCCATTAACACTCTGACCACTAGAGTTACTGTCTCCTTTAAAACTCTGACCCCGAGAGTTATTGTCTCCTTTAACACTCTGACCCCTAGATTTACTGTCTCCTTTAACACTCTGACCCCCAGAGTTACTGTCTCCATTAACACTCTGACCCCGAGAGATACTGTCTCCTTTAACACTCTGACTCCTAGAGTTACTGTCTCCTTTAACACTCTGACCCCTAGAGTTACTGTCTCCATTAACACTCTGACCCCTAGAGTTACTGTCTCCTTTAACACTCTGACCCCTAGAGTTACTGTCTCCTTTAACACTCTGACCCCTAGAGTTACTGTCTCCTTTAACACACTGACCCCTAGAGTTACTGTCTCCTTTAACATTCTGACCCCTAGAGTTACTGTCTCCATTAACACTCTGACCCCTAGAGTTACTGTCTCTATTAACACTCTGATCCCTGGAGTTACTGTCTCCTTTAACACACTGACCCCTAGAGTTACTGTCTCCATTAACACTCTGACCCTTAGAGTTACTGTCTCCATTAACACTCTGACCCCTAGAGTTACTGTCTCCTTTAACACTCTGACCCCGAGAGTTACTGTCTCCTTTAACACTCTGACCCCTAGAGTTACTGTCTCCTTTAACACACTGACCCCTAGAGTTACTGTCTCCTTTAACATTCTGACCCCTAGAGTTACTGTCTCCATTAACACTCTGACCCCTAGAGTTACTGTCTCTATTAACACTCTGATCCCTAGAGTTACTGTCTCCTTTAACACTCTGACCCCTTGAATTACTGTCTCCTTTAATACTCTGACCCCTAGAGTTACTGTCTCCATTAACACTCTGACCGCTAGAGTTACTGTCTCCTTTAACACTCTGACCCCTCGAGTTACTGTCTCCATTAACACTCTGACCCCTAGAGTTACTGTCTCCTTTAACACTCTGACCCCGAGAGATACTGTCTCCTTTAACACTCTGACCCCTAGAGTTACTGTCTCCATTAACACTCTGATCCCTAGACTTCCTGCCTCCTTTAACACTCTGACCCCTAGAGTTACTGTCTCCTTTAACACTCTGACCCCTAGAGTTACTGTCTCCATTAACACTCTGACCCCTAGAGTTACTGTCTCCTTTAACACTCGAACCCTTAGAGTTACTGTCTCCATTAACACTCTGATCCCTAGAGTAACTGTCTCCTTTAACACTCTGACCCCTAGAGTTACTGTCTCCTTTAACACTCTGACCCCTAGAGTTACTGTCTCCTTTAACACACTGACCCCTAGAGTTACTGTCTCCTTTAACATTCTGACCCCTGGAGTTACTGTCTCCATTAACACTCTGACCCCTAGAGTTACTGTCTCTATTAACACTCTGATCCCTGGAGTTACTGTCTCCTTTAACACACTGACCCCTGGAGTTACTGTCTCCATTAACACTCTGATCCCTAGACTTACTGCCTCCTTTAACACTCTGACCCCTAGAGTTACTGTCTCCTTTAACACTCTGACCCCGAGAGTTACTGTCTCCATTAACACTCTGACCCCTAGAGTTACTGTCTCCTTTAACACTCGGAAACTTAGAGTTACTGTCTCCATTAACACTCTGATCCCTAGAGTTACTGTCTCCTTTAACACTCTGACCCCTAGAGTTACTGTCTCCTTTAACACTCTGACCCCCCGAGTTACTGTCTCCTTTAACACACTGACCCCTAGAGTTACTGTCTCCTTTAACATTCTGACCCCTGGAGTTACTGTCTCCTTTAACACTCTGACCCCTAGAGTTACTGTCTCTATTAACACTCTGATCCCTGGAGTTACTGTCTCCTTTAACACTCTGACCCCTAGAGTTACTGTCTCCATTAACACTCTGACCCCTAGAGTTACTGTCTCCTTTAACACTCGGAACCTTAGAGTTACTCTCTCCATTAACACTCTGATCCCGAGAGTTACTGTCTCCTTTAACACTCTGACCCCTAGAGTTACTGTCTCCTTTAACACTCTGACCCCTAGAGTTACTGTCTCCTTTAACATTCTGACCCCTAGAGTTACTGTCTCCATTAACACTCTGACCCCTAGAGTTACTGTCTCCTTTAACACTCTGACCCCGAGAGTTACTGTCTCCTTTAACACTCTGACACCTAGATTTACTGTCAGCATTAACACTCTGACCCCCAGAGTTACTGTCTCCTTTAACACTCTGACCCCTAGAGTTACTGTCTCCTTTAACACACTGACCCCTAGAGTAACTGTCTCCATTAACACTCTGACCCCTGGAGTTACTGTCTCCATTAACACTCTGACCCCTGGAGTTACTGTCTCCATTAACACTCTGACCCCTAGAGTTACTGTCTCCTTTAACACACTGACCCCTAGAGTTACTGTCTCCATTAACACTCTGACCCTTCGAGTTACTGTCTCCATTAACACTCTGACCCCAAGAGTTACTGTCTCCTTTAACACTCTGACCCCTAGAGTTACTGTCTCCTTTAACACTCTGACCCCTAGAGTTACTGTCTCCTTTAATACACTGACCCCTAGAGTTACTGTCTCCTTTAACACTCTGACCCCTAGAGTTACTGTCTCCTTTAACACACTGACCCCATAGAGTTACTGTCTCCATTAACACTCTGATCCCTAGAGTTACTGTCTCCTTTAACATACTGACCCCTAGAGTTACTGTCTCCTTTAACACTCTGACCCCTAGATTTACTGTCTACATTAACACTCTGACCCCTAGAGTTACTGTCTCCATTAACACTCTGACCCCGAGAGATACTGTCTCGTTTAACACACTGACCCCTAGAGTTACTGTCTCCTTTAACACTCTGACCCCTAGAGTTACTGTCTCCTTTAACACTTTGACCCCTAGAGTTACTGTCTCCTTTAACACTCTGACCCCTAGAGTTACTGTCTCCATTAACACTCTGACCCCTAGAGTTACTGTCTCCTTTAACACTCGGACCCTTAGAGTTACTGTCTCCATTAACACTCTGACCCCTAGAGTTACTGTCTCCATTAACACTCTGATCCCTAGAGTTACTGTCTCCTTTAACACTCTGACCCCTAGAGTTACTGTCTCCATTAACACTTTGACCCCTAGAGTTACTGTCTCCTTTAACACTCTGACCCCTAGAGTTACTGTCTCCATTAACACTCTGACCCCTAGAGTTACTGTCTCCATTAACACTCTGATCCCTAGAGTTACTGTCTCCTTTAACACTCTGACCCCTAGAGTTACTGTCTCCTTTAACACTCTGACGCCTAGAGTTACTGTCTCCTTTAACACACTGACCCCTAGAGTTACTGTCTCCTTTAACATTCTGACCCCTAGAGTTACTGTCTCCATTAACACTCTGACCCCTAGAGTTACTGTCTCCATTAACTCTCTGACCCCGAGAGTTACTGTCTCCTTTAACACTCGGACCCTTAGAGTTACTGTCTCCATTAACACTCTGATCCCTAGAGTTACTGTCTCCTTTAAAACTCTGACCCCGAGAGTTACTGTCTCCTTTAACACTCTGACCCCTAGATTTACTGTCTCCTTTAACACTCTGACCCCTAGAGTTACTGTCTCCTTTAACATTCTGACCCCTAGAGTTACTGTCTCCTTTAACACACTGACCCCTAGAGTTACTGTCTGCATTAACTCTCTGACCCCGAGAGTTACTGTCTCCTTTAACACTCTGACCCCTAGAGTTACTGTCTCCTTTAACACTCTGACCCCTAGAGTTACTGTCTCCTTTAACACACTGACCCCTAGAGTTACTGTCTCCTTTAACATTCTGACCCCTCGAGTTACTGTCTCCATTAACACTCTGACCCCTAGAGTTACTGTCTCTATTAACACTCTGATCCCTGGAGTTACTGTCTCCTTTAACACACTGACCCCTAGAGTTACTGTCTCCATTAACACTCTGACACTTAGAGTTACTGTCTCCATTAACACTCTGACCCCTAGAGTTACTGTCTCCTTTAACACTCTGACCCCGAGAGTTACTGTCTCCTTTAACACTCTGACCCCTAGAGTTACTGTCTCCTTTAACACACTGACCCCTAGAGTTACTGTCTCCTTTAACATTCTGACCCCTAGAGTTACTGTCTCCATTAACACTCTGACCCCTAGAGTTACTGTCTCTATTAACACTCTGATCCCTAGAGTTACTGTCTCCTTTAACACTCTGACCCCTTGAATTACTGTCTCCTTTAATACTCTGACCCCTAGAGTTACTGTCTCCATTAACACTCTGAGCCCTAGAGTTACTGTCTCCTTTAACACTCTGACCCCTCGAGTTACTGTCTCCATTAACACTCTGACCCCTAGAGTTACTGTCTCCTTTAACACTCTGACCCCGAGAGATACTGTCTCCTTTAACACACTGACCCCTAGAGTTACTGTCTCCATTAACACTCTGATCCCTAGACTTACTGCCTCCTTTAACACTCTGACCCCTAGAGTTACTGTCTCCTTTAACACTCTGACCCCTAGAGCTACTGTCTCCATTAACACTCTGACCCCTAGAGTTACTGTCTCCTTTAACACTCGAACCCTTAGAGTTACTGTCTCCATTAACACTCTGATCCCTAGAGTTACTGTCTCCTTTAACACTCTGACCCCTAGAGTTACTGTCTCCTTTAACACTCTGAACCCTAGAGTTACTGTCTCCTTTAACACACTGACCCCTAGAGTTACTGTCTCCTTTAACATTCTGACCCCTGGAGTTACTGTCTCCATTAACACTCTGACCCCTAGAGTTACTGTCTCTATTAACACTCTGATCCCTGGAGTTACTGTCTCCTTTAACACACTGACCCCTGGAGTTACTGTCTCCATTAACACTCTGATCCCTAGACTTACAGCCTCCTTTAACACTCTGACCCCTAGAGTTACTGTCTCCTTTAACACTCTGACCCCGAGAGTTACTGTCTCCATTAACACTCTGACCCCTAGAGTTACTGTCTCCTTTAACACTCGGAAACTTAGAGTTACTGTCTCCATTAACACTCTGATCCCTAGAGTTACTGTCTCCTTTAACACTCTGACCCCTAGAGTTACTGTCTCCTTTAACACTCTGACCCCCCGAGTTACTGTCTCCTTTAACACACTGACCCCTAGAGTTACTGTCTCCTTTAACATTCTGACCCCTGGAGTTACTGTCTCCATTAACACTCTGACCCCTAGAGTTACTGTCTCTATTAACACTCTGATCCCTGGAGTTACTGTCTCCTTTAACACTCTGACCCCTAGAGTTACTGTCTCCATTAACACTCTGACCCCTAGAGTTACTGTCTCCTTTAACACTCGGAACCTTAGAGTTACTCTCTCCATTAACACTCTGATCCCGAGAGTTACTGTCTCCTTTAACACTCTGACCCCTAGAGTTACTGTCTCCTTTAACACTCTGACCCCTAGAGTTACTGTCTCCTTTAACATTCTGACCCCTAGAGTTACTGTCTCCATTAACACTCTGACCCCTAGAGTTACTGTCTCCTTTAACACTCTGACCCCGAGAGTTACTGTCTCCTTTAACACTCTGACACCTAGATTTACTGTCAGCATTAACACTCTGACCCCCAGAGTTACTGTCTCCTTTAACACTCTGACCCCTAGAGTTACTGTCTCCTTTAACAGACTGACCCCTAGAGTTACTGTCTCCATTAACACTCTGACCCCTGGAGTTACTGTCTCCATTAACACTCTGACCCCTGGAGTTACTGTCTCCATTAACACTCTGACCCCTAGAGTTACTGTCTCCTTTAACACACTGACCCCTAGAGTTACTGTCTCCATTAACACTCTGACCCTTCGAGTTACTGTCTCCATTAACACTCTGACCCCAAGAGTTACTGTCTCCTTTAACACTCTGACCCCTAGAGTTACTGTCTCCTTTAACACTCTGACCCCTAGAGTTACTGTCTCCTTTAATACACTGACCCCTAGAGTTACTGTCTCCTTTAACACTCTGACCCCTAGAGTTACTGTCTCCTTTAACACTTTGACCCCTAGAGTTACTGTCTCCTTTAACACTCTGACCCCTAGAGTTACTGTCTCCATTAACACTCTGACCCCTAGAGTTACTGTCTCCTTTAACACTCGGACCCTTAGAGTTACTGTCTCCATTAACACTCTGATCCCTAGAGTTACTGTCTCCTTTAACACTCTGACCCCTAGAGTTACTGTCTCCTTTAACACTCTGACGCCTAGAGTTACTGTCTCCTTTAACACACTGACCCCTAGAGTTACTGTCTCCTTTAACATTCTGACCCCTAGAGTTACTGTCTCCATTAACACTCTGACCCCTAGAGTTACTGTCTCCATTAACTCTCTGACCCCGAGAGTTACTGTCTCCTTTAACACTCGGACCCTTAGAGTTACTGTCTCCATTAACACTCTGATCCCTAGAGTTACTGTCTCCTTTAAAACTCTGACCCCGAGAGTTACTGTCTCCTTTAACACTCTGACCCCTAGATTTACTGTCTCCTTTAACACACTGACCCCTAGAGTTACTGTCTCCTTTAACATTCTGACCCCTAGAGTTACTGTCTCCATTAACACTCTGACCCCTAGAGTTACTGTCTCCTTTAACACTCTGACCCCGAGAGTTACTGTCTCCTTTAACACTCTGACCCCTAGATTTACTGTCTACATTAACACTCTGACCCCTAGAGTTACTGTCTCTATTAACACTCTGATCCCTAGAGTTACTGTCTCCTTTAACACTCTGATCCCTTGAGTTACTGTCTCCTTTCATACTCTGACCCCTAGAGTTACTGTCTCCATTAACACTCTGACCGTTCAGTTACTGTCTCCTTTAACACTCTGACCCCTAGAGTTACTGTCTCCATTAACACTCTGACCCCTAGAGTTACTGTCTCCTTTAACACTCTGACCCCTAGAGATACTGTCTCCTTTAACACACTGACCCCTAGAGTTACTGTCTCCATTAACACTCTGATCCCTAGACTTACTGCCTCCTTTAACACTCTGACCCCTAGAGTTACTGTCTCCTTTAACACTCTGACCCCTAGAGTTACTGTCTCCATTAACACTCTGACCCCTAGAGTTACTGTCTCCTTTAACACTCGAACCCTTAGAGTTACTGTCTCCATTAACACTCTGATCCCTAGAGTTACTGTCTCCTTTAACACTCTGACCCCAAGAGTTACTGTCTCCTTTAACACTCTGACCCCTAAAGTTACTGTCTCCTTTAACACACTCACCCCTAGAGTTACTGTCTCCTTTAACATTCTGACCCCTGGAGTTACTGTCTCCATTAACACTCTGACCCCTAGAGTTACTGTCTCTATTAACACTCTGATCCCTGGAGTTACTGTCTCCTTTAACACTCTGACCCCTAGAGTTACTGTCTCCATTAACACTCTGACCCCGAGAGTTACTGTCTCCTTTAACACTCGGACCCTTAGAGTTACTGTCTCCATTAACACTCTGATCCCTAGAGTTACTGTCTCCTTTAACACTCTGACCCCTAGAGTTAGTGTCTCCTTTAACACTCTGACCCCTAGAGTTACTGTCTCCTTTAACACTCTGACCCCTAGAGTTACTGTCTCCATTAACGCTCTGACCCCTAGAGTTACTGTCTCCTTTAATACACTGACCCCTAGAGTTACTGTCTCCTTTAACACTCTGACCCCTAGAGTTACTGTCTCCTTTAACACACTGGCCCCATAGAGTTACTGTCTCCATTAACCCTCTGATCCCTAGAGTTACTGTCTCCTTTAACATACTGACCCCTAGAGTTACTGTCTCCTTTAACACTCTGACCCCTAGATTTACTGTCTCCATTAACACACTGACCCCTAGAGTTACTGTCTCCATTAACACTCTGACCCCTAGAGTTGCTGTCTCCTTTAACACTCTGACCCCTAGAGTTACTGTCTCCATTAACACTCTGACCCCTAGAGTTACTGCCTCCTTTAACACTCTGAACCCTAGAGTTACTGTCTCCTTTAACACTCTGACCCCTAGAGTTACTGTCTCCATTAACACTCTGACCCCTAGAGTTACTGTCTCCTTTAACACTCGGACCCTTAGAGTTACTGTCTCCATTAACACTCTGATCCCTAGAGTTACTGTCTCCTTTAACACTCTGACCCCTAGAGTTACTGTCTCCTTTAACACTCTGACCCCTAGAGTTACTGTCTCCTTTAACACTCTGACCCCTAGAGTTACTGTCTCCTTTAACACACTGACCCCTAGAGTTACTGTCTCCTTTAACATTCTGACCCCGAGAGTAACTGTCTCCATTAACACTCTGACCCCTAGAGTTACTGTCTCCTTTAACACTCTGACCCCGAGAGCTACTGTCTCCTTTAACACTCTGACCCCTAGATTTACTGTCAGCATTAACACTCTGACCCCCAGAGTTACTGTCTCCTTTAACACTCTGACCCCGAGAGATACTGTCTCCTTTAACACTCTGACCCTTAGAGTTACTGTCTCCATTAACACTCTGACCCCTAGAGTTACTGTCTCCTTTAACACTCTGACCCCTAGAGTTACTGTCTCCTTTAACACTCGGACCCTTAGAGTTACTGTCCCCTTTAACACACTGACCCCTAGAGTTACTGTCTCCTTTAACATTCTGACCCCGAGAGTTACTGTCTCCTTTAACACTCTGACCCCTAGAGTTACTGTCTCCTTTAACACTCTGACCCCGAGAGTTACTGTCTCCATTAACACTCTGACCCCTAGAGTTACTGTCTCCTTTAACACTCTGACCCCGAGAGCTACTGTCTCCTTTAACACTCTGACCCCTAGATTTACTGTCAGCATTAACACTCTGACCCCTAGAGTTACTGTCTCCATTAACACTCTGACCCCGAGAGCTACTGTCTCCTTTAACACTCTGACCCCTAGAGTTACTGTCTCCTTTAACACTCTGACCCCTAGATTTACTGTCAGCATTAACACTCTGACCCCTAGAGTTACTGTCTCCTTTAACACTCTGACCCCTAGAGTTACTGTCTCCTTTAACACTCTGACCCCTAGAGTTACTGTCTCCTTTAACACTCTGACCCCTAGAGTTACTGTCTCCATTAACACTCTGACCCCGAGAGATACTGTCTCCTTTAACACTCTGACCCTTAGATTTACTGTCTCCATTAACACTCTGACCCCTAGAGTTACTGTCTCCTTTAACACACTGACCCCTAGAGTTACTGTCTCCATTAACACTCTGACCCTAAGAGTTACTGTCTCCATTAACACTCTGACCCCTAGAGATACTGTCTCCTTTAACACTCTGACCCCTAGAGTTACTGTCTCCTTTAACACTCTGACCCCTAGAGTTACTGTCTCCTTTAACACTCTGACCCCTAGAGTTACTGTCTCCTTTAACACACTGACCCCATAGAGTTACTGTCTCCATTAACACTCTGACCCCTAGAGTTACTGTCTCCTTTAACACTCTGACCCCTAGAGTTACTGTCTCCTTTAACACTCTGACCCCTAGAGTTACTGTCTCCTTTAACATACTGACCCCTAGAGTTACTGTCTCCTTTAACACTCTGACCCCTAGATTTACTGTCTACATTAACACTCTGACCCCTAGAGTTACTGTCTCCATTAACACTCTGACCCCTAGAGATACTGTCTCGTTTAACACTCGGACCCCTAGAGTTACTGTCTCCATTAACACTCTGATCCCAAGAGTTACTGCCTCCTTTAACACTTTGACCCCTAGAGTTACTGTCTCCTTTAACACTCTGACCCCTAGAGTTACTGTCTCCATTAACACTCTGACCCCTAGAGTTACTGTCTCCTTTAACACTCGGACCCTTAGAGTTACTGTCTCCATTAACACTCTGATCCCTAGAGTTACTGTCTCCTTTAACACTCTGACCCCTAGAGTTACTGTCTCCTTTAACACTCTGACCCCTAGATTTACTGTCTCCTTTAACACACTGACCCCTAGAGTTACTGTCTCCTTTAACATTCTGACCCCTAGAGTTACTGTCTCCATTAACACTCTGACCCCTGGAGTTACTGTCTCCTTTAACACTCTGACCCCTAGATTTACTGTCAGCATTAACACTCTGACCCCCAGAGTTACTGTCTCCATTAACACTCTGACCCCGAGAGATACTGTCTCCTTTAACACTCTGACCCTTAGAGTTACTGTCTCCATTAACACTCTGACCCCTAGAGTTACTGTCTCCTTTAACACTCTGACCCCTAGAGTTACTGTCTCCTTTAACACTCTGACCCCTAGAGTTACTGTCTCCTTTAACACACTGACCCCTAGAGTTACTGTCTCCTTTAACATTCTGACCCCTAGAGTTACTGTCTCTGTTAACACTCTGACCCCTAGAGTTACTGTCTCCTTTAACACACTGACCCCAAGAGTTACTGTCTCCATTAACACTCTGACCCTAAGAGTTACTGTCTCCATTAACACTCTGACCCCTAGAGTTACTGTCTCCTTTAACACTCTGACCCCGAGAGTTACTGTCTCCTTTAACACTCTGACCCCTAGAGTTACTGTCTCCTTTAACACACTGACCCCTAGAGTTACTGTCTCCTTTAACATTCTGACCCCTAGAGTTACTGTCTCCATTAACACTCTGACCCCTAGAGTTACTGTCTCTATTAACACTCTGATCCCTAGAGTTACTGTCTCCTTTAACACTCTGACCCCTAGAGTTACTGTCTCCTTTAATACTCTGACCCCTAGAGTTACTGTCTCCATTAACACTCTGACCGCTAGAGTTACTGTCTCCTTTAACACTCTGACCCCTAGAGTTACTGTCTCCATTAACACTCTGACCCCTAGAGTTACTGTCTCCTTTAACACTCTGACCCCTAGAGCTACTGTCTCCATTAACACTCTGACCGC
Source organism: Somniosus microcephalus (assembly GCF_052327205.1). Lineage (NCBI taxonomy): Eukaryota > Metazoa > Chordata > Chondrichthyes > Squaliformes > Somniosidae > Somniosus > Somniosus microcephalus. Next base: position 66,789,645 of record NC_141010.1, on the reverse strand, counting down.
TAGAGTTACTGTCTCCTTTAACACTCTGACCCCTAGAGTTACTGTCTCCATTAACACTCTGACCCCTAGAGTTACTGTCTCCATTAACACTCTGACCCCTAGAGTTACTGTCTCCTTTAACACTCTGACCCCTAGAGTTACTGTCTCCATTAACACTCTGACCCCTAGAGTTACTGTCTCCATTAACACTCTGACCCCGAGAGATACTGTCTCCATTAACACTCTGACCCTTAGAGTTACTGTCTCCATTAACACTCTGACCCCTAGAGTTACTGTCTCCTTTAACACTCTGACCCCTAGAGTTACTGTCTCCTTTAACACTCTGACCCCTAGAGTTACTGTCTCCATTAACACTCTGACCCCTAGAGTTACTGTCTCCATTAACACTCTGACCCCTAGAGTTACTGTCTCCTTTAACACTCTGACCCCTAGAGTTACTGTCTCCATTAACACTCTGACCCCTAGAGTTACTGTCTCCTTTAATACACTGACCCCTAGAGTTACTGTCTCCTTTAACACTCTGACCCCTAGAGTTACTGTCTCCTTTAACACACTGACCCCATAGAGTTACTGTCTCCATTAACACTCTGATCCCTAGAGTTACTGTCTCCTTTAACATACTGACCCCGAGAGTTACTGTCTCCATTAACACTCTGACCCCTAGAGTTACTGTCTCCTTTAATACACTGACCCCTAGAGTTACTGTCTCCTTTAACACTCTGACCCCTAGAGTTACTGTCTCCTTTAACACACTGACCCCATAGAGTTACTGTCTCCATTAACACTCTGATCCCTAGAGTTACTGTCTCCTTTAACACTCTGACCCCTAGAGTTACTGTCTCCATTAACACTCTGACCCCGAGAGATACTGTCTCGTTTAACACACTGACCCCTAGAGTTACTGTCTCCATTAACACTCTGATCCCTAGAGTTACTGCCTCCTTTAACACTCTGACCCCTAGAGTTACTGTCTCCTTTAACACTCTGACCCCTAGAGTTACTGTCTCCATTAACACTCTGACCCCTAGAGTTACTGTCTCCTTTAACACTCGGACCCTCAGAGTTACTGTCTCCATTAACACTCTGATCCCTAGAGTTACTGTCTCCTTTAACACTCTGACCCCAAGAGTTACTGTCTCCTTTAACACTCTGACCCCTAGAGTTACTGTCTCCTTTAACACACTGACCCCAAGAGTTACTGTCTCCTTTAACATTCTGACCCCTAGAGTTACTGTCTCCATTAACACTCTGATCCCTAGAGTTACTGTCTCCATTAACACTCTGACCCCTAGAGTTACTGTCTCCTTTAACACTCGGACCCTTAGAGTTACTGTCTCCATTAACACTCTGATCCCTAGAGTTACTGTCTCCTTTAAAACTCTGACCCCTAGAGTTACTGTCTCCTTTAACACTCTGACCCCTAGAGTTACTGTCTCCTTTAACACACTGACCCCTAGAGTTACTGTCTCCTTTAACATTCTGACCCCTAGAGTTACTGTCTCCATTAACACTCTGACCCCTAGAGTTACTGTCTCCTTTAACACTCTGACCCTTAGAGTTACTGTCTCCATTAACACTCTGACCCCTAGAGTTACTGTCTCCTTTAACACTCTGACCCCTAGAGTTACTGTCTCCTTTAACACTCTGACTCGTAGAGTTACTGTCTCCTTTAACACTCTGACCCCTAGAGTTACTGTCTCCTTTAACACTCTGACTCGTAGAGTTACTGTCTCTTTTAACACTCTGACCCCTGGAGATACTGTCTCCTTTAAAACTCTGACCCCTAGAGTTACTGTCTCCTTTAACACTCAGACCCCTAGAGTTACTGTCTCCTTTAACACTCTGACCCCTAGAGTTACTGTCTCCTTTAACACTCTGACCCCTAGAGCTACTGTCTCCTTTAACACTCTGACCCCTAGAGTTACTGTCTCCTTTAACACTCTGACCCCTAGAGTTACTGTCTCCTTTAACACTCTGACCCCGAGAGTTACTGTCTCCTTTAACACTCTGACCCCTCGATTTACTGTCAGCATTAACACTCTGACCCCCAGAGTTACTGTCTCCATTAACACTCTGACCCCGAGAGATACTGTCTCCTTTAACACACTGACCCCGAGAGTTACTGTCTCCTTTAACACTCTGACCCCGAGAGTTACTGTCTCCAATAACACTCTGACCCTTGGAGTTACTGTCTCCTTTAACACTCTGACCCTTGGAGTTACTGTCTCCAATAACACTCTGACCCCTAGAGTTACTGTCTCCTTTAACACACTGACCCCTAGAGTTACTGTCTCCTTTAACACTCTGACCCCGAGAGTTACTGTCTCCTTTAACACTCTGACCCCGAGAGTTACTGTCTCCTTTAACACACTGACCCCTAGAGTTACTGTCTCCTTTAACATTCTGACCCCTAGGGTTACTGTCTCCATTAACACTCTGACCCCGAGAGTTACTGTCTCTATTAACACTCTGATCCCTAGAGTTACTGTCTCCTTTAACACTCTGACCCCTTCAGTTACTGTCTCCTTTAACACTCTGACCCCTAGAGTTACTGTCTCCATTAACACTCTGACCGCTAGAGTTACTGTCTCCTTTAACACACTGACCCCTAGAGTTACTGTCTCCATTAACACTCTGACCCCTAGAGTTACTGTCTCCTTTAACACTCTGACCCCTAGAGTTACTGTCTCCTTTAACACTCCGACCCCGAGAGTTACTGTCGCCATTAACACTCTGACCCCTAGAGTTCCTGTCTCTATTAACACTCTGATCCCTGGAGTTACTGTCTCCTTTAACACTCTGACCCCTAGAGTTACCGTCTCCTTTGACACTCGGACCCTTAGAGTTACTGTCTCCATTAACACTCTGATCCCTAGAGTTACTGTCTCCTTTAACACTCTGGCCCCTAGAGTTACTGTCTCCTTTAACACTCTGACCCCTAGAGTTACTGTCTCCATTAACACTCTGACCCCGAGAGATACTGTCTCCTTTAACACTCTGACCCTTAGATTTACTGTCTCCATTAACACTCTGACCCCTAGAGTTACTGTCTCCTTTAACACACTGACCCCTAGAGTTACTGTCTCCATTAACACTCTGACCCTAAGAGTTACTGTCTCCATTAACACTCTGACCCCTAGAGATACTGTCAGCATTAACACTCTGACCCCTAGAGTTACTGTCTCCTTTAACACTCTGACCCCTAGAGTTACTGTCTCCTTTAACACTCTGACCCCTAGAGTTACTGTCTCCATTAACACTCTGACCCCGAGAGATACTGTCTCCTTTAACACTCTGACCCTTAGATTTACTGTCTCCATTAACACTCTGACCCCTAGAGTTACTGTCTCCTTTAACACACTGACCCCTAGAGTTACTGTCTCCATTAACACTCTGACCCTAAGAGTTACTGTCTCCATTAACACTCTGACCCCTAGAGATACTGTCTCCTTTAACACTCTGACCCCTAGAGTTACTGTCTCCTTTAACACTCTGACCCCTAGAGTTACTGTCTCCTTTAACACTCTGACCCCTAGAGTTACTGTCTCCTTTAACACACTGACCCCATAGAGTTACTGTCTCCATTAACACTCTGACCCCTAGAGTTACTGTCTCCTTTAACACTCTGACCCCTAGAGTTACTGTCTCCTTTAACACGCTGACCCCTAGAGTTACTGTCTCCTTTAACATACTGACCCCTAGAGTTACTGTCTCCTTTAACACTCTGACCCCTAGATTTACTGTCTACATTAACACTCTGACCCCTAGAGTTACTGTCTCCATTAACACTCTGACCCCTAGAGATACTGTCTCGTTTAACACTCGGACCCCTAGAGTTACTGTCTCCATTAACACTCTGATCCCAAGAGTTACTGCCTCCTTTAACACTTTGACCCCTAGAGTTACTGTCTCCTTTAACACTCTGACCCCTAGAGTTACTGTCTCCATTAACACTCTGACCCCTAGAGTTACTGTCTCCTTTAACACTCGGACCCTTAGAGTTACTGTCTCCATTAACACTCTGATCCCTAGAGTTACTGTCTCCTTTAACACTCTGACCCCTAGAGTTACTGTCTCCTTTAACACTCTGACCCCTAGATTTACTGTCTCCTTTAACACACTGACCCCTAGAGTTACTGTCTCCTTTAACATTCTGACCCCTAGAGTTACTGTCTCCATTAACACTCTGACCCCTGGAGTTACTGTCTCCTTTAACACTCTGACCCCTAGATTTACTGTCAGCATTAACACTCTGACCCCCAGAGTTACTGTCTCCATTAACACTCTGACCCCGAGAGATACTGTCTCCTTTAACACTCTGACCCTTAGAGTTACTGTCTCCATTAACACTCTGACCCCTAGAGTTACTGTCTCCTTTAACTCTCTGACCCCTAGAGTTACTGTCTCCTTTAACACTCTGACCCCTAGAGTTACTGTCTCCTTTAACACACTGACCCCTAGAGTTACTGTCTCCTTTAACATTCTGACCCCTAGAGTTACTGTCTCTGTTAACACTCTGACCCCTAGAGTTACTGTCTCCTTTAACACACTGACCCCAAGAGTTACTGTCTCCATTAACACTCTGACCCTAAGAGTTACTGTCTCCATTAACACTCTGACCCCTAGAGTTACTGTCTCCTTTAACACTCTGACCCCGAGAGTTACTGTCTCCTTTAACACTCTGACCCCTAGAGTTACTGTCTCCTTTAACACACTGACCCCTAGAGTTACTGTCTCCTTTAACATTCTGACCCCTAGAGTTACTGTCTCCATTAACACTCTGACCCCTAGAGTTACTGTCTCTATTAACACTCTGATCCCTAGAGTTACTGTCTCCTTTAACACTCTGACCCCTAGAGTTACTGTCTCCTTTAATACTCTGACCCCTAGAGTTACTGTCTCCATTAACACTCTGACCGCTAGAGTTACTGTCTCCTTTAACACTCTGACCCCTAGAGTTACTGTCTCCATTAACACTCTGACCCCTAGAGTTACTGTCTCCTTTAACACTCTGACCCCTAGAGCTACTGTCTCCATTAACACTCTGACCGCTAGAGTTACTGTCTCCTTTAACACTCTGACCCCTAGAGTTACTGTCTCCATTAACACTCTGACCCCTAGAGTTACTGTCTCCATTAACACTCTGACCCCTAGAGTTACTGTCTCCTTTAACACTCTGACCCCTAGAGTTACTGTCTCCATTAACACTCTGACCCCTAGAGTTACTGTCTCCATTAACACTCTGACCCCGAGAGATACTGTCTCCATTAACACTCTGACCCTTAGAGTTACTGTCTCCATTAACACTCTGACCCCTAGAGTTACTGTCTCCTTTAACACTCTGACCCCTAGAGTTACTGTCTCCTTAACACTCTGACCCCTAGAGTTACTGTCTCCATTAACACTCTGACCCCTAGAGTTACTGTCTCCATTAACACTCTGACCCCTAGAGTTACTGTCTCCTTTAACACTCTGACCCCTAGAGTTACTGTCTCCATTAACACTCTGACCCCTAGAGTTACTGTCTCCTTTAATACACTGACCCCTAGAGTTACTGTCTCCTTTAACACTCTGACCCCTAGAGTTACTGTCTCCTTTAACACACTGACCCCATAGAGTTACTGTCTCCATTAACACTCTGATCCCTAGAGTTACTGTCTCCTTTAACATACTGACCCCGAGAGTTACTGTCTCCATTAACACTCTGACCCCTAGAGTTACTGTCTCCTTTAATACACTGACCCCTAGAGTTACTGTCTCCTTTAACACTCTGACCCCTAGAGTTACTGTCTCCTTTAACACACTGACCCCATAGAGTTACTGTCTCCATTAACACTCTGATCCCTAGAGTTACTGTCTCCTTTAACACTCTGACCCCTAGAGTTACTGTCTCCATTAACACTCTGACCCCGAGAGATACTGTCTCGTTTAACACACTGACCCCTAGAGTTACTGTCTCCATTAACACTCTGATCCCTAGAGTTACTGCCTCCTTTAACACTCTGACCCCTAGAGTTACTGTCTCCTTTAACACTCTGACCCCTAGAGTTACTGTCTCCATTAACACTCTGACCCCTAGAGTTACTGTCTCCTTTAACACTCGGACCCTCAGAGTTACTGTCTCCATTAACACTCTGATCCCTAGAGTTACTGTCTCCTTTAACACTCTGACCCCAAGAGTTACTGTCTCCTTTAACACTCTGACCCCTAGAGTTACTGTCTCCTTTAACACACTGACCCCAAGAGTTACTGTCTCCTTTAACATTCTGACCCCTAGAGTTACTGTCTCCATTAACACTCTGACCCCTAGAGTTACTGTCTCCATTAACACTCTGACCCCTAGAGTTACTGTCTCCTTTAACACTCGGACCCTTAGAGTTACTGTCTCCATTAACACTCTGATCCCTAGAGTTACTGTCTCCTTTAAAACTCTGACCCCTAGAGTTACTGTCTCCTTTAACACTCTGACCCCTAGAGTTACTGTCTCCTTTAACACACTGACCCCTAGAGTTACTGTCTCCTTTAACATTCTGACCCCTAGAGTTACTGTCTCCATTAACACTCTGACCCCTAGAGTTACTGTCTCCTTTAACACTCTGACCCTTAGAGTTACTGTCTCCATTAACACTCTGACCCCTAGAGTTACTGTCTCCTTTAACACTCTGACCCCTAGAGTTACTGTCTCCTTTAACACTCTGACTCGTAGAGTTACTGTCTCCTTTAACACTCTGACCCCTAGAGTTACTGTCTCCTTTAACACTCTGACTCGTAGAGTTACTGTCTCTTTTAACACTCTGACCCCTGGAGATACTGTCTCCTTTAAAACTCTGACCCCTAGAGTTACTGTCTCCTTTAACACTCAGACCCCTAGAGTTACTGTCTCCTTTAACACTCTGACCCCTAGAGTTACTGTCTCCTTTAACACTCTGACCCCTAGAGCTACTGTCTCCTTTAACACTCTGACCCCTAGAGTTACTGTCTCCTTTAACACTCTGACCCCTAGAGTTACTGTCTCCTTTAACACTCTGACCCCGAGAGTTACTGTCTCCTTTAACACTCTGACCCCTCGATTTACTGTCAGCATTAACACTCTGACCCCCAGAGTTACTGTCTCCATTAACACTCTGACCCCGAGAGATACTGTCTCCTTTAACACACTGACCCCGAGAGTTACTGTCTCCTTTAACACTCTGACCCCGAGAGTTACTGTCTCCAATAACACTCTGACCCTTGGAGTTACTGTCTCCTTTAACACTCTGACCCTTGGAGTTACTGTCTCCAATAACACTCTGACCCCTAGAGTTACTGTCTCCTTTAACACACTGACCCCTAGAGTTACTGTCTCCTTTAACACTCTGACCCCGAGAGTTACTGTCTCCTTTAACACTCTGACCCCGAGAGTTACTGTCTCCTTTAACACACTGACCCCTAGAGTTACTGTCTCCTTTAACATTCTGACCCCTAGGGTTACTGTCTCCATTAACACTCTGACCCCGAGAGTTACTGTCTCTATTAACACTCTGATCCCTAGAGTTACTGTCTCCTTTAACACTCTGACCCCTTCAGTTACTGTCTCCTTTAACACTCTGACCCCTAGAGTTACTGTCTCCATTAACACTCTGACCGCTAGAGTTACTGTCTCCTTTAACACACTGACCCCTAGAGTTACTGTCTCCATTAACACTCTGACCCCTAGAGTTACTGTCTCCTTTAACACTCTGACCCCTAGAGTTACTGTCTCCTTTAACACTCCGACCCCGAGAGTTACTGTCGCTATTAACACTCTGACCCCTAGAGTTCCTGTCTCTATTAACACTCTGATCCCTGGAGTTACTGTCTCCTTTAACACTCTGACCCCTAGAGTTACCGTCTCCTTTGACACTCGGACCCTTAGAGTTACTGTCTCCATTAACACTCTGATCCCTAGAGTTACTGTCTCCTTTAACACTCTGGCCCCTAGAGTTACTGTCTCCTTTAACACTCTGACCCCTAGAGTTACTGTCTCCTTTAACACTCTGACTACTAGAGTTACTGTCTCCTTTAACACTCTGACCCCTAGAGTTACTGTCTCCTTTAACACTCTGACCCCTAGAGTTACTGTCTCCTTTAAAACTCTGACCCCTAGAGTTACTGTCTCCTTTAACACTCTGACCCCTAGAGTTACTCTCTCCTTTAACACTCTGACCCTTAGAGTTACTGTCTCCATTAACACTCTGACCCCTAGAGTTACTGTCTCCTTTAACACTCTGACCCCTAGAGTTACTGTCTCCTTTAACACTCTGACCACTAGAGTTACTGTCTCCTTTAACACACTGACCCCCAGAGTTACTGTCTCCTTTAACATTCTGACCCCTAGAGTTACTGTCTCCATTAACACTCTGACCCCTAGAGTTACTGTCTCTATTAAACACTCTGATCCCTAGAGTTACTGTCTCCTTTAACACTCTGACCCCTAGAGTTACTGTCTCCTTTAACACTCTGACCCCTCGAGTTACTGTCTCCATTAACACTCTGACCCCTAGAGTTACTGTCTCCTTTAACACTCTGACCCCTAGAGTTACTGTCTCCTTTAACACTCCGACCCCGAGAGTTACTGTCGCCATTAACACTCTGACCCCTAGATTTACTGTCTCCTTAACACTCTGACCCCTAGAGTTACTGTCTCCTTTTACACTCTGACCCCTGGAGTTAATGTCTCGTTTAACACTCTGACCCCTGGAGTTACTGTCTCCTTTAACACTATGACCCCTAGAGTTACTGTCTCCTTTAACACACTGACCCCTGGAGTTACGGTCTCCATTAACACACTGACCCCTAGAGTTACTGTCTCCTTTAACGCTCTGACCCCTAGATTTACTGTCTACATTAACACTCTGACCCCTAGAGTTACTGTCTCCATTAACAGTCTGACCCCGAGAGTTACTGTCTCCTTTAACACACTGAACCCGAGAGTTACTGTCTCCTTTAACACTCTGACTCCTAGAGTTACTGTCTCCTTTAACACTCTGACCCCTAGATTTACTGTCTCTTTTAACACTCTGACCCCTGGAGTTACTGTCTCCTTTAAAACTCTGACCCCTAGAGTTACTGTCTCCTTTAACACTCAGACCCCTAGAGTTAATGTCTCCTTTAACACTCTGACCCCTAGAGTTACTGTCTCCTTTAACACTCTGACCCCTAGAGTTACTGTCTCCTTTAACACTCTGACCCCTAGAGTTACTGTCTCCTTTAACACTCTGACCCCTAGAGTTACTGTCTCCTTTAACACTCTGACCCCTAGAGTTACTGTCTCCTTTAACACTCTGATCCCTAGAGTTACTGTCTCCTTTAACACTCTGACCCCTAGAATTACTGTCTCCTTTAACACTCTGACCCCCAGAGTTACTGTCTCCATTAACACTCTGACCCCGAGAGATACTGTCTCCTTTAACACACTGACCCCTAGAGTTACTGTCTCCATTAACACTCTGACCCTTAGAGTTACTGTCTCCAATAACACCCTGACCCCTAGAGTTACTGTCTCCTTTAACACTCTGACCCCTAGAGTTACTGTCTCCTTTAACACTCTGACCCCTAGAGTTACTGTCTACTTTAACACTCTGACCCCTAGATTAACTGTCTACATTAACACTCTGACCCCTAGAGTTACTGTCTCCATTAACACTCTGACCCCTAGAGTTACTGTCTCCTTTAACACACTGACCCCTAGAGTGACTGTCTCCATTAACACTCTGATCCCTAGACTTACTGCCTCCTTTAACACTCTGACCCCTAGAGTTACTGTCTCCTTTAACACTCTGACCCCTAGAGTTACTGTCTCCATTAACACTCTGACCCCTAGAGTTACTGTCTCCTTTAACACTCGAACCCTTAGAGTTACTGTCTCCATTAACACTCTGATCCCTAGAGTTACTGTCTCCTTTAACACTCTGACCCCTAGAGTTACTGTCTCCTTTAACACTCTGACCCCTAGAGTTACTGTCTCCTTTAACACACTGACCCCTAGAGTTACTGTCTCCTTTAACACTCTGACCCCTAGAGTTACTGTCTCCTTTAACATTCTGACCCCTGGAGTTACTGTCTCCATTAACACTCTGACCCCTAGAGTTACTGTGTCTATTAACACTCTGATCCCTGGAGTTACTGTCTCCTTTAACACTCTGACCCCTAGAGTTACTGTCTCCATTAACACTCTGACCCCTAGAGTTACTGTCTCCTTTAACACTCGGACCCTTAGAGTTACTGTCTCCATTAACACTCTGACCCCTAGAGTTACTGTCTCCTTTAACACTCTGACCCCGAGAGTTACTGTCTCCATTAACACACTGACCCCTAGAGTTACTGTCTCCATTAACACTCTGACCCCTAGAGTTACTGTCTCCATTAACACTCTGACCCCGAGAGATACTGTCTCCTTTAACACTCTGACCCCTAGAGTTACTGTCTCCATTAACACTCTGACCCCTAGAGTTACTGTCTCCATTAACACTCTGACCCCGAGAGATACTGTCTCCTTTAACACACTGACCCCTAGAGTTACTGTCTCCATTAACACTCTGACCCTTAGAGTTACTGTCTCCATTAACACTCTGACCCCTAGAGTTACTGTCTCCTTTAACACTCTGACCCCTAGAGTTACTGTCTCCTTTAACACTCTGACCCCTAGAGTTACTGTCTCCTTTAATACACTGACCCCTAGAGTTACTGTCTCCTTTAACACTCTGACCCCTAGAGTTACTGTCTCCTTTAACACACTGACCCCATAGAGTTACTGTCTCCATTAACACTCTGATCCCTAGAGCTACTGTCTCCTTTAACATACTGACCCCGAGAGTTACTGTCTCCTTTAACACTCTGACCCCTAGAGTTACTGTCTCCTTTAACACACTGACCCCATAGAGTTACTGTCTCCATTAACACTCTGATCCCTAGAGTTACTGTCTCCTTTAACACTCTGACCCCTAGAGTTACTGTCTCCTTTAACACACTGACCCCATAGAGTTACTGTCTCCATTAACACTCTGATCCCTAGAGTTACTGTCTCCTTTAACACTCTGACCCCTAGAGTTACTGTCTCGTTTAACACACTGACCCCTAGAGTTACTGCCTCCTTTAACACTCTGACCCCTAGAGTTACTGTCTCCTTTAACACTCTGACCCCTAGAGTTACTGTCTCCATTAACACTCTGACCCCTAGAGTTACTGTCTCCTTTAACACTCGGACCCTCAGAGTTACTGTCTCCATTAACACTCTGATCCCTAGAGTTACTGCCTCCTTTAACACTCTGACCCCTAGAGTTACTGTCTCCTTTAACACTCTGACCCCTAGAGTTACTGTCTCCATTAACACTCTGACCCCTAGAGTTACTGTCTCCTTTAACACTCGGACCCTCAGAGTTACTGTCTCCATTAACACTCTGATCCCTAGAGTTACTGTCTCCTTTAACACTCTGACCCCAAGAGTTACTGTCTCCTTTAACACTCTGACCCCTAGAGTTACTGTCTCCTTTAACACACTGACCCCAAGAGTTACTGTCTCCTTTAACATTCTGACCCCTAGAGTTACTGTCTCCATTAACACTCTGACCCCTAGAGTTACTGTCTCCATTAACACTCTGACCCCTAGAGTTACTGTCTCCTTTAACACTCGGACCCTTAGAGTTACTGTCTCCATTAACACTCGGATCCCTAGAGTTACTGTCTCCTTTAAAACTCTGACCCCTAGAGTTACTGTCTCCTTTAACACTCTGACCCCTAGAGTTACTGTCTCCTTTAACACACTGACCCCTAGAGTTACTGTCTCCTTTAACATTCTGACCCCTAGAGTTACTGTCTCCATTAACACTCTGACCCCTAGAGTTACTGTCTCCTTTAACACTCTGACCCCGAGAGTTACTGTCTCCTTTAACACTCTGACCCCGAGAGATACTGTCTCCTTTAACACTCTGACCCTTAGAGTTACTGTCTCCATTAACACTCTGACCCCTAGAGTTACTGTCTCCTTTAACACTCTGACCCCTAGAGTTACTGTCTCCATTAACACTCTGACCCCTAGAGTTACTGTCTCCTTTAACACTCTGACCCCTAGAGTTACTGTCTCTTTTAACACTCTGACCCCTGGAGATACTGTCTCCTTTAAAACTCTGACCCCTAGAGTTACTGTCTCCTTTAACACTCTGACCCTAGAGTTACTGTCTCCTTTAACACTCTGACCCCTCGATTTACTGTCTCCATTAACACTCTGACCCCTAGAGTTACTCTCTCCTTTAACACTCTGACCCTTAGAGTTACTGTCTCCATTAACACTCTGACCCCGAGAGATACTGTCTCCTTTAACACACTGACCCCTAGAGTTACTGTCTCCTTTAACACTCTGACCCCCAGAGTTACTGTCTCCATTAACACTCTGACCCCGAGAGATACTGTCTCCTTTAACACACTGACCCCTAGAGTAACTGTCTCCTTTAACACTCTGACCCCTAGAGTTACTGTCTCCATTAACACTCTGACCCTTGGAGTTACTGTCTCCAATAACACTCTGACCCCTAGAGTTACTGTCTCCTTTAACACACTGACCCCTAGAGTTACTGTCTCCTTTAACACTCTGACCCCGAGAGTTACTGTCTCCTTTAACACTCTGACCCCGAGAGTTACTGTCTCCTTTAACACACTGACCCCTAGAGTTACTGTCTCCTTTAACATTCTGGCCCCTAGAGTTACTGTCTCCATTAACACTCTGACCCCGAGAGTTACTGTCTCTATTAACACTCTGATCCCTAGAGTTACTGTCTCCTTTAACACTCTGACCCCTAGAGTTACTGTCTCCTTTAACACTCTGACCCCTAGAGTTACTGTCTCCATTAACACTCTGACCGCTAGATTTACTGTCTCCTTTAACACTCTGACCCCTAGAGTTACTGTCTCCTTTAACACACTGACCCCTAGAGTTACTGTCCCCTTTAACACTCTGACACCGAGAGTTACTCTCTCCTTTAACACTCTGACCCCTAGAGTTTCTGTCTCCATTAACACTCTGACCCCTAGAGTTACTGTCTCCTTTAACACTCTGATCCCTAGAGTTACTGTCTCCTTTAACACACTGACCCCTAGAGTTACTGTCTCCTTAACACTCTGACCCCTAGAGTTACTGTCTCCTTTAACACTCTGACCCCTAGAGTTACTCTCTCCTTTAACACTCTGACCCCTAGAGTTACTGTCTCCATTAACACTCTGACCCCTAGAGTTACTGTCTCCTTTAACACTCTGACCCCGAGAGTTACTGTCTCCTTTAACACTCTGACCCCTAGAGTTACTGTCTCCTTTAACACTCTGACCCCTAGAGTTACTGTCTCCTTTAACACACTGACCCCTAGAGTTACTGTCTCCTTTAACACTCTGACCTCTAGAGTTACTGTCTCCTTTAACACACTGACCCCTAGAGTTACTGTCTCCTTTAACACACTGACCCCTAGAGTTACTGTCCCCTTTAACACTCTGACCCCTAGAGTTACTGTCTCCTTTAACACTCTGACCCCTAGAGTTACTGTCTCCTTTAACACACTGACCCCTAGAGTTACTGTCTCCATTAACACTCTGACCACTAGAGTTACTGTCTCCATTAACACTCTGACCCCTAGAGTTACTGTCTCCTTTAACACTCTGAGCCCTAGAGTTACTGTCTCCATTAGCACTCTGACCTCTAGAGTTACTGTCTCCTTTAACACACTGACCCCTGGAGTTACTGTCTCCATTAACACTCTGACCCCTCGAGTTACTGTCTCCTTTAACACTCTGACCCCTAGAGTTACTGTCTCCATTAACACACTGACCCCTAGAGTTACTGTCTCCTTTAACACTCTGACCCCTAGAGTTACTGTCTCCTTTAACACACTGACCCCTGGAGTTACTGTCTCCATTAACACTCTGACCCCTAGAGTTACTGTCTCATTTAACACACTGACCCCTCGAGTTACTGTCTCCTTTAACATTCTGACCCCTAGGTTACTGTCTCCTTTAACACACTGACCCCTAGAGTTACTGTCTCCATTAACACTCTGAACCCTAGAGTTACTGTCTCCATTAACACTCTGACGCCTAGAGTTACTGTCTCCTTTAACACTCTGACCTCTAGAGTTACTGTCTCCTTTAACACACTGACCCCTAGAGTTACTGTCTCCTTTAACACACTGACCCCTAGAGTTACTGTCTCCTTTAACACTCTGACCCCTAGAGTTACTGTCTCCTTTAACACACTGACCCCTAGAGTTACTGTCCCCTTTAACACTCTGACCCCTAGAGTTACTGTCTCCTTTAACACTCTGACCCCTAGAGTTACTGTCTCCATTAACACTCTGACCCCTGGAGTTACTGTCTCCTTTAACACTCTGATCCCTAGAGTTACTGTCTCCTTTAACACACTGACTCCTAGAGTTACTGTCTCCTTAACACTCTGACCCCTAGAGTTACTGTCTCCTTTAACACTCTGACCCCTAGAGTTACTGTCTCCTTTAACACTCTGACCCCTAGAGTTACTGTCTCCATTAACACTCTGACCCCTAGAGTTACTGTCTCCTTTAACACTCTGACCCCTTGAGTTACTGTCTCCTTAACACTCTGACCCCTAGAGTTACTGTCTCCTTTAACACTCTGACCGCTAGAGTTACTGTCTCCTTTAACACACTGACCCCTGGAGTTACTGTCTCCTTTAACACTCTGACCCCTAGAGTTACTGTCTCCTTTAACACTCTGACCCCTAGAGTTACTGTCTCCTTTAACACTCTGACCCCTAGAGTTACTGTCTCCATTAACACTCTGAACCCTAGAGTTACTTTTTCCTTTAACACTCTGACCCCTAGAGTTACTGTCTCCTTTAACACACTGACTCCTAGAGTTACTGTCTCCTTTAACACTCTGACCCCTAGATTTACTGTCTACATTAACACTCTGACGCCTGGAGTTACTGTCTCCTTTAACACTCTGACCCCTAGAGTTACTGTCTCCTTTAACACTCTGACCCCTAGAGTTACTGTCTCCATTAACACTCTGACCCCTAGAGTTACTGTCTCCTTTAACACTCTGGCCCCTTGAGTTACTGTCTCCTTAACACTCTGACCCCTAGAGTTACTGTCTCCTTTAACACTCTGACCGCTAGACTTACTGTCTCCTTTAACACACTGACCCCTGGAGTTACTGTCTCCTTTAACACTCTGACCCCTAGAGTTACTGTCTCCTTTAACACTCTGACCCCTAGAGTTACTGTCTCCTTTAACACTCTGACCCCTAGAGTTACTGTCTCCATTAACACTCTGAACCCTAGAGTTACTTTTTCCTTTAACACTCTGACCCCTAGAGTTACTGTCTCCTTTAACACACTGACCCCTAGAGTTACTGTCTCCTTTAACACTCTGACTCCTAGAGTTACTGTCTCCTTTAACACTCTGACCCCTAGAGTTACTGTCTCCATTAACACTCTGACCCCGAGAGTTACTGTCTCCTTTAACACTCTGACTCCTAGAGTTACTGTCTCCTTTAACACTCTGACCCCTAGAGTTACTGTCTCCATTAACACTCTGAACCCTAGAGTTACTTTTTCCTTTAACACTCTGACCCCTAGAGTTACTGTCTCCTTTAACACACTGACTCCTAGAGTTACTGTCTCCTTTAACAATCTGACCCCTAGAGTTACTGTCTCCTTTAACACTCTGACCCCTAGAGTTACTGTCTCCTTTAACACTCTGACCCCTAGAGTTACTGTCTCCTTTAACACTCTGACCCCTAGAGTTACTGTCTCCATTAACACTCTGAACCCTAGAGTTACTTTTTCCTTTAACACTCTGACCCCTAGAGTTACTGTCTCCTTTAACACTCTGACCCCTAGAGTTACTGTCTCCTTTAACACTCTGACCCCTAGAGTTACTGTCTCCTTTAACACTCTGACCCCTAGAGTTACTGTCTCCATTAACACTCTGAACCCTAGAGTTACTTTTTCCTTTAACACTCTGACCCCTAGAGTTACTGTCTCCTTTAACACACTGACTCCTAGAGTTACTGTCTCCTTTAACAATCTGACCCCTAGAGTTCCTGTCTCCATTAACACTCTGACCCCGAGAGATACTGTCTCCTTTAACAATCTGACCCCTAGAGTTACTGTCTCCATTAACACTCTGACCCCTAGAGTTACTGTCTCCTTTAACACTCTGACGCCTAGAGTTACTGTCTCCATTAACACTCTGACCCCTAGAGTTACTGTCTCCTTTAACACTCTGACCCCTAGAGTTACTGTCTCCTTTAACACTCTGACGCCTAGAGTTACTGTCTCCATTAACACTCTGACCCCTAGAGTTACTGTCCCCTTTAACAATCTGACCCCTAGAGTTACTGTCTCCATTAACACTCTGACCCCTAGAGTTACTGTCTCCAAAGGCAGTTCCATCCATACCTTCGGGAAACGGAGCGTGGCGCTGTGTTTTGGCGGGCAGCGTTTTGCTTGGGACTTTGTTACAGCGAAAGTGTCCACCCCCCTTCTTGGCGCTGACTTCATCTGCGCCAAGGGGAGGCGGTGGCGTAGTGGTTATGTCACTAGACTAGTAAGCCAGAAGCTCAGTCAAATGCTCTGAGGATATGGGTTCAAATCCCACCACGGCAGCTGGTGGAATTTAAATTCATTTCAATTTAATTCTGGAATTAAATGTTAGTCTTAGTAATGGCGACCATGATACCATTGTCGATTGTTGCAAAAACCCATCTGGTTCACTAATATCCTTTAGGGAAGGAAATCTGCCGTCCTTACCTGGTCTGGCCTACATGTGACTCCAGACCCACAGCAATGTGGTTGACTCTTAATGCCCTCTGAAATGGCCTAGCAAGCCACTCAGTTGTAAACAACCGCTGCAAAAAACAATAAGAATAAAACCGGACGAACCACCTGGAAACGACAACGACAAACCCAGCCCTGTCGACCCTGCAAAGTCCTCCTTCCCAACATCTGGGGGCTTGTGCCAAAATTGGGAGAGCTGTCCCACAGACTAGTCAAGCAACAGCCTGACATAGTCATAATTACCGAATCATACCTTACAACCAATGTCCCAGACACCACTATCACCATCCCTGGGTATGTCCTGTCCCACCGGCAGGACAGACCCAACAGAGGTGGTGGCACCGTGGTATACAGTCGGGAGGGAGTAGCCCTGGGAGTCCTCAACATTGACTCAGGACCCCATGAGGTCTCATGGCATCAAGTCAAACATGGGCAAGGAAACCGCCTGCTAATTATCACCTCCCGCTCTCCCTCAGCTGATGAATCAGTACTCCTTCATGTTGACCACCAATTGAAAGAAGCACTGAGAGTAGCAAGGGCACAAAATGTCCTCTGGGTGGGGGACGTCAATGTCCACCACCAAGAGTGGCTCGGTAGCACCACAACTGACCGAGCTGGCTGAGTCCTAAAGGACATAGCTGCCAGACTGGGTCTGCGACAGGTGGTGAGGGAACCAACAAGAGGGAAAAACCTACTTGATCTCGTCCTCACCAATCTACCTGTTGCAGATGCATCTGTCCATGACAGCATTGGTGGAAGTGACCACAGCACAGTCCTTGTGGAGACGAAGTCCCGTCTTCATGTTGAGGATACCCTCCACCGTGTTGTGTGGCACTACCACCGTGCTAAATGGGACAGATTTCGAACAGATCTGGCAACTCAAAACTGGGCATCCATGAGGCGCTGTGGGCCATCAGCAGCAGCAGAATTGTATTCAACCACAATCTGTAACCTCATGGCCCGGCATATCCCTCACTCTACCATTACCATCAAGCTGGGAGATCAACCCTGGTTTAACGAAGCATGCAGGAGAGCATGCCGGGAACAGCACCAGGCATACCGAAAAATGAGGTGTCAACCTGGTGAGGCTACAACACAGGACTACTTGCATGCCAAACAACGGAAGCAAAATGCGATTGACAGAGCTAAGCGATCTCACAACCATCGGATCAAATCAAAGCTCTGCAGTCCTGCCACATCCAGTCGTGAGTGGTGGTGGACAATTAAACAGTTAACAGGAGGAGGAGGCTCCAAAAATATCCCCATCCTCAATGATGGTGGAGCCCAGCACGTGAGTGCAAAAGACAAGGCTGAAGCATTTGCAACTATCTTCAGCCAGAAGTGCCGAGTGGATGATCCATCTTGGCCTCCTCCTGAGGTCCCCAGCATCACAGATGCCAGTCTTCAGCCCATTCAATTCACTCCACGTGATGCCAAGAAATGGCTGAAGACACTGGATACTGCAAAGGCTATGGGCCCTGACAACATTCCGGCAATAGTACTGAAGACTTGTGCTCCAGAACTAGCTGCGCCCCTAGCCAAGCTGTTCCAGTACAGCTACAACACTGGCATCTACCCGGCAATGTGGAAAATTGCCCAAGTATGTCCTGTCTACAAAAAGCAGGACAAATCCGACTCGGCCAATTACCGTCCCATCACTCTACTCTCAATCATCAGCAAAGTGATGGAAGGTGTCGTCGACAGTGCTATCAAGCGGCACTTACTCAGCAATAACCTGCTAACTGACGCCCAGTTTGGGTTCCGCCAGGGCCACTCAGCTCCTGACCTCATTACAGCCTTGGTCCAAACATGGACAAAAGAGCTGAACTCAAGAGGTGAGGTGAGAGTGACTGCCCTTGACATCAAGGCAGCATTTGATCGAGTGTGGCAACAAGGAGCCCTAGCAAAACTGAAGTCAATGGGAATCAAGGGGAAAACTCTCCATTGGTTGGAATCATACCTAGCACAAAGGAAGTTGGCTGTGGTTGTTGGAGGTCATTCATCTCAATCACATGAGCTAAAAAGTAGGACCTCGAAGGTAGTAATCTCTGGATTACTACCAGTGCCACGTGCTAGTAAGAGTACAGAGAACAGGATAGTTAGGCTAAATACGTGGCT
Source organism: Somniosus microcephalus (assembly GCF_052327205.1). Classification (NCBI taxonomy): domain Eukaryota; kingdom Metazoa; phylum Chordata; class Chondrichthyes; order Squaliformes; family Somniosidae; genus Somniosus; species Somniosus microcephalus. Next base: position 66,770,711 of record NC_141010.1, on the reverse strand, counting down.
TGAGCAGTGGTGTAAGAGGGAGGGTTTTAAATTTTTGAGGCATTGGAACCAGTTTTGTGGTAGGTGTGACCTATACAAAAGGGACGGTCTACACCTGTGCAGAGATGGAACTGATGTTCTCGGGGTAATTTTTGATAAAGCAGTTCGGGAGCATTTAAACTAGTATGGCAGGGGGCTAGAAACCTATGTAGTGAAATAGAGGAAAGTGAAAGGCAGACAGAAATAAATGGTAAAAGGGTGAGGAACAAAAAACAAAGGGCCAAACTAATTCATAAAAAATGTGAGCATAAAAAAAGCCTGAGGGTTTTATACCTTAATGCGAGAAGCATCAGGAACAAGGTAGATGAATTAGCTGTGGAAATAGAGGTTAATAATTATGATCTAATTGGGATTACGGAAACATGGTTGCAGGGTGAGCAGGGCTGGGAGCTTAACATACAGGGGTATTCAGTATTTAGGAAGGATCGACAAAAAAGAAAGGGAGGAGGGGTAGCATTGCTAGTAAAAGAGGGGATAAATGCAATTGAAAGGAAGGATATTAACTCAGTTAATACAGAATCTATATGGGTGGAGCTAAGAAATAGCGAGGGGCGAAAAACATTAATAGGAGTGGTATATAGGCCTCCAAATAGTAAAATAGAGGTTAGGGAGGGCATCACGAGGGAAATTAGAGAAGCGTGCAATAAGAGCACAGCTGTCATCATAGGTGACTTTAACTTACATATAGATTGGACTAGCCTAATCAGTAAAAATAATGAGGAGGAGGAATTCCTTGAGTGTTTAAGGGATGGTTATCTGGATCAATATGTCGAGGAACCAACTCGGGAACAGGCTATATTGGACTGGGTACTGTGCAATGAGAAGGGACTAATCAGTAATCTTGTTGTACGGGGACCCTTGGGTCAGAGCGATCATAACATGATCGATTTCTCACTCGAAATGGAGAGCGAAGAAATTGACTCAGAGACTAAGGTCCTGAATTTAAACAAGGGGAATTATGATGCCATGAGACGGGAACTGAGTAGGTCTGATTGGACAACGTTCCTGAGAGGACTGGAGGTAGATAAACAATGGCAAACATTTAAAGATAGAATGACAAAATTGCAAAAATTGTTTATACCAATCTGGCATAAAAGGAAATCTAAAAAGGTGACTCAACCGTGGATAACAGGGGAAATTAGAGACAGCATAAAATCCAAAGATAGGGCGTATAAAATAGCCAAAAAAAGCGCCAGAGCGGAAGATTGGGAACAGTTTAAGATAGAGCAAAGGAGGGCAAAGGGCATGATCAAGAGGGGCAAAATAGCTTACGAAAACAAGCTGGCGGAAAATATAAAAACTAACTCCAAAAGCTTTTATAAATATATCAAAAGGAAAAGACTGGTGAAAACCAAAGTTGGTCCATTGCAGTCAGATACGGGGGAATATATAATGGGAAATAAGGAAATGGCAGATCAACTAAATGCATACTTTGGGTCAGTCTTTACGAAGGAAGACACAAAAAACCTCCCTGGGATATCGGGAAAAATAGGGACATTGGCAAAGGAGGAACTGACGCAAATCAATATCTCTAAGGATATGGTGTTAAGGAAGCTAAAGGGATTGAAGGTGGACAAATCCCCAGGGCCTGATAACATGCATCCTAGGGTACTGAAGGAGGTGGCCCTAGAGATAGCGGATGCACTAAGGATGATTTTTCAGAATTCATTAGACTCGGGAACAGTGCCGATGGATTGGAGGGTAGCTAACGTTACCCCACTATTCAAAAAGGGGGGTAGGGAAAAAGCAGGTAATTACAGACCTGTAAGCCTTACATCAGTTGTGGGCAAAATGCTGGAGTCCATCATTAAGGATGAAATAGCGGAGCACTTAGCAAATGGGGACAGGATAGGACAGAGTCAACATGGATTTACAAAGGGTAAATCGTGCTTGACTAATCTATTGGAATTTTTTGAGGGAGTAACTGGTAGAATAGATGGGGGAGAGCCAGTAGATGTGGTGTACCTGGACTTCCAAAAGGCCTTCGATAAGGTCCCACATAAAAGATTAGCATGGAAAATTGAGGCTCATGGGATAAAGGGGAAAGTTTTGGCGTGGATAGGGAACTGGCTGTCAGATAGAAAACAGAGAGTTGGAATAAACGGCTCATTTTCTGAATGGCAGGCAGTAACAAGTGGGGTACCACAGGGATCTGTCCTGGGCCCCCAGCTGTTCACAATTTACATTAATGACCTGGATCAGGGAGTCGGATGCAGCATTTCCAAATTTGCAGACGACACTAAACTAGGAGGTGGGGTGGGCTCAGAGGAAGAGACCAGGAAGCTCCAGAGCGATTTGGACAGACTGGGCGATTGGGCGGATAAATGGCAGATGCACTATAATGTGGACAAGTGCGAAGTTATCCACCTTGGGTGCAGGAACGGGAGGGCAAATTATTATTTAAATGGCAATAGATTGGGAGAGGGGGAAGTACAGAGAGACCTGGGTGTTCTTGTACACCAGTCACTGAAGGCGAGCATGCAGGTGCAACAGGCGGTCAAGAAGGCAAACGGTATGCTGGCCTTCATAGCAAAAGGGTTAGAATACAGGAACAGGGATACCTTGCTGCAGCTGTACAGGGCACTGGTGAGACCACACCTCGAGTACTGTGTACAGTTTTGGTCGCCTCATCTGAGGAAGGATGTTCTTGCCATGGAGGGGGTGCAGCGGCGATTCACCAGGCTGATACCAGGAATGGCGGGAATGACCTATGAGGAGAGACTATGTAGTTTAGGGATGTACACACTGGAGTTTAGAAGATTGAGAGGGGACCTCATAGAAGTGTATAAAATTCTGACAGGTCTAGACAGACTGGATGCAGAAGGAATGTTTCCCTTGGCGGGTGAGAACAGAACTAGAGGACATAATTTAAGGATAAGGGCTAAACCATTTAGGACAGAGATGAGGGGGAATTTCTTCACTCAGAGAGTGGTGAACCTGTGGAACTCATTGCCACAGAGGGCAGTGTACGCCAGCTCATTAAATATATTTAAGAGGGAATTAGATATATTTCTACGGGCAAAAGGGGTTAAGGGTTACGGAGAGAAGGCGGGGACGGGATACTGAATTAAAGGATCAGCCATGATCTCATTAAATGGCGGAGCAGGCACGAAGGGCCGAATGGCCTACTCCTGCTCCTATCTTCTATGTATCTATGTATCTATGACATCACTGCAGGAGTTCCTCAGGGCAGTGTCCTAGGCCCAACCATCTTCAGCTGTTTCATCAATGACCTTCCCTCCATCATAAGGTCAGAAGTGGGGATGTTCGCTGATGATTGCACACTGTTCAGCACCATTCGAGACTCGTCAGATACTGACGCAGTCCGTGTCCATATGCAGCAAGACCTGGACAACATTCAGACTTGGGCTGACAAGTGGCAAGTAACATTCGCACCACACAAGTGCCAGGCAATGACCATCTCCAACAAGCGAGACTCTAACCATCTCCCCTTGGCATTCAATGGCATTACCATCGCTGAATCCCCCACTATCAACATCCTGGGGGTTACCATTGATCAGAAACTGAACTGGACCAGCCATATAAATACTGTGGCTACAAGAGCAGGCCAGAGGCTGGGAATTCTGCGGCGAGTGTCTCACCTCCTGACTCCCCAAAGCCTTTCCACCATCTACAAGGCACAAGTCAGGAGTGTGATGGAATACTCTCCACTTGCCTGGATGAGTGCAGCTCCAACAACACTCAAGAAGCTCAACACCATCTATCTATCTTTCTATCTATCTATCTATATAAAAGGGTCGATCTGTCTGTCTGTCCGGCTATACAATCAAAAGTTATAGAGCGTACCTACACATATGTTATATCAAAAGAAAGCTTATCATTAGGGGACTCTTGTAGGCATATTTACTTTTTGGTCACAAAAAAATTGTTATGACAATATAGAAAAAAGGCTCAAAAATCCTACCTGTCATTAGCGTTGACTGACGTGCTGCTTGACCAATCCTACAGTTCACTCACCTGATGGTTGACCAATCAGTGCGTCACGGGCGGGTCCTAATCGTCCAGTCTCCCTAAACTTCGCTGCCATTTTTTCCATCCCCACAGGGACAGCAGCACCAAAACAAACCCCCACATTCCGGCTCCCGATCCCGCTCCCGCCTCGCCGGAGCGGCAGGTAAGTTGGGATCACTTGGGCCGTGCCTCGCAACCGCTCGGCCCGACACACACAGTGGTCGGGGGAGCAGCAGCGGCCGGCCGTCAGCCGCGCGATCCGCGGGGGAGCACAGCTCGGGTCCGTCTCGGCCCGACAGCCCGGCCGCGCCTCAACCGCTAGGCCCCGCACGGCCACTATCACAACGGCACCGGGCCTCAGGCGCTAGGCAGCGACGGGAGGGAGGGGGAGGGGAGGGAGGGAGAGGACAGCACAGGGAGACAAGGAGAGGGACAGAGAGGGGGGACACACAGGGGCACGGAGACCGCGCGGCCCAAAATTGCCCTGGCAACGCCGGGCTCCCTTGCTAGTTCAGGATAAAGCAGCCCGCTTGATTGGCACTCCATCCACCACCTTCAACATTCACTCCCTCCACCACCGGCGCACTGTGGCTGCAGTGTGTACCATCTACAAGATGCACTGCAGCAACTCGCCAAAGCTCCTTCAACAGTACCTTCCAAACCCGCGACCTCTACCACATAAAAGGACAAGGGCAGCAGACGCATGGGAACATCACCACCTACTAGTTCCCCTCCAAGCCACACACCATCCTGACTTGGACCTGTATCGCCGTTCCTTCACTGTCGCTGGGCCAAAATCCTGGAACTCCCTTCCTAACAGCATTGTGGGTGTACCTACACCATATGGACTGCAGCGGTTCAAGCAGGTGGCTCACCACCATCTTCTCAAGGGCAATTAGGGATGGACACTAAATGCAGGCCTAGCCAGCGACGCCCACATCCCATCAATGAATTTTAAAAAATGTTTTTTTTAAATGGCCTTTTGGTGGACGTCAAGAACCGACGTCTTGTCAATGCTGAGACTTTAAGTTCACTCCCGTGTTCGTTCAGTGGTTCTGGCACGACGAAGTTGTTCAGCGCACTCTCGGCCTCCGATGAGTTTTCCCGCCTCCTCGCCGGGTTCTCGGACCTCACGAAGCCCACTTTCTCATCTGCCGCCACCAAACACGGGATAGAACAGCACATCCCGACCACTGGTCCGCCTGTCTACGCCCACGCTCGCGCCTCGACCCGGGGAAACTCGCCATCGCTAAAGCCGAGTTCGACACGATGGAGCGCCTCAGCATCATTCGCCGGTCAAACAGTCCGTGGGCCTCACCCCTCCACATTGCACTGAAACCAGGTGGCGGTTGGCGCCCGTGCGGCGATTACCGGCGCTTCAAAGATGCTACGACCCCCGACCGCTACCCGATTCCACACATCCAGGACTTTCCGCCCGCCTGGCCGGGAAAGTTGTTTTCGCTAAAGTGGACCTCGTTCGGGGTTATCACCAGGTCCCCGTCCGGCCGCAGGACGTCCCGAAAACAGCGGTGATCACCCCGTTCGGGCTGTTCGAATTCCTCCGCATGCCATTCGGTCTCAAAAACGCCACTCAGGCTTTTCAACGCCTAATGGAGACCGTGTTACGGGACCTGCCATTCCTGTTCGTCTACCTGAACGACATTCTCATCGCCAGCGCCTCCAGGACGGAGCATGTGTCCCACCTCCGGACTCTCTTCGAATGCCTCAGCCAGCATGGCCTAATCGTCAATCCGGCCAAGTGCCAGTTCGGGCTGTCCTCGATCGACTTTCTCGGGCACCGCATCACGAAGGACGGGGCAATGCCACTGCCGTCGAAAGTGGAGGCCGTGAAGGATTTTACACGACCCCTCACTGTGAAGGCACTGCAGGAGTTTTTGGCCATGGTGAACTTTTATCATTGCTTCGTTCCCCGGGCAGCCCAGCTTATGCAGCCCCTTTACGAGGCCCTCAAAGGCAAGCCCGCCAAGCTTGCCATCGACTGGTCCGATGAGATGGCCAATTCTTTCACGGACACGAAAAGGGCCCTGGCTAACGTGACCATGCTGGCGCACCCGTTGCCTGATGCGCCGATCGCTCTCACCACTGATGCTTCAGACTATGCTGTCGGCGCCGTCCACGAACACTGGGTCAACGGCACCTGGCAGCCGCTCTCCTTCTTCAGCCGGCAGCTCTGCCCCAACGAGCGGAAGTACAGCACCTTCGATCGCGAGCTTCTCGGCCTCTACCTCGCCGTCCGACACTTCCGTTTCCTGCTGGAGGCCCGCCCGTTCACGGCGTTCATGGACCACAAGCCGTTGACCTTCGCCATGGCCAAAGTTTCCGAGCCGTGGTCGGCCCGTCAGCAGCGCCAGCTTTCCTTTGTCTCCGAGTTCACGACAGACATCCAGCATGTGGCTGGGAAAGACAACCCCATCGCCGACTGTCTCTCCCGGGCCGTCGCCAGCGCCGTACATCTTGGCATCGACTACACCCACATGGCGGCTGACCAGGACTCCGACCCGGACGTCCAGGCCTACAGGACGGCGGTCACGGGCCTTCAGTTAGCGGACGTCGCGTTTGACGATGCCGGCACCACGCTCCTGTGCGACGTCTCCGCTGGGCAGCCACGCCCCGTTGTGCCCGACGGGTGGAGACGGCAGGTTTTCGACGCCGTCCATTGCCTTTCCCACCCGGGCAGGAAGCCGCCACAGAAGCTGGTGGCGGCTAAGTTCGTCTGGCACGGGCTCAAGAAGAACGTTCGCGACTGGGCCAATACCTGCGTGGTATGCCAGCGCTCGAAAGTGCATCGCCATACTAAGGCCCCGTTGGCGCCTTTCGCGGTGCCCGAGAGGCGGTTCGACCATGTTAACGTGGACCTGGTGGGGCCCCTGCTGCCCTCCCGCGGGTTCACCCACCTCCTCACGATGGTCGACAGAACCACCCGATGGCCGGAAGCCGTCCCGCTGTCATCAACAACGTCTGCCGATGTGGCTCGGGCGTTCATCAACACTTGGGTCGCCCGGTTCGGCGCCCCATCTGACGTCTCCTCCGACCGGGGGCCCCAGTTCATGTCGGAGCTCTGGAACGCTGTCGCCCGAGGCCTCGGGTTGAGACTCCACCATACCACAGCATACCACACTCAGGCTAACGGGCTGTGCGAACGGTTTCATCGCTCCATGAAGGCCGCGCTCCGGGCCAGCCTCCGGGACGACAGTTGGATCGATAGACTCCCGTGGTTCATGCTGGGGCTCAGGACCGCCCCCAAGGTGGACCTCCAGTGCTCGTCCGCCGAGCTTGTCTATGAGCAGCCGCTGCGGGTTCCCGGGGAGTTCGTCCCCAACGCCACGGACCCTTGGTCCGCAGCCCATCAGCGGGCCGCCCTCCTGGACAACGCCAAGGTTTTCGCGCCGGTGCCCACGTCGCAGTACAGTCTCCCTCAGTCCCACGTTCCGCCCAACCTTCGTTCGACGGAGTACGTTTTCATCCGTCACGACACTCACCGGGGAGCTCTTCACCCACCCTATGACGGACCATTCCGCGTCCTGGAAGCCGGGGACAAGGCCTCCATGGTGGGTGTCGGCGGTACGCCGGACTACATTTCCATGGACTGTCTTAAGCCAGCCCACCTGGATCTGGACCGACCTGTTGGGTTGGCTCAGCCCCCGCGACGGGGCCGACCTCCGGCTTCTGCACCCTCAGTCCACCACCGAGCGCCCGGGGACCCACCTGCGACCCCCCCCAGTCCCCACCCCGGAATTAAGGAGCCGTTTCGGCCGTGTGATCCGGGCCCCTCAATGACTGACATTGCCAGTTCTAGTGAATTCTGGGGGGACGTATGTGGCGGAGACCACATAGGGACAGTAACACAATTCACAATGTTTAGTCAATGTTGTTATCACTCCACGTTATGTACAGAACTTGGTTGGGTTATCGGGGCAGGGTCCCTTTAAGAGTCGTCGATTGTGTGATGACATCATAGCCCTGCGACGAGGCCGAGTCCCTCAGTCCATGCGGAGAGTTAATAAAGCTAACACGCGTTTTTCTTTGCTGCTACACAAGTCTCGCAGTCTGTTGATTTCCAGCGACTCCTACACTGACTCCTTTAACTCTCCGACCCCTAGAATTACTGTCTCCTTTAACACACACACTGACCCCTAGAGTTACTGTCTCCTTTAACAATCTGATTCCTAGAGTTACTGGGGTCGATTTTATCTCAGGTGCGGGGAATTGGCGGGTTCCCCGAATTTAGTGATTCCCACACGATTCTAAATGGGTCTATGAGATTGATGCAATTTTAACTCAATTGGCCAATTGATTTCCAGCGTGTGGGAAGCCTTGACAATTGATTATTTCCAGTCAGAAAGTCGCAGAATATGACGTCATCATTGCTGCTGCTTTTAAGGTCCACAGCAAGCCCTGCTTCCTCTGCAGGCTCCCAAACTTCACCATTAAGATGGCACAGGGGCCTGCAGGAGCAACGGCCAGCGGGAGGGCCAGATCTGCCCCCAAATTTGATGAGGCTTCACTGCAGGCATTACTGGATGGTGCTAGGGCCCACAGGGAGGTCCTGTTCCCTTCTTCAGGGAGGAAGAGGCCTCCCAATCAGACCAAGGCTGTGTGGCTACAGGTGGCAGGTCAAGTCAACTGCTTGGGGCTCACACGAAGAATGTGGTTGCAGTGCAGGAGAAGATTCCATGACTATCTTTGCACTGGAAAAGTAAGTAACATAGAAACATAGAAACATAGAAGATAGGAGCAGGAGTAGGCCATTCGGCCCTTCGAGCCTGCTCCGCCATTCAACGAGATCATGGCTGATCATCCAAACCCTAGAACGCGGTCCCTACACCGACAGCCATCCCACCCAAGCCCTATCCCCGTAACCCCATAACCCCACGTATTTAATCCCCCCTAACACTAAGGGTCAATTTTTATCATGGCCAATCAACCTAACCTGCACATCTTTGGACTGTGGGAGGAAACCGGAGCACCCGGAGGAAACCCACGCAAACACGGGGAGAATGTGCAAACTCCACACAGACAGTCACCCGAGGCCGGATTTGAACCCGGGTCCCTGGCGCTGTGAGGCAACAGTGCTAACCACTATGCCACCGTGCTGTATGATGTTTCCATCACCCTCAATCTGATTCCCATTGCCTTTCCTCACCAGCACTCAGCTTTAGCAATCTCTTCCTGCACATCCCACTTGACACTCACATCCATGCACCCTTACCCATTCCCTCTCTCTCTATGCTCACATTCACATAACTATGCCACCATGCAGCCCTCACACTCCCTCTCACTCTGATGCTTTGAACACAACTGACAACACACAGGGAGGGCCCTTGGTCTTGCAACCTCACTCCATCTTTGTCTCCTTCTAAGTGTCTATGCTATGCAATCTCTGCACTCACTCCTTCATTCTCACTCAACCTCCACTTGTCTCCCTCATTGCAGGAAAAGAGAGCTCACAACAGGGGAGAGCGAGCCAGGACAGGAGGAGGGCCGCCCTCATTAGCCCAGCTCACCCTCTGGGAGGAAGGCGTCCTGGAGATTGCCAGGGCTGACAGAGATGCGGAAGATGGGGAAGGACAGGCAGGAGCATCCCCACAAGCTGGTGACAGAATAGTTTTCCATCTCTCTCATTGGCATTGCATGAGTCGCTGATAATGATTCTGAAGCTACATCATATGGACTTACGATCATCTGTAAAATGCAATGTGCATGTAACCTTGGCATCACATCTCTAACTTTTTCCTTGACTCCCCCACAGGACCATCGAGAGCCCCCGTCCCCACTGTGCAGGAGGAAGAGCCTGAGCTTCCAAACTCCTCAGAGGAATCTGCAACCTCTGAGGGTACAGCGTCAGCAGAAATAAGCGCACCCAGCACCAGCACAGACACTCACACCTCGGTGGGACCTTCGGGACATAGAGTAGTGTTGTCTCCTGGTGTATCACAGCTCACAAGTGAGCATCAGCAGATTGTGGAGACTGGGACAGCAGTGGAGAGTCCTCGTCGGAGGGCGCAGGAGTCTGCCAGCTCGGCTCAGCTGCATGTCGACCCTCTGCCTCTGGGTCCATCCATAAGATCAGAGGTGATGGAACTCCATGCACAGATGCAGGAGTCTCTGGCAGGTTTTGTCTCTAGGGTCACTGCGAGTGTGGAGCGAATGGAGGAGTCCATAGCGAACATGAGCAGAGCCTTTGTGGAGTCATTGGCGCATGAACGCATGAACATGGAAAGGATGGCTACCTAGTTGGAAATGATTGCTGCCTCCGTGGTAAGGCTGGCTACCAGAGAGGAGAGGATGGCTACGGTAGAGGAGGGGAGGGCAACGGTAGAGGAGAGGAGGGCTACGGTCATGGAGGAGGTTAGTCGCCAGGGTATGGAAAACATGGTGAGTGTGCAGAATAGAATGACATCTCTTGAAGAGTGATGGGCATCTATTGAACAGAGAAACCAGATCTTCATGGAAGTCCTTTTGAGTAGGACTGCCATTGTAGATACGGGTCCCCATGGCCCCCCTGATGTGCAGCAAGCTGCTCTCAAGCCACTTGCAGGCACTAAGGGGGACCTGACCCATGAGAGGGAGGTTGGTGGCAGACCTCAAGGAAGTGAGGGCTCCTCTCCAAGCGCTCACACTTCCATGCCACTGCAGAGCCCTCGGTCAGAGCCCCGCTGGAGTCCACACCCAAGTGAGATAGACGTCTCAACCCCTGCACAGCCGCAGGAGCAGCAGACTGCTGGCGAGCCCTCACAGTCTCGCCATCCCAGAGGATGCCCGCCAAAGGTGTCGAGACAGGTGCAGCAGGAAAGTGAGCAAGGGGCCTCCACATCTGCTGAAGCCACAGGGGAACCACTACGTAGGAGCACGCATAAGAGGAAAATAAAGCACAAAATAGTCACAAGGGTAGTCACTTGGGTGAAATGCTGTGTATTTTGTAAAAATGTCATCAGTTGTTTGTTTTTCATAAAAATTCTGATGGCAACTTCTGCAGTTGTGGCATGTGTCATTTCGCGAATGGGGTTGGAGGTCCTCTAATGCCAAGAGGGGAAGGAAAAAAAGGCCTCCCATGCTTCTGGTAGATGCCTCAGTTGAGGAAGCGCTGAGTGAGGGTGGCGATAGGGGTCTCGCAGGAGGTCACACTGAAGAAGTGTGTGAGGCTCCAACCTTCCACAGCTGTGGTTAAGCCTGGTAAAAGTTGCCCCAGACCTGAGACAACAAAGTCCTGCCACCTGCAAATGATGACTGATCAAATCTCCTCTTTAATGTTGGACCTGCAGCTGATAGTCAGCAAGCCAATAGTGTTCACGTCAGGTTTCACAGGCATGATCCCCACCAGGTGTGTTTTATGTGGGAAAAGGGTTAAACAGGCAAGGGCCTGTTAAAATGGGATTATAAAGGCCAATCAGTGCTGTTTAAGGGCCCTAAAGACCAGTCCCGCCTGTTGCAGGTGGGACTGATTCGGGTCAATCAGACACACCTAGGTTAAAATGGTGTGGAGGCGGGAACCAGGCGGGGGTGTCCCGACCCCCAGGTTTTGCGATTTTAACCCCCCGCACGCCTAAAAGCCCGCCTGTCGGCTGCGTTAAAATCGATCCCACTGTCTCCTTTAACACTCTGACACCTAGAGTTACTGTCTCCTTTAACACACACACTGACCCTAGAGTTATTGTCTCCTTTAACACACACACTCACCCCTAGAGATACTGTTGTTGGGGTTGATAGAAATCAACAGGCTCTGAGACTTTTGTTTCAGCAAAGGCAAAGCGTGTCTTATTTTAATCACTTTCCACGAGGTCTGAATAGCTCAGCCCCGTGCAGGGGCTATGACGTCATCATGCAACCGACGTCATGACGTCATCACGCTACCGATGCTCTTAGAGGGACCCTGCACCAATAACCCAACCCAGAACGTACATATCACAACATTGCTATACATAGTGAATTGTGTTTCGGTACATATAACAGCATTGGCTGTACATTGTGTTATTGTCCCTATGTGGTCTCCGCCACATACGTCCCCCCAGAATTCACTAGCACTGGCAATGTCAGTCGTTGGGGGGGCCGGATCACACAGCCAGAATGGCTCCTCAATTCTGGGACGGGGACCGGGCGGTTCGTCGGAGGGACCTCGGGCGCTCGGTGGTGGACTGAGGGTGCAGAAACCGGAGGTCGGCCCCGACTCGGGGGCTGTGCCAACTCAACGGGTCGGTCCAGATCCAGGTGGGCCAGCTTAAGACGGTCCACGGAAATGCAGTCCGGCTTACCGCCGACATCCACTACAAAGGTCTTGTCCCCGGTTTCCAGGGCGCGGAATGGTCCATCGTAGGGTGGCTGAAGAGGTCCCCGGTGGGCGTCGTGGCGGACGAAAACGTACTCCGCCTCACTAAGGTCGAGCGGAACGTGGGACTGTGGGAGGCCGTGCTGCGACGTGGGCACCGCCGCGAAAATCTTGGCGTTGTCCAGAAGGTCGGACCGCTGACGGGCTGCGGACCAAGGTTCCATTGCGTTCACAGAAAATCACAGAAACCCCACAGTGCAGATAGAGGCCATTTCGGCCCATCGAGCCTGCACCGACACATATCCCACCCGATCCCCGTAACCCCTACACCAACACTTATCCCACCCTATCCCCGTAACCCCACGTATTTAATCCCCCTAACACTAAGGGTCAATTTATCATAGCCAATCAACCTAACCTGCACATCTTTGGACTGTGGGAGGAAACCGGAGCACCCGGAGGAAACCCACGCAAACACGGGGAGAATGTGCAAACTCCACACAGACAGTCACCCGAGGCCGGATTCGAACTCGGGTCCCTGGCGCTGTGAGGCAACAGTGCTAACCACTATGCCACCGTTGGGGGTGAAATCCGCAGGAACCCGCAGCGGCTGTCCATAGACGAGCTCGGTGGACGAGGACTGGAGGTCCTCCTTGGGAGCGGTCCTGAGCTCTCAGCATGACCCACGGGAGTCTGTCGATCCAGCTGTCGTCCCGAAGGCTGGCCCGGAGCGCAGCCTTCATGGAGCGATGAAACCGTTTGCACAGCCCGTTAGCCTGAGGGTGGTATGCTGTGGTGCAGTGGAGTCTCAACCCGAGGCCTCGGGCGACAGCGTTCCAGAGTTCTGACGCAAACTGGGGCCCCAGTCGGAGGAAATGTCAGATGGGGCGCCGAACCGGGCGACCCAAGTGCTGATGAACGCCCGAGCCATATCGGCAGCTGTCGTTGAAGACAGCGGGACGGCTTCCGGCCATCGGGTGTGTCTGTCGACCATTGTGAGGAGGTGGGTGAACCCACGGGAGGGCGACAGGGGCCCCACCAGGTCCACGTTAACATGGTCGAACCGCCTCTCGGACACCGCGAAAAGCGCCAACGGGGCCTTAGTATGACGATGTACTTTTGAGCGTTGGCATACCACGCAGGTGCTGGCCCAGTTGCGAACATCTTTCCAGAGCCCGTGACAGACGAACTTAGCCGCCAACAGCTTCTGTGACGGCTTCCTGCCCGGGTGGGAAAGATTATGGACGGCGTCGAAAACTTGCCGTCTCCACCCTTCGGGCACGACGGGACGTGGCTGCCCAACGGAGACGTCGCAGAGGAGTGTGGTGCCGGCAGCGTCGAACACGACGTCCACTAGTTGAAGGCCCGTGACCGCCGTCCTGTAGGCCTGGACATCCGGGTCGGAGGCCTGGTCGGCCGCCATGCGGGTGTAGTCGATGCCGAGGTGCATGGCGCTGGCGACGGCTTGGGAGAGACAGTCGGCAACGGGGTTGTCTTTCCCAGCCATATGCTGGATGTCCATTGTAAACTCCGAGATGAAGGTCAACTGGCGTTGCTGACGGGCTGACCACAGCTCGGAGGCTTTGGCCATGGCGAAGGTCAACGGCTTGTGGTCCACGAACGCCGTGAACGGGCAGGCCTCCAATAGGAAACGGACGTGTCAGACGGCGATGTAGAGGCCGAGAAGCTCATGATCAAAGGTGCTGTACTTCCGCTTGTTGGGGCGGAGCTGCCGGCTGAAGAAGGCGAGCGGCTGCCAGGCGCCGTTGACCCACTGTTCGTGGACGGCGCCGACCGCATAGTCCGAGGCGTTGGTGGTGAGAGCGATCGGCGCATCGGGCAACGGATGCGCCAGCATGATCACGTTAGCCAGGGCCCTTTTCGTATCCGTGAAAGAATTGGCCATCTCCTCGGACCAGTCGACGGCAAGTTTGTCGGCCTTGCCTTTGAGGGCCTCGTAAAGGGGTCGCATAAGCTGGGCTGCTCGGGGGACGAAACGATGGCAAAAGTTCACCATGCCCAAAAACTCCTGCAGGGCCTTCACGGTGAGGGGTCGCGGGAAGTCCATCACGGCCTCCACTTTCGATGGCAGTGGCACCACCCCGTCGTTCGTGATGCGGTGCCCGAGAAAGTCGATTGAGGACAGCCCGAACTGGCACTTGGCCGGGTTGACGATTAGGCCGTGTTGGCTGAGTCGTTCAAAGAGAGTCCGGAGGTGGGACACATGCTCCGTCCTAGAGGCACTGGCGATGAGGGTGTCGTCCAGGTATACGAACAGGAATGTCAGGTCCCGTAACACGGTGTCATTTGGATTTGAAAAGCCTGTGTGGCGTTTTTGAGGCCGAATGGCATGCGGATAGACCGCGGTTTTTGAGACATCCTGCGGCCGGACAGGGACCTGGTGGTAACCCTGGACGAGGTCCACTTTCGAGAATACCACGTTCCCGGCCAGGCGGGTGGAAAGTCCTGGATGTGTGGAATTGGATAGCGGTCGGGGATCGTCGCGTCGTTGAGGCGCCGGTAATCTCCGCACAGGCGCCACCCGCCACCTGGTTTCGGGGCGATGTGGAGAGGCGAAGCCCACGGACTGTTCGACCGGCGGATGATGCCGAGGCGCTCCATGGTGTTGAACTCAGCTTTGGCGATGGCGAGCTTCCCCGGGTCGAGGCACCGAGCGTGGGCATAGACGGGCAGACCAGTGGTCGAGATGTGGTGTTCTACCCCGTGTTTGGTGGCGGCGGATGAGAACGTGGGCTTTGTGAGGTCCGGGAACTGGGCGAGGAGGCGGGAAAACTTGTCGGAGGCCAAGTGTGCGCTGGACAACTGCGTCGTGCTGGACCCGCTGAGGGAACATGGGAGCGAGCTGAAGGTTTCAGCGTTGATGAGACATCGGTTCTTGATGTCCACCAAAAGGCTATTGGCGCAGAGGAAGTCAGTGCCGAGAAGGGGGGTGGACACTTTTGCTGTGACAAAGTCCCAGGAGAACCGCTGCCCGCCAAAACAAAGAACCACATTCCATTTCCCGAAGGTGCGGATGGAACTGCCGTTGGCGGCTTCGCGGACGGGGCCGTGGTTCCCCCCTTGAATGTCTATGGTTGACGCGGGCAGGACGCAAAGAAAACAATGTCCGGAGTCGGTGTCTGTAATAAACAACAAACTGCCTGAACGGCCAACAGCCATAGCAGCCGACGAGCGGCGCATGGTAGAAGCAGAGGCTTGAGGGTTGCCGCCGTTGGGCTGTATCGGTGGGGGCTGGGCTCCGCATGGCCGTGCAGCACTGTTGCCCGGCGGAGAAAAATTTGTCGGCCACCTTGGCCAGGTCACGGAAATCGGAACTGGAAGAGTTGGCTAAAGCCGACCGTACCTGACCTGGCAGCTGTTGAAGGAACAGTTCCTTGAAGAGGAAGCACGGCGTGTGTGTGCCCAGGAGGGCCAGCATGTGGTCCATCAGCTCCGAGGGCTTGGAGTCGCCAAGTCCGGGTAGAGAGAGAAGCCGGCATGCGCGTTCGGCTTCGGTGAGTCCGAAAGTTTGTAAGAGGTGCGCTTTCAGCGTTTTATATTTGTTGAGCTCAGGGGGGTTTTCGAGCAGGTTCACGACTCTGGCCGCGGTGGAGCTGCCGAGAGCAGAGACGACGTAGTAGTACCTCGTGTCATCCGCAGTGATGTCCCGGATTGCAAATTGAGCCTCGGCCTGGGCGAAACAAGCAGCAGCCTGTTGTTCCCAAAACTCGGGTAATTTGATGGAAACGGCGTTCGTCGCCATTTCAGATGAGGTCTTTGGAATCGTCCAAAAGAGCAGCGGGGTCACCAATGTTGGGGTCGCTAGAAATCAACAGGCTCTGAGACTTTTGTTTCAGCAAAGGCAAAACGTGTCTTACTTTAATCACTCTCCACGAGGTCTGAAGGGCTCAGCCCCGTGCAGGGGCTATGACATCATCACGCAACTGACATCATGACGTCATCACGCTACCGACGCTCTTAAAGGGACCCTGCACCGATAACCCAACCCAGAATGTACATATCACAACATTGCTATACATAGTGTTATTGTCCCTATGTGGTCTCCGCCACACTGTCTCCTTTATCACACACACTGACCCCTAGTGTTACTGTCTCCTTTAACACATGCACTGACCCCTAGAGATACTGTCTCCTTTATCACACACACTGACCCCTAGAGATACTGTCTCCTTTAACACACGCACTGACCCCTAGAGATACTGTCTCCTTTATCACACACACTGACCCCTAGAGATACTGTCTCCTTTAACACACGCACTGACCCCTAGAGATACTGTCTCCTTTATCACACACACTGACCCCTAGAGATACTGTCTCCTTTATCACACACGCTGACCCCTAGTGTTACTGTCTCCTTTAACACACGCACTGACCCCTGGAGTTGCTGTCTGATTTAACTCTCGGACCCCAAGGGTTACTGTCTCCTTTAACACACAGACTGGCCCCTAGATTTACTGGAGTCGATTTTAACTCAGCTGTGAGGCGGGCTTTGAGACGTGTGGGGGGTTAAAATCACTAAAACTGGGGGTTTTAACCCAGGCGTATCTGATGGTCCCGAATCAGTCCCGCCTCCAACAGGCGGGACTGGTCTTTAAGGCCCTTAATCAGCAATAATTGGCCTTTATAATCCCATTTCAACAGGCCCTTGCATTTTTAACCCTTTTCCCACATAAAACATGCCTGGTGGGGATCACGCCTGTGAAACCTGGCGGGAGCACTATTGGCTTGCTGACTGTCAGCTGCAGGTCAACCATTAAAGAGGAGTTTTGATCAGTCATCATTTGCAGGTGGCAGGACTTTGTTGTTTCAGGCCTGGGGCAACTTTTACCAGGCTTAACCACACCTGTGGAAGGTTGGAGCCTCACACACATCTCCAGTGTGACCTCCTGGGAAACCCCGCTCGCCACCTTCACTCAGTGCTTCCTCAATGGAGGCATATACCAGAAGCATGGGAGCCATTTATTTCCTTCCCTTCTGGGCATTAGATGAGCTCGAACACCAGCCGCAGCACCAGCAGAACCAGGAACAACAGCAGCAGCAACAGGAGCGCCAGGCTGCTGCTCACCCACCTGAAGCTACACAGGCCAGAAGGGGCCAGCGCTTGGAAGTGGCTTGAGAGCACCTTGCTGCACATCAGGGGGCCATGGGGACCCATATCTGCACTGGCAGTCCTACTCAGAAGGACTTCCATGAAGTTCTGGTTTCTCTGTTCAATAGGTGCCCATCGCTCCTCAAGAGATGTCATTCTATTATGAACACTCACCATGTTTTCCATACCCTGGCGGCTTATCTCCTCCATGGAGGTTGCCATCCTTTCCATGGTGATGCGTTCATGCGCCAATGACTCCACAAAGGCTCTGCTCATGTTCGCTATGGACTCCTCCATTCGCTCCACACTGACATCGACCCTGGAGGCAAAACCTGCCAGAGACTCCTGCATCTGTTCCTGGAGTTCCAGCCCACTGATCTTATGGATGGACCCAGAGGCAGAGGGTCGACATGCAGCTGAGCCGAGCTGGCAGAGTCCTGCGCCCTCCAACTAGGACTCTCCACTGCTGTCCCTGTCTCCACAATCTGCTGATGCTCACTTGTGAGCTGTGATACACCAGGTGACAACACTACTCTATGTGCCGAAGGTCCCCCCGAGGTGTGAGTGTCTGCGCTGGTGCTGGGTGCGCTGAATTCTGCTGACGCTGTGCCCTCAGAGGTTGCAGATTCCTCTGAGGAGTCTGGAAGCTCAGGCTCTTCCTCCTGGACAATGGGGACGGGGACTTTTGATGGTCCTAATCATCATAATCAACTTTATTGTCATTGCTAGTGCACAAGTGCAGTACAACGAAATGTAGGCTTGCGGCTCCCGAGAGTGTACACTTAGATTAAGACATTTAAACATTCAACATACATTTGGCTTGTAATACATTAACATAAACATAACCATAATAAAGTGCATTGGCAGATGTGCAGGCTTTAGAGTTTATTTGTGGAGTTCAGTAGGATGACAGCCCTGGGAAAGAAGCTGTTCCTAAATCTGGTCGTACGGGTGCGAATGCATCTGTAGCGTCTCCCAGATGGCAGGAGGGCGAACAGACTGTGGCTGGGGTGGGTAGGGTCTTTGATGATGGACCGTGACCTCCGTAAACAGCGTTTCTGGTATATGTGCTCTATGGTCGGTAGCCGGGTGCCGGTAATGCGTTGGGCAGTTTTGACTACCCGCTGCAGGGCTTTCCTGTCATAGTAGCTACAGCTGCCATACCATACTGTGATACAGTTCGTCAGGATGCTTTCTATTGTGCAGCGGTAAAAGTGGGGGAGTAAAGGAAAGAGTCAGAGATGTGAGGTCAAGGTTACATGCACATTGCATATTGCAGATGATCATTAGTCCATCTATTAGAGCTTCAGAATCATTATCAGCGACTCATGCAATGTCAATGAGAGAGATGGAAAACTATTCTGTCACCAGCTTGCTGTGATGCGCCCGTCTGTCCATCTCCCACTTGTGCCTCATCCTCCAGGTCTACGATTTCCAGGACTGCCTCCTCCCAGGGGGTGAGGTGGGCTACTGATGGTGGCCCTCCTCCTGTCCTCGCTCGTTCTCTTTTATTGTGAGCTCTCTTTTCCTGCAATGAGGGAGACAAGTGGAGTTTGAGTGAGAATGAAGGAGTGAGTGTAGAGAATCCATAGCATAGATGCTTAGAAGGAGACAAAGATGGGGTGAGGTGGCAAGACCAAGGGCCCTCCCTGTGTGTTGTCAGTTGTTTTCATAGCATCAGAGTGATAGGGAGTGTGAGGGCTGTATAATTGAATAGTTAGGTGAATGTGAGCATAGAGAGAGAGGGAATGGGTAAGGGTGCATGGATGTCAGTGTCAAGTGGGATGTGGAGGAAGAGATTGCTAAAGCTGAGTGCTGGTGAGGAGAGGCAATGGAGATCAGATTGAGAGCGATGGGAACTTCATACTCACTTTTCCAATGTGCTGAAGGTCATGAAATCTCTTCCTGCACTGTATCCAGGTTCTGCGGGTAGCCGATAAGGAGTTGACCTCCTCTGCCACTTGCAGCCACGCAGCCTTTGTCGGCTGGGGAGGCATCTTCCTCCCTGATGAAGGGAAGAGCACCTCCTTGTGAGCTCTTGCTCCCTCCACTAAAGCCTACAGGGCAGCGTCGTCAAATCGGGGTGCAGACCTCGGTCTTTCTCTTGCCATTCTGCTTCCAGCTCAGTGTATCAGCAAATGCCAAAAGGTTGGCAGCCTGCAGAAGAAGCAAGGCTTGTTGCAGACCCTAAATGCAGCAGCAATGATGACATCATATTATGCGACTTTCTGACTGGAAATACTAATTTGCCAAGGGGTTCCCACACGTTGGAAATCAATTGGCCAATTGAGTTAAAATTGCATCAATCTCACACACCCATTTAGATTCGTGTGGGAAACACCAAATTCGGGGAACCCGACAATTCCCCACACCTGAGTTAAAATCGATCCCACTGTCTCCTTTAACACTCTGACCCCTAGAGTTACTGTCTCCTTTAACACTCTGAACCCTAGAGTTACTGTCTCCTTTAACACTCTGACCCCTAGAGATACTGTCTCCTTTAACACACAGACTGGCCACTAGAGTTACTGTCTCCTTTAACACTCTGAACCCTAGAGATACTGTCTCCTTTAACACTCTGAACCCTAGAGATACTGTCTCCTTTAACACTCTGAACCCTAGAGATACTGTCTCCTTTAACACTCTGAACCCTAGAGATACTGTCTCCTTTAACACTCTGAACCCTAGAGTTACTGTCTCCTTTAACACTCTGAACCCTAGAGATACTGTCTCCTTTAACACTCTGAACCCTAGAGATACTGTCTCCTTTAACACTCTGAACCCTAGAGATACTGTCTCCTTTAACACTCTGAACCCTAGAGTTACTGTCTCCTTTAACACTCTGAACCCTAGAGTTACTGTCTCCTTTAACACTCTGAACCCTAGAGATACTGTCTCCTTTAACACTCTGAACCCTAGAGATACTGTCTCCTTTAACACTCTGAACCCTAGAGATACTGTCTCCTTTAACACACAGACTGGCCACTAGAGTTACTGTCTCCTTTAACACTCTGAACCCTAGAGTTACTGTCTCCTTTAACACTCTGAACCCTAGAGATACTGTCTCCTTTAACACTCTGAACCCTAGAGATACTGTCTCCTTTAACACTCTGAACCCTAGAGATACTGTCTCCTTTAACACTCTGAACCCTAGAGATACTGTCTCCTTTAACACTCTGAACCCTAGAGATACTGTCTCCTTTAACACTCTGAACCCTAGAGATACTGTCTCCTTTAACACTCTGAACCCTAGAGTTACTGTCTCCTTTAACACTCTGAACCCTAGAGTTACTGTCTCCTTTAACACTCTGAACCCTAGAGATACTGTCTCCTTTAACACTCTGAACCCTAGAGATACTGTCTCCTTTAACACTCTGAACCCTAGAGTTACTGTCTCCTTTAACACTCTGAACCCTAGAGTTACTGTCTCCTTTAACACTCTGAACCCTAGAGATACTGTCTCCATTAACACTCTGAACCCTAGAGATACTGTCTCCTTTAACACTCTGAACCCTAGAGATACTGTCTCCTTTAACACACACACTGACCCCATGGGGTGGTATCGTGTTATCCGAATTTCGTGTTTCCCACACGAATCTAAATGGATGTGGGAGATTGATGCCATTTTAACTCAATTGGCCAATTGATTTCCAATGTGTAGGAAGCCTTTGCAAATGGATTTTTCATGACTGAAAGTCCCCTCCGATGACGTCATTATTTCTGCTGCATTTAAGGTCTGCAACAAGCCATGCTTCTTCTGCAGACTGCCAACCTTTTGCCCTTTCATGCTAGAGGGACCCGGAGGCAGAATGACCATCGAGAGACCTGGGTCTCCTCCCAGGTTTGATGATGTGGCCCTGCAAGGTTTAGTTGAGGGAGCAGGAGCTCATAAAGAGGTGCACTTCCCTTCTTCAGGGAGGAAGAAGCCTCCCCAGCAGACCAAGGCTAGTGGATCCAGGTGGCAGAGGAGGCCAACTCATTATCAGTAACCCGCAGAACCTGGCTTCAGTGCAGGAAGAGATTTCATGATCTTCTGCGCACTGGAAAAGTGAGTATGGATTTCCCATCACCCTCAATCTGAACCCCATTGCCTCTCCTCACCAGCACTCAGCTTTAGCAATCTCTTCCTCCACATCCCACTTGACACTGACATCCATGCACCCTTACCCATTCCCTCTCTCTCTATGGACACATTCACATCACTATTCGGCTATGCAGCCCTCACACTCCCTATCCCTGTGATGCTATGAAAACAACTGACAACACACAGGGAGGGCCCTTGGTCTTGCCACCTCACTCCATCTTTGTCTCCTTCTAAGTATCTATGCTATGGAATCTCTACATTCACATCTTCGTTCTCACTCACTTGTCTCCCTCATTGCAGGAAAAGAGAGCTCACAATAAGCGAGAAAGAGTGAGGACAGGAGGAGAGCCACCCTCACTAGCCCACCTCACCCCCTGGGAGGAGGCGATCCTGGAGGTCGCAGGACTGGAGGATGAGGCGCAAGTGGGGGCGGACAGACGGGCGCATCACAGCAAGCTGGTGACAGAATAGTTTTCCATCTCTCTCATTGACATTGCATGAGTCGCTGATAATGATTCTGAAGTTCTAACAGATGGACTTATGATCATCTGCAATATGCAATGTGCCTGTAACCTTGACCTCACATCTAACTCTTTCCTTTACTCCCCCACAGGACCACCGCAAGCAGCCATCCCCACTGTCCAGGAGGAACAGCCTGAGCAGCCAGACTCCTCAGAGGAAGCTGCGGGATGGATTCGGGACCATCAGATACGCCTGAGTTAAAATTGTTCGGAGTCGGGAACCAGGTGGGGGGGGGGGTCCCGCACACCATATTTTGCGATTTTAACCCCCTACCCGCCTCAAAGCCCACCTCACGGCCCAATGAAACTCAAGGCCCTAATGTTATTGTCTCCTTTAACACACGCACTGACCCCTGGAGTTGCTGTCTGATTTAAATCTCGGACCCCAAGAGTTACTGTCTCCTTTAACACACACTGGCCCCTAGTGTTACTGTCTCCTTTAGCACACTGACCCCTAGTGTTACTGTCTCCTTTAACACTCTGACCACTAGAGATACTGCCTCCTTTAACACACGCACTGACCCCCTAGAGTTACTGTCTCCTTTAGCACACTGACCCCTAGTGTTACTGTCTCCTTTAACACTCTGACCACTAGAGATACTGCCTCCTTTAGCACACTGACCCCTAGTGTTACTGTCTCCTTTAGCACACTGACCCCTAGTGTTACTGTCTCCTTTAGCACACTGACCCCCAGTGTTACTGTCTCCTTTAGCACACTGACCCCTAGTGTTACTGTCTCCTTTAACACTCTGACCACTAGAGATACTGTCTCCTTTAACACACGCACTGACCCCTAGAGTTACTATTTCCTTTAACCCTCTGACACCAAGTGTTACTGTCTCCTTTAACACACAGTCTGACCCCAAGAGTTACTGTCTCCTTTAACACACTGACCCCTAGAGTTAAATAAAGAAACATAGAAGATAGGAGCGGGAGTCGAACATTCGGCCCCTCGAGCCTGCTCCGCCATTCAATGAGATCATGGCTGATCATCCAAATTCAGTACCCTGTCCCTGCCTTCACCCCATATCCCTTGATCCCTTTAGCCTTAAGAAATATATCTAACTCCTTCTTGAGTATATTTAATGAATTGGCCTCCACTGCCTTCTGTGGTAGAGAATTCCACAGGTTCATCACTCTCTGTCCTAAATGGCTTACCCCTTATCCTTAGCCTGTGACCCCTGGTTCTGGACTCCCCGGCCATCGGGAATATCCTTCCTGCATCTAGTCTGTCTAGTCCTGTTAGAATTTTATAAGTTTCAATGAGATCCCCTCTCATTCTTCTAAACTCCAGCGAGTATAAGCCCAATCGACCCAATCTCTCCTCATACGTCATTCCTGCCATCCCAGGTATCAGTCTGGTGAATTTTCGCTGCACTCCCTCCATGGCAAGAACATCCTTCCTCAGATAAGGCGACCAAAACTGCACATAATACTCAAGGTGTGGTCTCACCAAGGACCTGTACAACTGCAGCAAGACATCCTTGTTCTTGTACTTGAACCCTCTCGCTACGAAGGCCAACATACCATTTGCCTTCTTAACCGCCTGCTGCAGCTGCATGTTTACCTTCAGCGACTGGTGCACAAGGACACCCAGGTCTCGTTGCACTTCCCCTTCTCCCAATCTATTGCCGTTCAGGTAATAAACTGCCTTCCTGTTTTTGCCACCAAAGTGGATAACCTCGCATTTATCCACATTATACTGCATCTGCCATGCTTCTGCCCAATCACCCAACCTGTTTAAATCATACTGGAGTTTCTCGGCATCCTCCTCACAGCACACATGCCCGCCCAGCTTTGTGTCATCTGCAAACTTGGAGACATTACATCTAATTCCCTTGTCTAGGTCATTTATATATATTGTGAATAGCTGGGGTCCTAGGACCGATCCCTGCGGTACCCCTCTAGTCACTGCCTGCCACTCGGAAAAAGACCCGTTTATTCCAACTCTTTGCTTCCTGTCTGTCAACCAGTTCTCTGTCCAAGTCAGTACCTTGCCCCCAATCCCATGTGTCTTAACTTTACACGCTAACTCTTATGCGGGACCTTATCGAATGCCTTCTGAAAGTCCAAATACACCACATCCACTGGTTCTCCCTTATCTATTCTACCAGTTACATCCTCAAAAAATTCCAGTAGATTAGTCAAGCAGGATTTACCTTTTGTAAATCCATGTTGACTTTCACAGAATCACAGAAACCCCACAGTGCAGATAGAGGCCATTTTGGCCCATCGAGCCTGCACCGACACATATCCCACCCGATCCCTGTAACCCCTGCACCAACACATATCCCACCCTATCCCCGTAACCCCACGTATTTAATCCCCCTAACACTAAGGGTCAATTTATCATAGCCAATCAACCTAACCTGCACATCTTTGGACTGTGGGAGGAAACCGGAGCACCCGGAGGAAACCCACGCAAACACGGGGAGAATGTGCAAACTCCACACAGTCACCCGAGGCCAGATTCGAACCCGGGTCCCTGGCGCTGTGAGACAACAGTGCTAACCACTATGCCACCGTGCTGTCCGATCCTGTCACTGTTTTCCAAATGCTCTGCTATTACATCTTTTATAATGGACTCTGGCATTTTCCCCACTACCAATGTCAGGCTTACCAGTCTGTAATTCCCCGTTTTCTCTCTACCACCTTTTTTTGAATAGTGGGGTAACATTAGCTACCCTCCAATCCATGGGAACTGTTCCATAGTCTATCAAATTTTGGAAGATGACCAGCAATGCATCTACTATTTCTAGGGCCGCTTCCTTAAATACCCTAGGATGTAGATTATCAGGCCCTGGGGATTTCTCGGCCTTCAATCCCGTCAATTTCCCTAACACCATTTCCCTACAAATACTGATTTCTTTCAGTTCCTCCCTCTCATTAGACCCCATTTTCCCCGACATCTCTGGGAGGTTATTTGTGTCCTCCTTTGTGAAGACAGAACCAAAGTATGTATTTAATTAGTCTGCCAGTTCTTTGTTCCCCATTATAAATTCCCCTGATTCTGACTGCAAGGGACCTACGCTTGACTTCACCAATCTTTTTTTCTTCACAGATCTATAAAAGCTTTTAGTTAGTTTTTATGTTCAATGCATGCTTACTCTCATATTCTATTTTCCCCCTCTTAATTAATCCCTTTGTCGTCCTTTGCTGAATCCTAAACTGCTCCCAATCCTCAGGTTTACTGCTTTTTCTGGCCAATTTATATGTCCTCTCCTTGGATTTTATGCTATCCCTAATTTCCTTTGCTGGCCACGGTTGAGTCACCTTTTATGCCAAACAGGGAGGAACAAATTCTGTAGTTCATCCATGCGATCTTTGAATGTTTGCCATTGCCTATCCACCATCAACCCTTTGAGTGACATTCCCCAATCAATCCTACCCAACTCGCACCTCATACCATCGTAGTTTCCTTTACTTAAATTCAGGACCCTAGTCTTTGAGTCAACTACTTCACTCTCCATCTTAATGAAGAATTCTATCATATTATGATCGCTCCGACCCAAGGGGCCTCGCACAACAAGATTGCTAATTAATCCTTTCTCATTACTTAATACCCAGTCTAAGATGGCCTGATCTCTAGTTGGTTCCTCGACATATTGGTCCAGGAAGCCATCCTGTATACACTCCAGGAATTCCTTCTCCACAGTATTGTTACTAATTTCGTTAGCCCATTCTATTTGTAGATTAAAGTCACCCATGATAACTGCTGTGCCCTTATTGCACGCATCTCTAATTTCCCATTTAATGCCATCCCCAACCTGCGCATTACTGTTTGGGGGTCTCCCACTAACATTTTCTGCCCCTTGGTATTTCTCAGTTCTACCCATACAGATTCCACATCATCAGAGCTAATATCCTTCCTTTCAATTATGTTAATCCCCTCTTTAACCAGCAATGCTATGCCACCTCCTTTTCCTTTTTGCCTATCTTTCCTGAATATTGAATACCCCTGGATGTTGAGTTCCCAGCCTTGGTCACTCTGGAGCTATGTTTCCGTAATCCAAATCATATCATATCTGTTTACCTCTATTTGCACAGCTAATTCATCCACCTTATTAAGAATGCTCCTCGCATTAAGGCACAAGGCCTTCAGGTTTGTTTTTTTAACACTTTTACACCTTTTAGAATTATTATTTACTGTGGCCATGTTTGATTTAAACCCTTGATTTCTCTGACTGCCACCTTTGTTTTTCTCCTTCCTGTCTTTTGCTTCTATCCTTGTTTCCCTTTCCTCTGTCTCCCTGCTCAGGATCCCAACCCCCTGCCTTTTTAGTTTAAACCCTCCCCCAGAGCACTAGCAAACACTCCCCCTAGGACATCAGTCCCGGTCCTGCCCAGGTGCCAACTGTCCGGTTTGTACTGGTCCCACCTCCCCCAGAACCGGTTCCAATGTCCCAGGAATTTGAATCCCTCCCCCTTGCACCATTCCTCTAGCCACGTATTCACAGAATCACAGAATCACAGAAACCCCACAGTGCAGATAGAGGCCATTTCGGCCCATCGAGCCTGCACCGACACATATCCCACCCGATCCTCGTAACCCCTACACCAACACATATCCCACCCTATCCCCGTAACCCCACGTATTTAATCCCCCTAACACTAAGGGTCAATTTATCATAGCCAATAGTCAATTCATCTGAAATATCCTTCTATTTCTACTCTGACTAGCATGTGGCACTGGTAGCAATCCTGAGATTACTACCTTTGAGGTCCTATTTATTAATTTACCTCCTAACTCCCTATATTCAGCTTTTAGGACCTCATCCCGTTTTTTACCTATATCGTTGGTACCTATATGCACCACGACAACTGGCTGTTCACCTTCCCCTTCCAAGATGTTCTGCAGCCGCTGTGAGACATTACTGTCTCATTTAACACTCTGACCCCCAGAGTTACTGTCTCATTTAACACTCTGACCCCCAGAGTTACTGTCTCATTTAACACTCTGAGCCCTAGAATTACTGTCTCATTTAACACTCTGAGCCCCAGAGTTACTGTCTCATTTAACACTCTGAGCCCTAGAATTACTGTCTCCTTTAATACACACACTGACCCCTAGAGCTCCTGTTACCTTTACCACACACTGACCACTAGAGTTATTGTCTCCTTCAACACTCTGACCCCTAGAGATATTGTCTCCTTTAAGACACTGACCCCTCGAGTTACTGTCTCCCATAAGATTTTCTTGCTTTGTCCTTCTCTTGCTCAGATACATAAGCACAGATCCTCGTGACATTTGTGTGAGTTTTCTGCGAGTGTGGCTGGATAATGATGCCTTCATTTTGTTGTTAGTTTCGGGTTAATTGTGTCGAAAGGTGTAGAGCTGTACAAACCGTTTGCTGCAGGATGGGCTGGCACTGGGAGTAGTTGATCTTCCTCGCCCACGTTCCATTCCCGAGGCATTCTCTGAAGACACTGTCTGTGGGGAAATCAGAGAGAACCATCACTCCGATCGTCCATGGGAAACCAACAGCACAGCCCAGGAGTTACTGTCTGCTCGTTATTTGAGGGAACAAGACAAACAATATTTTCTGCTGGTGTCCTTTGCACATTATCGTCCTTGGCTCTCTGCATTGTCCTGGTGTTTGGCAGGACAGGGAGCCTCAGCTTCTGTAACAACCAGGAACACTCTGCCATTTTAAGTCCCATGTTGTGAGTGGGGCCAATCATATTCCAGCACAGACTCACTCAGAACACCCTTCAGGGAAATTGCGGGCACACAACAAGCAGAGGGACGTTCATCCTGGGAAATGGAACACTTGACACCGATTTTCAGCACCAATCCCTCCGTGATCAGGTAGAACACAGAGTAAAGCTCCCTCATCACTGTGCCAACATGTGCCCCAGCTCCAAGCTCAGACTAACAGTTCCTAGCGCACCAGTTGGCCATTTCTCCATTTCCCACACTTGCGGCTCTATTGGGGGAGAAATTCAGTATCGCCCCGTTTGGGGCACAATTATCGGCCGGGCTCAAAGTTTAGCGCCTGGCGCTAATTATCGCCTCCGACTGCAAACTTGGCTTCTATCGCCTCTGGAGGTGATTGGAGCGCTAAATCAGGCACTACACACCTGTCTTAATGCGCTAACGCTGAGGAGCGAGGCGCTACCTCAGAGCGCTGGCGAAGCTCATGTGATGTCAGTCAGCAATGGAACACAGACACACTGGCGCCGGCCAGTTCTTAAAGGGGAGGGTCGATCTTGCTCTCCATCCACACCCTGCTCATTGCAGCCTTGAATCTCGGCCTGGAGAGACCTGTACATCAAATCTGCTGGAAAGAACAATGGAGAGACCCAGGGAAAGAGCTCAGAGTGCAGCCCCCACAGTCTCTTCTAAATCGATACAAGGAAGGTCAAATCAAAATGAACCTGCAAAGTGCTGCTCAGTACCCAAAACTCCTTCACACAGTGTTGAATCTCTCCAGAATTCTCTCTATCTCAGAATGCGTGGTGCAAAAATGTCACCAACAAAAAAAGGCAGGAAGCGTTCGCCTTTAAATAGCGCTCCCCCAGTCCCTTCTCAACTGCAAAACGCTCCCCTCAACCTGTCGTTGCTAATGGCAGGCAATAAGGCAGGGGGCGCCACTCACTATCTGGTCCGAGGCGTTACATGCTCGACTGACGTCATGATCTGTGTGGTAAACCACTTTTGTCGTTCACTATCGTTACACTATAGTTATCACTGTTATATCGTTACTCTATGGTTATCACTGTTCACACTGTTGTGTCACTATACGAGGTCGCCTCTTGTCATGCTGTTATACCTGGGCTGACCACTGCTGACTCCGCCCATGGCTCCACCTACCTGCCCAGGTATAAAGGTGGTCGACTGGCTGGTATTCCTCCTTGTTGGATCCGATCACCCACGAGGGTGGGCTCTGTTATTTAGCCAATAAAAACCTATAGTTACTTTCTTAACTCGTCGCTTTTCATTGAATGAATTGATAGGTATATCAATTTTATTGGCTAAATTTTAAAATGTCGACACTTGAGCAGTCAAACGACCAGCCAAGTGACCAGCCAGACGCCCAGCTACAACAGCCACAGCAGCCAGCCTGGCTGCGAGCCCTCCGACCACCGTACCTGGATCTAAACCCACAGGCAGCAAACTCAGCCCTCGACTTCGAACACTGGCTGAGCTGTTTCGAATCCTACCTGGGAGAATCCGGCGTGCCTCAGAAATCCATGCTAAGAGTTCTGACCGCCCAAGTGAGCCCTAAAGTATTCGCACTCATCCGGGACCTTAAAACATACGAAGCCGCCATCAACCTGCTGAAACAACAGTACCGGAGCCCGGTAAACTCCATGTATGCCAGACACCTCCTAAGATCCCACCCGCAACAGCCAGGAGAGTCGGTAGATGAATTTTTACGGGCGCTACAAGCGCTCGGCAGGGACTGTGACTTTAAAGCGGTATCAGCGGCAGAAAATACTGAAGATAATGTCCGCGATGCCTTCGTGAAAGGCCTGCGGTCCGACTACGCACGGCAAAGACTTCTTGAAGCAAAGGACCTTGACCTGAACACAGCTGCAGCCCTTGCTCGCTTCCTAGAAGTGGCCCATCGGGACCTCGAGGCGTACTCCAGGTACAGTAATTTGCGACCCTGGGACTCGGGACCGACCCCGACCGCGATACCCCTCGCAGCGCCGCCCCTGGGACCTACCTCTGCGTCAGCGTCCCGGACCCGATCGGGACCGCCACCCCTGGTACCGGCTGCGACTTCGGACCCCCGCGATCGGGCCGCCGGCTGCTTCTTCTGCGGCCAAGCGAAACATCCTAGGGCGCGCTGCCCAGCGAGAAACGCGACGTGCTCAAGCTGCCTGAAGAAAGGCCACTTTGCTAAGGCCTGCAGACGCCAACAGAGATCAACAGAGGCCAGCAGTGCCTCATGCGAGTTGTGGGGGCGGCCATCTTCCATCAAGGCCACAGATGCCAGCATCCCCACGTGTGAGTCATGGGGGTGGCCATCTTTGATCCAGGCAACTGACACCAGCAGTGCCTCATGTGAGTTGTGGGGGCAGCCATCTTCTCCGCCATTTTGTCCAACCTCGTGGGCGCCGCCATTTTACCCTCCACGCTCGACCGCCACCTCGCCTCCGGACTCGACCACCGCCTCACCCGCAGACTACGGCAGCTCGCTGAGCCACACACTAGCCTCCGTCACACTGGACCAAGCCCGCCCGCACCACCTGTCCAAGTCCATGATGGACATCAAAGTAAACGGCCGCGCCACGACCTGCCTGTTCGACAGCGGAAGCACGGTGAGTTTCATCCACCCAGACACGGTGAGCCACTACTCCCTCACTGTCCGGCCAACGCGCAACCGGATCTCGATGGCACCGAGGTCCCACGCCACAGACATCAGCGGCTACTGTGTCATGACCCTGTCGGTTAAGGGCACGGAGTATAAAAATTTTAAACTCCTCGTCCTCCCCCAGCTCTGCGCTGCCATCCTACTAGGGCTGGACTTCCAATCCCACCTCCAAAGCGTCACTCTAGCATACGGTGGACCCCTCCCCCCACTCACAGTCGACAACCAGCAGCCTTTAAACCGCCCACCGCGTATCACCTGCGGCCTATCCACCCTCAAGGTCCCGCCACCTTCCCTGTTCGCTAACCTCACCCCCGACTGCAAACCCGTCGCTACCAAGAGCAGGCGGTACAGCGCCGGGGACAGAGCCTTCATTAGCTCTGAGGTGCAACGTCTCCTGAAGGAGGGCATCATCGAGGGGAGCAGCAGCCCCTGGCGTGCCCAGGTCGTGGTCGTTAAGACCGGCAATAAAAACCGCCTGGTCATCGACTACAGCCAGACCATAAACCGGTACACCCAGCTGGATGCATACCCCCTTCCCCGCATATCTGATATGGTCAATCAGATTGCACAATACCGAGTATTCTCTACCATCGACCTTATGTCGGCCTACCACCAACTCCCTATCCGCCCTGAGGACCGCCAGTATACCGCCTTCGAGGCGAATGGCCGCCTCTACCACTTCCTTAGGGTTCCCTTCGGCGTCACCAACGGGGTTTCGGTCTTCCAAAGGGAGATGGACCGGATGGTTGACCAGAACGGGCTGCACGCCACGTTCCCCTATCTAGATAACGTCACCATCTGCGGCCGCGACCGGCAGGACCATGATGTTAATCTGGAGAGATTCCTCCGTACGGCCCGACGGCTGAACCTCACCTACAATAAGGAGAAATGTGTGTTTAACACCTCACGCCTTGCCATCCTTGGCTGCGTAGTAGAGGACGGACTCATCGGCCCCGACCCCGAAAGAATGCGCCCCCTCATGGAGTTACCCCTCCCCCACTGCCCAAAGGCGCTGAAGAGAACTCTTCGCCTACTATGCCCAATGGGTGCCCAATTATGCGGACAAAGCCAGACCCCTCATGAAGTCCACATCCTTCCCCCTTACGGAGGAAGCGTGCGCTGCCTTCTCCCTCATTAAGGGAGACATTGCTAAGGCCACAATGCACGCGGTGGATGAGTCCATCCCCTTCCAAGTGGAGAGCGATGCATCCGACTTCGCCCTAGCCGCTACCCTTAACCAGGAGGGGAGACCGGTGGCCTTCTTCTCAAGGACCCTACAGGGCCCTGAGATCTGACACTCGTCGGTCGAGAAGGAGGCCCAGGCGATTGTGGAGGCTGTACGACGCTGGAGGCACTACCTGGCAGGCAAACGATTTACCCTCCTCACCGACCAGCGTTCGGTCGCTTTTATGTTTAATAACAGGCTGAGGGGTAAAATCAAGAACGACAAGATCTTGAGGTGGAGAATCGAACTCTCCACCTATGATTATGATATCTTGTACCGGCCAGGTAAGCTGAACGAACCCCCTGATGCTCTATCATGAATTACATGCGCCAACGCGCAAATTGATAGATTTCAGACGCTCCACAACGACCTCTGCCACCCCGGAGTCACCAGACTTTACCACTTCATTAATGCCCGCAACCTGCCCTACTCCATCGAGGAGGTCAGGACCATGACCAGGAACTGCCAGACCTGTGCCGAGTGCAAACCGCATTTCTTTAGGCCGGACAGAGCAAGCCTGATCAAGGCCACCCGCCCCTTCGAGCGCTTGAGCATCGATTTTAAGGGGCCCCTCCCGTCCTCTGACCGTAATGTGTACTTCCTCAACATTGTTGATGAGTACTCCCATTTCCCCTTCGCCTTCCCCTGCCCAGACATGACCAGTACCACGGTCATTAAATGCCTGAACGACCTCTTCGCCTTGTTCGGGTTCCCAAACTATATACATAGTGACCGGGGCTCCTCCTTCATGAGCGAGGAACTCCGCCAGTTCCTACTAGCGAGAGGTATTGCAGCAAGTAGGACCACCAGCTACAACCCTCGAGGGAACGGCCAGGTGGAAAGAGAGAACGCGACTGTATGGAAGGCCGTCCTCTTAGCCTTAAAGTCTAAGGGCCTCCCAACCTCCCGCTGGCAGGAAGTCCTCCCGGCAGCGCTGCATTCCATCCGGTCACTACTTTGCACTGCCATTAACGCCACCCCCCATGAACGAATGTTTGTTTTCCCCAGGAAGTCGACTACGGGAACCACGCTACCAACCTGGCTGACCTCTCCGGGGCCCGTCCTGCTGCGAAAGCACGTGAGGGCCCATAAAACGGACCCCCTGGTCGAGAGGGTGAACCTCCTGCACGCCAACCCTCAGTACACCTATGTGACATACCCAGACGGGCGGGAGGACACAGTCTCCTTGCGAGGCCTCGCACCCTCGGGCATTCCGGAGACACCACCTTCACCACCCCCCACCCCCCCCCCCGATTCCAGCTCAGGTAGACGGCATGCCGGAACCCCACGAGCCCTCGCCGACCACGCAGACACCAGCATCACCACCGGAGAATGCAACACCGCCGCTGCGACGATCGGAAAGGCTTACGAGGCCTCCGGACAGACTGACATACCAGAACTGGTAGTACACATCACCCCGCCGGACTCAAATCTAAACAAGGGGTGAATGTGGTAAACCACTTTTGTCGTTCACTATCGTTACACTATAGTTATCACTGTTATATCGTTACTCTATGGTTATCACTGTTCACACTGTTGTATCACTATACGAGGTCGCCGCTTGTCACGCTGTTATACCTGGGCTGACCACTGCTGACTCCGCCCATGGCTCCACCTACCTGCCCAGGTATAAAGGTGGTCGACTGGCTGGTATTCCTCCTTGTTGGATCCGATCACCCACGAGGGTGGGCTCTGTTATTTAGCCAATAAAAACCTATAGTTACTTTCTTAACTCGTCGCTTTTCATTGGATGAATTGATAGGTATATCAATCTGCAGGCGCAGGAGATCGTGGCGGTAGTGTTTAGCATCGCTGCAAAATGCCTGGTCAATTTTGCGAGCAGCGCAAACATTGCCGTGCCCGGGCGCTAGTTGCTTTGTGTCCCATTACTGTGCTAACGGGAGGCGCAAAGCAACCGAATTTTCCCCCCATTGTGTCTCCGCGTGGCCTTGCCAATTTAGCGCACAATTATGGGCAGTTTATGCTGTAGGCACATGCCCATTGAGACCATAGGTGCCCCTGCCTTGAGTTCACATGGTCACATCCCTGCGACAAGACACAACTCCGGGAGCACAAATCTTCACACTCAATTTAAAGGAGTCTTTACAAGGACAATTATGGTTGATGGCTCCTGGTGCAGACTGGTAATGTGTATCCGAACATTCTGCGTCCCTTTGGAGATTTAACGATCAATCACAGGCCTGGGTTGTGGATTTCCCGATACTCAAATCTGGCATGTGCCACAGGCACCAACGCAGCAAGACCCAGGCTGAGAATTTCAAAACCCTGCTGCCCTGGTCTCAGATGGTGAAAGGTATTGGAGAAGATTCAGTCCAGTATTGATGTGTGATTTGCAGCTTTAACTTGCTTGTGTGTAGATTTATTTCTCTTAATTAACAATTCGTAGTTTAGCCTGCAATATGGGGGGTTAATTTTAACCTAACCTGCGGGGTGGGAACCCCACGAGCTGCTCAATATTGCTCGTCATTGACTTCAATCAGGCTGGATGTAAAACCAGCGATGCACTCGATCCCGTCAGTTTTCCGTTGGGTGGTTTATGTTAAAATTGACCCCACGATGTCACATTGTTTGCCGACCAATCAGAGAGAACAGCATTATACCTTTGGCAGTTTGTACTATAAACACACGCTTTCACCCCACTTGAGCCTGTTTATAGAAAGTATTGTTTGTGGTGCGTACAAGCAAAGGCTGTTGAGTGACGAGTCGGGTTATGTAACAGTTCTTGACCTTCATCTTATTCTAAACACAGTGACGTTTTTTGCAGCTGTGCTACTTTCCAGCTCTGCCTCCCACGGAGATTACCGGCTGCAGGACAGCTTGAGGTGGGCTGAATGAGGGGAGGCTTTAGGTTGGACGTGGTGATGGGGTGGTCAATGCTGGAAAAGTTCCGTACTACTTTATATAATATACAGACTGAAATAACCAAATACTCCTTGGCGTTCCATGATTCCTTTATTGCTGGGGGACGGGAGAATTTCGCAGCAGTTGAATATTGGCAATGGTGAATATCCTGGCGATTTGTCTCATTACGTTTGAGGATCAAAGACTATTTACACAGAACCCACAGGAGGTTCAATGGGTGGTGTAGGTTGCATGACAGAGTGATTGACCATGGTGTATGGGAGTTGCTTAAAGAGATTGCAGAGGAGAGGAGAGTAGTAGAAAGGGTGGAGAGGATGAGCTGAGGAGGCCAGGGAAAAGGAGAGATGAGAGAAGTAAATAAGTGGGGAGAGGAGAGGAGAGGTACAATGGGTGGGGCAGACTACTTGTGATTCATTATTGGGCAGGGTCACTGTAGTGTCCGAGTATATAAATAATACAGACTGCAGGAGAACAATAATAACAGGTATTTTACTGAACAGAGGGTGACTTAAGACTGAAATACAGAAGCCTGCTATGCCTTTATATACAGGTGTGGTCACTGCCGGTACTGCAGTATAGAATCAGTTCTTCTCTTAAAGGTACATACACAACAATTCCTCCCCTTTTAGATAAACAGTACATAACATTCATTTAACAACTAAATAATAACTAATTACAATTACAATTTTCTCTGTATTATAAGTTCAGTCTTTGAGGAGGCTTCCTGATCCTGACTGGATAGCGCCTTTCTCGAGTATCCTGTTCTTGCGGCGGAGTTGATTCTGGCTCATTGTCATTGGTTGGTTCGTCAACTTCCAATTCCACTGCTTCTGAGGTAGACGCAATCTGTACTTCAGGTTGATTACCAGGTGCACCTGCTCGTGGTATGGGTTTGGCTTGTTCCTGTGACTCTAGAATCTGGTCAGCATGGCGTCTCACGATGCTCTCTCCAACGTCCACTGTGTACATTAGTGGCCCCTGCTGTGTGCATATCGTTCCTGGCTGCCATTTTTCTGTTCGGTAGTCGCGGGTCAAGACTGGTTGCCCTATCTTGAAGCTCCTGGTTGGCTTCTCATTTATGTGCTGGAATTGCTTATCCTCAACATCTCGTCTTATGTTTGGTTTGAGCAAATCCAGGTGACATCTTAGCCTTCGGTTGAAGAACATTATGGCTGGAGCTTGGTTGGTGACTGCATGTGTCACATTCCGGTAAGCAAACAAGAAATTATCCACCTTGTGTTGTAGTGGTATGTCATCATTATGCATTGCCTTTATTGCCTTTTTAAAGGTCTGAACAAACCTCTCAGCCAATCCATTTGTGGCTGGATGATATGGGGCAGATGTGTAATGCTTCACCCCATTATTCCTCAGAAACCTCCTGAAATCCTCTGACACAAACTGTGGACCATTGTCGGAGCAAATCTGTTCTGGCAAGCCATTCCTGGCGAAGATGGTCCGTAGGACTGCAATAGTTTTCTCCGTGGTGGTGGAGGACACTTTGATGACCTCTGGCCATTTCGAATGGGCGTCCACAGCGATTAGGGACATTGAGTCCATAAATGGACCAGCAAAATCAATGTGTACCCATTGCCATGGAGATGAGGGCCACTCCCATGGATGTAGCGGGGCCTGTGGTGGAGCGTGTAAAGTCTGTGGGTTATATGGTGAATTAATACACAGACTACAAGAGTAACTTTAACAGGACTTTACTATTCGAAGGTCAGGGCGAATCTGCCCAATAAATCCTTACACAGCACTTATATACCGGTGTGGTCACCACCGGTGTTACAGTATACAGTAGCCAAGATAAAGTAGTGCAACCCTTAAAATAGTTCTCTTAAAGGTGGAACGTTACATACACTACAATCCTCCCTTTTTAGGTTAACAATATATACATATTCCCATTAATATAACATCTTAACATATATACAACTTTATGTGAAACAGTTCACAGATTCAGTCTCTCTAGAGGCTTCCGGACTCTGTCCGGATAACGCCTCGGTGGTGTAGTCATTTTCGGTGGTGTAGTATGTTCTTCTGGCAAGGTCGATTCGGCTTGAAGGACCATTTCAGGTTCATCGGATTCCAGTATTACCGGATCGGAGGTAGATGCTCTGGGTATCTCTGCTTCAACATTAGACGTATAGAGTTGTGGAGTAGGTTGGGCCTTTGTGGATGATTCTATGATCTGGTCAACATGGCGCCTTATTATGCTTTCACCAATGTCCACGGTATACATCAACGGTCCTAGCCTTTTTCCAATAGTTCCCGGCTGCCATTTCTCGGTACGGTAGTCCCGGGCCAAAACTTGTTGACCTATCTGAAAGGATCTAGTTGGCCTTTCATTCATGCCTTGAAATTGCCGGTTCTCTACGTCCCTTCTGACGTTTGGCTTAATCAAATCCAGCCGGCATCTTATTCTTCTATTGAAAAACATCATGGCGGGAGTTTGGTTTGTGACCGCATGTGTTGCATTCCTGTACGCCAACAAGAAGTTATCTACCTTATGTTGTAGATTTATGTCTTCATTACCCATGGCCTTTATGGCCTTCTTGAAGGTCTGGACAAACCTTTCAGCTAATCCATTGGTGGCGGGATGGTATGGGGCGGACGTATAGTGCTTGACCCCATTGCTTTTTAAGAACTTCCTGAATTCTTCGGACACAAATTGCGGTCCATTATCAGAACAGATCTGTTCCGGCAGCCCATTCCTGGCAAATATGGTCCTTAATACTGTGATGGTTTTTTCCGTGGTGGTGGAGGACATTTTTATTACCTCCGGCCACTTGGAGTGTGCATCCACCACGATTAAAAACATTGAGTCCATAAATGGACCAGCAAAGTCAATATGTACCCTTTGCCATGGAGATGAGGGCCACTCCCATGGATGCAGAGGAGCTTGTGGTGGCGCGTTTTGGACCTTCTGGCATCCTAGACAGCTCTTGGTTATTTCTTCGATGTCTCCATCAATACCTGGCCACCACACAACGCTCTGGCTAGGTTCTTCATTTTCACTCCACCCAGATGCCCCTCGTGAAGCTCCTTTAGTACTTTCTGCTGGAGTTTGGGTGGAATCACCACTCTAGATCCACACATCAAGGTTCCTCGGCACACTGACAGCTGTTCTCTTCTGTGCGAAAATGCTGGCAGCATTGGTTCGCCATGTACTGGCCATCCCTCCACCGTTAAAGCGTAGACTCGTGAGAGAGTCGGGTCATTTCTTGTTTCCTTTTCGATCATGGAATTTGTTACTGGTAGACATTCCATTATGGTTGAGTGGAACATCTCCACTGGGTCCACTGTAGTTGCCTCTTCTTCCACTGGCAACGGTAGGCGCGATAACCCATCAGCATTTCCATGCTGTTTGGACCTTTTGTATTCGATGCCATATTGGTGTGCCCCTAGTAGAACGGACCACCTCTGTAGCCTTTGTGCTGTCATAGTGGAAACGGCCTTGTTAGGGTTGAATATGGACACCAACGGCTGGTGGTCTGTCAGCAATGTAAACTTCTTGCCCTGCAGGTGATGATTGAATTTCTTTACTCCCCACACAAGGCTGAGAGCCTCCCTATCTATCTGAGCATAATTTCGCTCAGCGGAGGTCAATGATCGGGACGCAAATGCAACTGGCCTTTCCGAGCCATTTGGTAACTTGTGTGAGAGTACAGCTCCAATACCATAAGGGGAAGCATCACAAGCTAGACGAAGAGGTAGCGTTGGGTTGAAGTGAGCCAACACTTCCTCAGAGGTAATCAACGCCTTGCTTCTGCGAAAGGCCTTCTTACAGTCCTCGCTCCACTTCCATGGTACTTCTTTCCGCAACAGAGCATTCAGCGGATGCAGCACCGTGGATAGATTTGGCAGAAACTTATGGTAATAATTAATCAACCCCAGAAACGACCTCAACTGTGATACATTTTCCGGAGCGGGGGCCTTCACGACCGCTTCGATCTTGTCAGGTGACTTGTGCAGCCCCTCTTGGTCAATGACATGACCGCAGTACGAGATCCGTTTCTGGAAGAACTCACATTTCTGGCGATTAACTCGAAGGCCATATTCCTTCAACCTGGTGAGCACCAGTTTCAAATTTGTGAGGTGTTCCTCCTCGTCTTCTCCCGTAATCAGGATATCGTCCAAGTAACACTGAGTGCTTGGAATACCCTGTAAGACCTGCTCCATGGCCCTCTGCCAAATTGCTGGAGCCGAAGCTACTCCAAAAACCCGTCTATTATATCGATACAAGCCTCTGTGCGTGTTGATTGTGAGATACTGGCATGACTCTTCCTCGACCTCCATCTGTAAATATGCTTGTGCCAGGTCTATCTTGGTGAAGTGTTTCCCGCCAGACAATGAAGCAAAGATATCCTCAATCCGCGGAAGCGGGTATTGTACCGTGTGAAGCACCGGATTAACTGTGATCTTGAAGTCTCCGCAGATGCGGACCTTCCCCGGTCCCCCTGGCTTGTTACTTGATGAAGACTTCATGACGGGAACAATGGGCGTGGCCCACTCACTCCAGTCCACCTTCGACAGTACCCCTGCACGTTCAAGCTCTTCCAGTTCTGCCTCCACAGCAGGTCGTATCGCGTGAGGTACCGATCTGGCTTTGAAAAATTTTGGGCTTGCATGTTCTGCAATCTTGATTTTTGCCTTAATTCCTCTCAGTGTTCCCAGTCCCTGCTGGAATACCTCTTTAGCCTCGTCCAATATTCTGGACAACCGTTCAGGTTTGACATCTTTCTTTCCGAAATCTACCGTCATTGTGTTTAGTGAGTGCCAGTCTATCTTTATTTTCTTGATCCACTCCCGTTCCAGAAGTGGTGGACCTCCCTCGGGTCGTACATATAAGTCCATTCCTTGGTGATCTTTGCCCTTGTGTCTCACCTTGACTATTATCTTTCCGATGGGGTATACTTTATGCCCCGTGTATGTCTGCAATACTATCTCCGTATCCCGTAGGGGAATATGTTTGAGTAACTTTTTGCAATCTTGTTTATTCATGACCGTCAACGCCGATCCGGTGTCCACTTCCATCTTCACTTGGACTTTTGCAATCTGCAGTGTGACCCAGATAGTTTGTCGGTCAGCTTCTTTACTAACATTGTGAATCCTCAGACTACCCAGTTCCTTGCTGTTGGGGTCTGAATCCGAATTCAGTTCATCTGGACTCTTCACAGTCACGTTATGTACCTTTCTGTACTTCTTCTGCGGTGACTTATTGTTGCTGGTCTTCTTTCCTGACCGGCATACATTAGCTATGTGACCAAGTTTGCCACATTTTCTACATTCCTGGTTTTTAAACCAGCATTGGTTCTGGTCGTGTGTTGTCTTCCCACAACGGTAACATTTCGTTGTACCCGAAGTCATTTGATCCACACTGAGTACCGCTGTCTTCAGCTGCATTTCCGCCGTGCCTCTCGCTGCGGCTTCGTGCGATGCTGCAATAAGGACAGCCTTATCAAGTGTAAGATCGTTCTCTTCGAGCAGTCGCTTTTGTGTTCCTTCCTTCGACATCCCGCACACGAACCTGTCTCTCAGTGCCTCTGTCAGATTTACCCCAAACTGACAGTATTTTGCTAGCCTACGCAGTTCAACCAGGTACTTCGCGTTGCTTTCCTCCTTTAGTTGCGTTCTCCCGTAAAATTTAGCTCGTTCCGCTAACATCAGCGGTGTGGGGTTCACATGATCCTTCAGGACAGCAACAATATTAGCGAAAGACTGATCCGCCGGTTTAGCTGGTGATAGAAGATGCTTCAATAACCCGTATGTCTTCGCACCCATTGAGTTTAGTAAGGTTAGAGCTTTATCATAATTTGCTATCTTATTGACCTTACAATATATCTTGATGCGTTCTACATACGTGGTCCAATCTTCCACACCAGAATCGAATTCGTTGATGTTGCCACGCTTAGGCATCTTCACAATCTTCCTGAGAAACAACAACGAAATTTTTCTTTAACATTTTTTTTTCCAAAAATGGCGGTTTCCCGCGCTTGTCTTCTTCCCCGCCCACTTTCAAAACGGTGGTTTCCCGCTCCTGTCTTCTTCTCCACCTACTGGCGGGAGGGGTAAGCTTTTCCCTCGGGCGACGACCGCTGGCTTTCGGGGTTCGCAGCCTGCGCGCCGGCTTCAGTGCGTTCTTTGTTCCCTTTTCTCGGCAGGGCAACCGGCGCTGGGGACAACCCGTTGACGGCGAACAGTTCCAGCCGCTGGCTGAATCTCCTCGGTCTCCCTCGCTCGGCTCTGTCTCTCCCACTCGCTCGGGCTCTGTCTCTCCCTCAGCGGCTTCCAATCGCGCCTCCCAGCCCTCTCGCAGTCCGGTCCTTTCCTCCCCCGGCTGCGGCTGAGTTCTCCGCGGTTTCTTATTTTTATTTCTTCCCGCGCCTTACGATCCCGGTCGCAGTGCCTCGCAGCCTCGGTAGCTGCCCGGCCTTTCGCCGGTCGCGGTCGAGCTGTCTCACGACGCTGTTGCGTCTCCCAGCCCGCTTGTAGCCCGGTCTCTCACACCGGCTGCGTTCCCGCTGGTAGCCCGGTCTCTCACACCGGCTGCGTTCCCGCTTGCACCGCGGCTTCCGTGCCCCATGCTGCCCCAGTCTCAGCGCCTCTGGGCCCGACTTCTGTCCGGCTCCTTTCCCCCCCGACCGTGGTCGAGTTCACCGCCCTTCCTCCGTTCTTTTTTTTTATTTTCCCCCTACTCACAGTCAACGTGGCCGACTTGCTTCTCGTGGCTGATCGGCTCACTCACCACCGTGGCAGAAGGGACGATCACTGCCTGTTGCTGATGGAAGGCTTCGTGTCTGAATTCTTCCTTCTTCCTTGCTCTGCAGACTCGAGTCTTCTCTCAGCAGAATGACGAGGGCGGGTGCCTCCTCTCGACGCTCGTTAACTGCTTCGGATGTATCGCTGCCGCAGGGTAAGATCGAACTCGTCGCCACTGTAAAGTCTGTGGGTTATACGGTGAATTAATACACAGACTGCAAGAGTAACTTTAACAGGACTTTACTATTCGAAGGTCAGGGCGAATCTGCCCAATAAATCCTTACACAGCACTTATATACCGGTGTGGTCACCACCGGTATTACAGTATACAGTAGCCAAGATAAAGTAGTGCAACCCTTAAAATAGTTCCCTTAAAGGTGGAACGTTACATACACTACAGAGCGTTTTGGACCTTCTGGCATCCTGTGCATCTCTTGGTCATATCCTCGATTTCTTTATCGCTTCCCGGCCACCACACAAATGCCCTGGCTAGGCTCTTCATTTTTACCCCTCCCAGATGACCCTCATGAAGCTCATTGAGCACTCTATCTCTCAACTTGGGTGGAATTACCACTCAGGATCCACACATCAAGGTCCCCCGGCACACTGACAGCTGTTCTCTCCTTGGCGAGAATGCTGGCAACAGTGAGTCGCCATGTGCTGGCCATCCCTTCACCGTCAAATCATAGACCCGAGAGAGTGTCGGGTCATTTCGGGTTTCCTTCTCTATACTTGAGTTTGTAACAGGTAGACATTCGACTATGGTCGCATGGAATATCTCAACAGGGTCCACTGCAGGTGCTTCCTCTACCATAGGCAATGGTAGGTGCGACAGCCCATCAGCGTTTCCATGCTGTTTCGTACCCTTGTACTCTATGTCGTATTGATGTGCCCCTAGAATAAGTGACCATCTTTGCAGCCGTTGCACCGTCATCACCGGAACGCCCTTTTTTGGGTTAAAAATGGAGACCAGGGGCTGGTGATCAGTCAGCAAGGTGAATTTCTGCCCGTGCAGATAGTGATTGAACTTCTTCACCCCCCACACCGGGCTGAGGGCCTCCCTGTCAATCTGAGCGTAGTTACGCTCGGCTGAGGTTAACGAGCGCGACGCAAAGGCTATTGGCCTCTCTGAACCGTCAAGGAATTTGTGCACCGCTCCAATGCCGTAGGGAGACGCATCACATGCTAACCGAATTGGTAGTGTTGGATTGTAGTGGGCCAATACTTCTTTTGAAGTGATTAGGCATTTACATTTCTGAAAGGCACGCTTACACTCATCACTCCATTTCCATGTTATTCCAGTTTGCAGCAGGGCATTCAGTGGTGCAGAATTGTAGATAAATTCGGCAAGAACTTATGGTAGTAGTTCACCAACCCGAGGAACGGCCTCAGTTGCGACACATTTTCCGGTGCTGGAGCCTTGACTACAGCCTCAATCTTGTCAGGCGACTTATGCAACCTTTCCTCATCAATCATGTGGCCACAATACGAGATTTGTCTCCTGAAGAACTCATATTTGGGGCGGTTGGCTCGTAGCCAATATTCCTGTAATCTCGTGAGCACCTGCTCCAGGTTGGCAAGGTGTTCACTGTCATTTTCGCCCGTAACCAGGATGTCGTCCAAATAACACTGGGTCCCCGGGATCCCTTGCAGGACTTGTTCCATCGCCCTCTGCCAAATAGCTGGGGCTGATGCTACCCTGAATACCAGTTGATTGTACTGGTAAAGGCCTTTGTGAGTGTTTATCGTGAGGTATTTCCTAGATGCTTCTTCCGCCTCCATTTGTAGATACGCTTGGGCCAGATCAATCTTTGTAAAGCGTTTCCCTCCAGATAGTGAGGCGAAAATATCTTCTATCCGTGGAAGTGGATATTGTACTGTGTGCAGGACTGGGTTCACAGTTACCTTGAAGTCCCCACAGATGCGAACCTTCTTCGGTTCCCCAGGCGTGCTGCTCAATGATTTCTTCATTACAGGAACGATGGGTGTGGCCCACTCGCTCCAGTCCACCTTGGACAGCACACCCGAACGCTCCAGACTCTCCAGCTCTGCTTCAATGGCTGGGCGGATCGCGTAAGGTACCGGTCTGGCCTTAAAACATTTTGGGTTTGCGTTATCTTCGATTTTTATCATTGCCGTTACTCCTTTTAGAGTCCCAAGTCCTTGTTGGAACACCTCTTTCGCGTCAGTTAGAACCTTTGAC
The DNA here is from genome assembly GCF_052327205.1 of Somniosus microcephalus. Classification (NCBI taxonomy): domain Eukaryota; kingdom Metazoa; phylum Chordata; class Chondrichthyes; order Squaliformes; family Somniosidae; genus Somniosus; species Somniosus microcephalus. The sequence continues at coordinate 66,727,307 of NC_141010.1, read as the reverse complement.
AGTCGTCCAGGTGTGACGTCATCATCCTTTTTATCAGTCACAGTTAGTGCCTGAATGGAATGCCAATTCAATTGTATTTTTCAGATCCATTCACGTCCCAATAATGGTGGTCCTCCATCTGGTAGTATATATAGATACAGCTTCTGTGTTTCCTTGCCATTGTATTCAACTGGCACCCTTATTTTTCCTCTGGGGTAGACTTTTTGCCCCGTGTATGTCTTCAATACAATGGACGTGTCCTTCAAGGGTATGTGTGGGAATAGCCGCTCATAGTCTCGTCGATTCATGACAGTTAGGGCTGATCCTGTGTCCAATTCCATCTTTACTGGGGACTCTGCTATCATGAGGGTGACTCAAATTGTTCGGTGATCCTCCTTTGCGATCACGTTGTGTAACTTTAGATAACTTAGTCTCCTGCTACCGGAGTCCTTATCACTCTCCTGATCTTCCGAACTACTGTCTGTCAATTTCTTTACTTTCTTGTACTTTTCCTTAGTAGTTCTTGTAGTGTTGGTTTTCTTTCCCGACCTGCAGACTCTTGCTATGTGTCCCATTTTCCCATATTGCCTGCATACTTTGTCCTTAAACCAGCAGTCCTTCTGATCATGGGTTGTTCTGCCGCAGCGATAGCACTTTTCTGCTCCATACGCCATTTCGTTAGCGCTGTATTCTTGTGGTTTCTGTTGTATTTCTGCAGCTCCCCGTGCTGCTGCTTCGTAGGATACTGCCACGCTGAAAGCCTGTTCTAGCGTCAGGTCCTTTTCCGAAAGTAGTCGTTTCTGGGTTCCTTCACTCTGGAGCCCGCAGACAAACTTATCCTGTAAGGTGTCTGCCAGTCCTGCTCCGAACTGGCAGTGCTTCGATAACTTGCGTAGTTCCGTAAGATAGTCAGCATTGCTCTCATCTTTGTGCTGGTTTCTTTTATGGAACTTGAATCTTTCTGCTATCAGCAGCGGTGTAGGGTTTAGGTGTTCCTGTAAGGTATTAACAATCTCTTCAAAACTTTTCTCCATTGGTTTAGCTGGGGTAATTAAATTCCGCAATAGGCTATACGTTCTCATGCCCATCAAATTTAATAATACCGACGCCTTCTTTCCATCGGCCACCTCATTTGCCTTGCAGTACACTTCAATTCTTTCCACATACGTGGTCCAGTCTTCTACCTCGTTGTCGAAAGCAGTGATACTGCCACTTTTCGGCATCTTGGGTGATTTAAAATGGCGCCTCCCGCGCTTTTTTTCTTCACCAATGGATTAAAATGGCGCCTCCCGTGCTTTTCCTTCTTCCCCAATGGAATAAAATGGCACCTCCCACGCTTTTCCTTCTTCCCCTTGCTGCCACGCTGCTCCTAGCGTTCTACAGGGTAATGGCGGCGACCCATGGCTTCGGCGCATCTCACTTTTCCTTCCCCTTGTTTTATTTTCGCTACGCTGCCCGGTTCTGGAGCACCGACCGTGCCCTGTGCGCTCCACCCTCTCTCTCTCTCTTTCCTCCCGACGACGCTGCACGGCCCCTTTGCAGAGCCGCTCGATCGAGCTCGAGCCCCCTGCAGTCCGGAAGGGTCAGCGCACTACCTGCTACCAGCACGATTTGCTGGAACACCTTGACTGGGGAGCCAAGCCCAGCTCTCCACAGCCTCTCCTGCAACTCTCCGAACTCCGAGGGATCCTTGGGCGGTTGCCCGCGGTCGACGCCTGTTCATCACAGATCACAGAAACCCCACAGTGCAGATAGAGGCCATTTCGGCCCATCGAGCCTGCACCGACACATATTCCACCCGATCCCCGCAACCCCTACACCAACACATATCCCACCCTATCCCCGTAACCCCACGTATTTAATCCCCCTAACACTAAGGGTCAATTTATCATAGTTCTGACCTCCAAAAGCTTCTTCTCAGGGAAAGATCCCCGTGAGGTGATGCAGTACTGCAGGTGAGTTCGAACCTGTTCATCGCCAATGTAGTGTCCGAGTATAAATAATACACGGACTGCAGGAGAACAATAATAACAGGTATTTTACTGAACAGAGGGTAACTTAAGACTGAAATACAGAAGCCTGCTATGGCTTTATATACAGGGTCACTGCCGGTACTGCAGTATAGAATCAGTTCTTCTCTTAAAGGTACATACACAACAGTCACCAACAGTTACCATTAGAATTGTCTGTCCTTAACATTACTTGTACAAATTCAGTAATCATCTGATTGGTGTAAATGTGCATTGACATCCAGGAGTATTCCTGTGTCAGGAATTTTACCCCTACAATAGGAAACTGTAGTCTCGATTTTCTGAAATATCAACTGCTTCATACTCTAACTTATTAATAGAACAGAGAACACGTAACTCATTGACAGGAAAATTGAGCACAGCAGGGAGAGAGAAACTGGCTAGACTGAAAAGGACCAATCAAAGGATTGGGTTAAGAGGGAGGAAATGGAGTGAAAAATGGTGTGTTGATTTTCTCATTTCTGTGTATTGATGGGAATACTTTCCCATCAGGGCTCAGTGAAGTGGAAATGATTGATAAAGCGACCGGACCAACACATGCCAAACTGCGGGTTATTCGAGGCTGGCCCAATCAGGGCCGGGAGGCAGATGATGCTCTGACCTCCATTATACCTCAGTCGAAGGGCAGAATCGGACATCTTTATTTCAGATGGGATCTCACAATGAGGTCAAAGGGCATACTCCACAGATTCAGGCAGCTTGGTGTCAGTGGTCACTATGGCAACATAGAGGAGAGGATTTAAAACATTAATCAGCCCCCATCCCCACTCCCCCAGCCCCTGCACCCCTGTACCCCAGCCCCACTCCCCCAGCCCCACTCCCCCAGTCCCACTCCCCCAGTCCCACTCCCCCAGTCCCTGTACCCCAGCCCCACTCCCCCAGCCCCACTCCCCCAGCCCCACTCCCCCAGCCCCACTCCCCCAGTCCCACTCCCCCAGTCCCACTCCCCCAGTCCCTGTACCCCAGCCCCACTCCCCCAGCCCCACTCCCCCAGCCTCACTCCCCCAGTCCCACTCCCCCAGTTCCACTCCCCCAGTCCCACTCCCCCAGTCCCTGTACCCCAGCCCCACTCCCCCAGTCCCACTCCCCCAGTTCCACTCCCCCAGTCCCACTCCCCCAGTCCCTGTACCCCAGCTGAGGTGAGGTGAGGGGACCAGCCACAACTCACAAAGAGCAACACACAAGCCTGCCACTCACAGTGACTCCTCCCCACATGGGGCTAAAGTGCCTGAACACTACCCAGGAGGCAGTGTCCATTTACTGCTCCCCCAGCCTTCACCTGAAACTCTTCACGCACAGCCCGACATGCAATCACCACAAGATGAACCCGACATAGACTCCAATAACTGGCTGGACTCAGGCTCCTGCCAGACAGGCCGGGGTCCCAGATTGTGAGGACCATGCCTTCTGGCCTCCAAATCGTAGGGGCTGGCTTGTACACAAGAAACTGATGGCAGTCCCTGAGCTCATTGATACGACTAGGTTGCTCTCATGTGGACCAGAGTTGTTTTTTTATTCATACATGGGATGGCAAGGCCGGCATTTATTGCCCATTACTAGTTGCCCTTGAGAAGGTGGTGGTGAGCCGCCTTCTTGAACCGCTGCAGTCCATGTGGTGAAGGTGCTCCCACAGTGCTGTTAGGGAGGGAGTTCCAGGATTTTGACCCAACGACGATGAAGGATCGGTGATAGACTTCTAAGTCAGGATAGTGTGTGACTCGGAGGGGAACTTGGAGGTGGTGGTGTTCCCATGCGCCTGCTGCCCTTGTCCTTCTAGGTGGAAGAGGTCGCGGGTTTGGGAGGTGCTGCCGAAGAAGCCTTGGCGAGTTGCTGCAGTGCATATTGTAGATGGTACACACTGCAGCCACAGTGCGCCGGTGGTGGAGGGAGTGAATGTTTAAGGTGGTGGATGGGGTGCCAATCAAGCGGGCTGCTTTGCCCTAGAATCATAGAATCATAGAAAGTTACAGCACGGAAGGAGGCCATTTCGGCCCATCGTGTCCGCGCCGGCCAACAAAGAGCTATCCAGCCTAATCCCACTCCCCAGCTCTTGGTCCGTAGCCCTGCAGGTTAGAGCATCCCAGGTGCACATCCAAGTACTTTTTAAATGTGGTTAGGGTTTCTGCCTCTACCACCCTTTCAGGCAGTGAGCTCCAGACCCCCACAACCCTCTGGGTGAAGAAATTTCCCCTCAAATCCCCTCTAAACCTTCCCCCAATTACTTTAAATCTGTGCCCCCTGGTTTTTGACCCCTCTGCTAAGGGAAATAGGTCCTTTCTATCCACTTTATCTATGCCCCTCATAATTTTATACACCTCAATAAGGTCTCCCCTCAGCCTCCTCTGTTCCAAGGAAAACAGACCCAGCCTATCCAGTCTTTCCTCAGAGCTAAGATTCTCTACTCCTGGCAACATCCTGGTAAATCTCCTCTGTGCCCTCTCTAGTGCAATCACATCTTTCCTGTAATGTGGTGACCAGAACTGCACGCAGTACTCTAGCTGAGGCCTAACTAGTGTTTTATACAGTTGAAGCATAACCCCCCTGCTCTTGTATTCTATGCCACGGCTAATAAAGGCAAGCATTCCGTATGCCTCCTTAACCACCTTATCTACCTAGCCTGCTACCTTCAGGGATTTGTGGACATGCACTCCAAGGTCCCTTTGTTCCTCTACACTACTCAGTGTTCTACCATTTAATGTGTATTCCCTTTCCTTGTTAGCCCTCCCCAAATGCATTACCTCACACTTCTCCAGATTGAATTCCATTTGCCACTGTTCTGCCCACCTGACCAATTTATTGATATCTTCCTGCAGTCTACAGCTTCCTTCTTCAGTATCAACCACACAGCCGATTTTAGTACCATCTGCAAACTTCTTAATCATACCCACTATATTCAAGTCAAGATCATTGATATATACCATTGATATATCCTGGATGGTGTCGAGCTTCTTGAGTGTTGTTGGAGCTGCGTTCATCCAGGCAAGTGGAGAGTATTCCATCACACTCCTGACTTGTGCCTTGTAGATGGTGGAAAGGCTTTGGGGAGTCAGGAGGTGAGACACTTGACAGAGAACACCCAGCCTCGGGCCTGCTCTTGCTGCCACAGTATTTATCTGGCTGGTCCAATTCAGTTCCTGGTGGTCATGTGGAAGTAGGGCCCATATTACTGGCATGACACTGTCCAACTCAGGAAGGCAGCACATTGGGGCCCTCCCCATCACTACAAGGTGTGTATGTAGTGGAGAGGTCACCAGGTCACTCGGGACAAGGTGTGACAGTAGTGGAGAGGTCACCAGGTCACTCAGGACAAGGTGTGACAGTAGTGGAGAGGTCACCAGGTCACTCAGGACAAGGTGTGACAGTTGTGGAGAGGTCACCAGGTCACTCGGGACAAGGTGTGTATGTAGTGGAGAGGTCACCAGGTCACTCAGGACAAGGTGTGTATGTAGTGGAGAGGTCACCAGGTCACTCAGGACCAGGTGTGTATGTAGTGGAGAGGTCACCAGGTCACTCAGGACAAGGTGTGACAGTAGTGGAGAGGTCACTAGGTCACTCGGGGCAAGGTGTGACAGTAGTGGAGAGGTCACCAGGTCACTCGGGACAAGGTGTGACAGTAGTGGAGAGGTCACCAGGTCACTCAGGACAAGGTGTGACAGTAGTGTAGAGGTCACTAGGTCACTCGGGGCAAGGTGTGACAGTAGTGGAGAGGTCACCAGGTCACTCGGGACAAGGTGTGACAGTAGTGGAGAGGTCACCAGGTCACTCAGGACAAGGTGTGACAGTAGTGGAGAGGTCACCAGGTCACTCAGGACAAGGTGTGACAGTAGTGTAGAGGTCACTCGGGGCAAGGTGTGACAGTAGTGGAGAGGTCACCAGGTCACTCTGGACAAGGTGTGACAGTAGTGGAGAAGTCACCAGGTCACTCAGGACAAGGTTTGTATGTAGTGGAGAGGTCACCAGGTCACTCTGGACAAGGTGTGACAGTAGTGGAGAGGTCACCAGGTCACTCTGGACAAGGTGTGACAGTAGTGTAGAGGTCACTCGGGACAAGGTGTGACAGTAGTGGAGAGGTCACCAGGTCACTCTGGACAAGGTGTGACAGTAGTGGAGAGGTCACCAGGTCACTCTGGACAAGGTGTGACAGTAGTGTAGAGGTCACTCGGGACAAGGTGTGACAGTAGTGGAGAGGTCACTAGGTCACTCGGGGCAAGGTGTGACAGTAGTGGAGAGGTCACCAGGTCACTCGGGACAAGGTGTGACAGTAGTGTAGAGGTCACCAGGTCACTCAGGACAAGGTGTGACAGTAGTGGAGAGGTCACCAGGTCACTCAGGACAAGGTGTGACAGTAGTGTAGAGGTCACTAGGTCACTTGGGGCAAGGTGTGACAGTAGTGGAGAGGTCATCAGGTCACTCGGGACAAGGTGTGACAGTAGTGGAGAGGTCACCAGGTCACTCAGGACAAGGTGTGACAGTAGTGGAGAGGTCACCAGGTCACTCAGGACAAGGTGTGACAGTAGTGGAGAGGTCACCAGGTCACTCGGGACAAGGTGTGACAGTAGTGGAGAGGTCACTCGGGGCAAGGTGTGACAGTAGTGGAGAGGTCACCAGGTCACTCAGGACAAGGTTTGTTTGCAATGGAGAGGTCACCAGGTCACTCGGGACATATAAGAACAGTATCTGCACAATTTACTGCTTTATATGTAAATTTATTTGGGATATTTTCTACAAGTCGTGTTAAGGCATTCGATAAGTGCCTGAAGCGCCAGTCCTGTGGGAGATGTATGCTCTGCTCTCCCGGGAACGCCCTTCATCCCAGAGATGTTTCGATTTGTTATTCTCTGTACTATAAATAATCACCTTCAATTTCCAGACACTTTCAGCTCATTGACTGCTGCTTCTGTACAAGGCAGTCATGCTGTTCTAAGCATTATTCAAACTGAGCACTGCTGCATTATGAATCTTTAATCAGTATGAACTAGAGTAAGCGCACTTCATTAAATATTGGGCTAATTTGCCTCAGCTTACAGTAACAGCTGGGCCGAGATTTCAGCTCATTTTAGAACCTCACATTTATGATTTTTCCAATTTAATTTACTTTCTGACTGAGCTGATTGCCTGTACCAGTCAGCCACTGTGATGAAACAGCCAAAGTAAACAGAAAGACTTGTGGGGAAAAATTCGTCAGCGACCATTTTGGGTCATTAACATCGCCCGGGCGCTAAATTTAGCGCGCGATGAAAAATAGCGCCAGTGATCGCTAACTTCAGTTTTAGCGCCGCAAGAGGGAGGTGGAGCTAATTCAAGCGCTCCACTTCCTTCTTAGAGCGCTAACCCCGAATATCAGGGTGGTGCATTCTGCAGCATGACGCACTGGGCCACGTAGCGCTGCCGCATGGAAAGGCTCTTCCCCTCATTAAAGGGGAGATCGCAAGCCCAGGGCCCTACATGGACCACCGGGGAGCGGGGTGCCGGTCTGCCAGATCGCGGCAAAGACACAAGGGGCACGACAAGTACGTCGGACAATTTTTTTCCCCACCTGCCACCTCCCATTTACTTAGCGCCCCACAAGCCTCCTGCCGCTCCGTTCCCGCCCCTTGAATCAGTCGCTGTCATCGCCCGGCGCAGATTCAGAGGGCGCGAGTCCATTTTGCAGGCAGGGCGAAAACGGAGCGCTGCGCATAGTGATTGCGCTGCGGAGCGGGGCGCTACCGGTTACCGCCGCCACTAAACTCCCGCTGAATTTAGCGGGAGTCGTGAGCGCCACCGCGACTAGGCGAAAGAGCCGCAAATGCAACGAATTTCTAACCTTTGCATTTCTATAGCGCCTTTCACAACCTCAGGACGTCTCAAAGCGCTTTACAGCCAAAGAAGTACATTTGGGGGGAAAATTTTGGTTGCTTTGCTCCTCCCTAAGAGGGCGCTAACAGGGCGCAAAGCAACACGCGCCTGGGCGCGGCCCGGCCAATGCCTCTCACGAAATTCGCTAGCGCCCCTTGACTTACCGCCGGACGCTATGTCCGACAGGGTCAAGGGGGCCTACCTGCGGCCGGGGCGGCACTAATTAAAGGCGAGGTGCCGGGTGGCCTTTTTATTGCTGGCCGCCTGCCAGCACCTGCCCCCTCTGCCATCCCCGGCCTCCTCTTCAGCCCCCCCGCGGAGTGCCAGCTGTGCTCTGTGAGCCCGGCACTTCTCTTGAGGTAAACGTATCCCAAGTGCACTCCAATCCCTGGTGGCCCAGCTGGGCCACGGGTCGCGCTGTACAAGGCACCTCCCCTTTAAGAAGGGGAGGAAGGCCTGCAGTACTGCGGCACGTGGCGCCGCAATATTCCCTCGCAGCGCCCCAAGAGGGAGGCAGGGTGCTTCTCATAGTGCCCTGCTTCACGCTTGGGGTGCTACCAATGAATTTTGGCCGCAGGGGCGTTGATGTTCCTGCTAAAGTTCCTTGTGTCACTGACTGTCCCTCTACTGATGTTAATCCAGCTGCCTCACACTGTCACTCAGTAACCACTCCCCCAGTGCCCTGTCTTACTGACTGTAACTCTACTGATGTTAGTCCCGCTCCCTCACACTCTCACTCAGTAACCTCTCCCCCAGTTCCCTGTGTTACTGACCTTATCTCTACTGATGTTAGTCCCGCTCCCTCACACTGTCACTCCATAACCTCTCCCCCAGCGCCCTGTGTTACTGACCTCATCTCCACTGATGTTAATCCAGATCCCTCACATTGGCACTCAGTAACCAGTCTCCCCCAGTGCCCTGTGTTACTGACCTTATTGTGATGAAATATGCCATTCATCAGGCACTCTGTATTCTCTGTGTTTGATTGTGCCTGTGACTGTGACAAGCAGGGGAGTTTAGTTTCAGTTTCATTTCCTTACCTGTATTGTATTGTGTGTAGGGCTCCGCCCATACCTGGCCCCTACTTAAGCAGGCCCCAGCATGTCTCACAGGCAGTACAGCAGATCTCTGGATGAGAGACACTTCTCCACTGTGTATTACTTTCTGAGTTAATAAAAGCCTTGCTTTGCTCCGTTAACGTTGAGTCTCGGATTCATTGAGGCACATCAATTTTATTAACTCAATTTTCAACGCAATGGATCAACTCTTGAAACCCGAATGTTTGGATTTGGACCTGCATGCTTTGGACGCATCGGCACGATTCGGACACTGGTTTAAGTGTATGGAATTCTTCCTGGACAATTCCGCAGCCATCACAGATGCTACGGACGCTGAAAGTATGAAACTCGGAATCCTGCGGAATTGGGTAAGCCACCGGGTTTACCCCCTCATCCAAGACGCCGACACGTACCCGGCCACCTGCGACATCCTAAAGGCGCATTACCAGCAGCCTACGAACGAGGTGTACGCTAGGCATCTGCTCGCTACTCGCACACAGCGACCTGGGGAATCGCTGGATGAGTTCCTAGTCACCCTGAAAACGCTTGGCAAAGACTGCAAGTGCCAAGATGTAAAAGCCGCAGTGTACACTGACAAGCTTGTTCGTGATGCCTTTATCACAGGCCTCAGCTCCACTTACATCCGGCAGAGACTACTGGAAAAAACGGGATTGGACCTGAAACAGGCTGTGGACACAGCGCGATCCCTGGATGTGGCCCAGAGAAACTCGGACGCCTACTCTTCAGCCCGCGCCGCCCACGCCGCCACGTGTGCACCAAGGGCGCCGTCATCTTGGAAGGCATCTTCCCCGCCCGGCAGCCCGACACCGTCGGGGCCCCGCTCTCCCCCCAGAAGCCCTACGACAGCCGCGACGCGTCGGGGCCCCAACTGCTACTTCTGCGGGCAGCCGAAGCACACCAGAAACCTGTGCCCGGCGAAAGGCACCACCTGCTTTAAGTGCAGTAAGAAGGGGCACTTCGGGAAGGTGTGCAGAGGGAACCCCGCTGGAAAACCCGCCACCGCCGCGTGTGCGCCGTGGGAGCGGCCATCTTGGACGCCATCTTGCCCGACCTCATGGGGTCCGCCATCTTGTGAGCAGACAGCGTGGATGCCATCTTGTTTCGATCAGGGCCCTACAGTGGCATCGGTCACAGTGGACCAGACCAGACCGCACCCGCTATCCAAATCAATGGTGGACATCGAGGTAAACGGGTGCGGGGTTAAATGTTTAATTGACAGTGGAAGCACGGAGAGTTTTATCCACCCTGAACTAGCACAACAACTCTCTCTAACGGTGGTCCCTGCTCGGGGCACCATCTCTATGGCTGATAAAACCCAGACATCGACCATTATGGGTTACTGCGTGGTACAATTGTCCGTTAACGGAACTGTATACGATAATTTTAAATTACTAATCATGAAGAGTCTATGTGCGAGCGTGATCTTGGGCCTGGATTTCCAGTGCCACCACCAAAGCATCACGCTCAATTACGGTGGGTCCCAGCCGCCCCTCACAGTGTGCGGTCTGGCTACCCTGAAGGTAAAGCCACCTTCGCTATTCGCGAACCTTACTCCCAACTGCCGGCCAATAGCGACCAAAAGCAGGAGGTACAGCTGGGAGGACAGGCGGTTTATCGCGACCGAGGTGGACAGGCTGCTGAGGGAGCGCGTTATTGAACGCAGCAACAGCCCGTGGCGCGCCCAAGTGGTGGTGGTGAGGGGTAGCGAGAAGTAACGGATGGTGATCGACTATAGCCAAACGAGCAACATGTACACCCAACTAGACGCCTACCCGCTACCCCGCATATCAGAAATGGTGAACCAAATTACCCAATACCGGGTGTTCTCCACCATCGACCACAAGTCAGCGTACCACCAGCTCCCTATCAGACCAGAGGACCGCCCGTACACCGCCTTCGAGGCGAACGGACGCCTCTACCAATTCCTCAGAGTCCCCTTTGGGGTGACGAATGGGGTCTCGGTCTTCAAAAGGGAGATGGACCGCATGGTCGATGACCACCACTTGCAGGCAACCTTCCCCTACCTCAACAACGTCACCATCTGCGGTCACAACCAGCAGGATCACGACTCGAACCTTGAGAGGTTCCTGAAAACCGCACAAAAACTCAACCTCACTTACAACGAGGACAAGTGCGTTTTCAACACCACGCGCCTCTGCATTCTAGGCAGCGTGGTGGAGAATGGGGAAATTGGACCAGACCCCGACCGACTGCGCCCCCTACGGGAGCTGCCCCTGCCCAACACTCCCAAAGCCCTGAAAAGGTGCCTGGGGTAATTTTCTTATTATGCCCAATGGGTCCCCAACTACTCCAACAAAGCCCGCCCCCTCTTGAATGCATCCTCTTTTCCGCTCTCTGCTGAGGCCCACGCCGCCTTCAAAAGCATTAAGCGGGATATTGAGCGGACCACGCTACAGGCAGTGGACGAGAACACTCCCTTTCAAGTGGAAAGTGATGCGTCTGACTTTGCCTTGGCGGCCACCCTCAACCAGGCGGGGCGGCCCGTAGCTTTCTTCTCGAGGACCCTCCAGGGGCCCGAGATCAGACACTCCTCCGTGGAAAAGGAGGCCCAAGCCATCGTGGAGGCAGTGCGCCACTGGTGCCACTACCTAGCCGGCAAACGCTTCACCCTACTTACCGACCAGCGGTCGGTAGCGTTTATGTTTAATAATAAACAGAAGGGGAAGATTAAAAATGATAAGATTCTCAGGTGGCGGATCGAGCTCTCCACCTTCGAGTATGACATCATTTACCGGCCAGGGGCCCTTAACGAATCCCCCGATGCCCTCTCACGAGGGATGTGTGCCAGCACCACCGGGGATCGGCTACAGACCCTCCACAACGACCTCTGCCACCCAGGGGTCACACGGCTGTTCCACTTCATAAAGTCCCGCAACTTACCCTACTTGATTGAGGAAGTTCGGTCTCTGACCAGGAACTGCCGCACTTGCGCTGAGTACAAGCCTCGGTTCAACCGCCCAGATAGAGCCCACTTAATCAAAGCTACATGGCCCTTTGAGCGGCTCAGCTTAGATTTCAAGGGCCCCCTCCCGTCAGTCGACCGCAATGTTTACTTCCTGAACATTGTGGATGAATACTCCCGTTTCCCATTCGCCTTCCCCTGCCCAGACATGACCAGTGCCACGGTCATTAAATGCCTCAACAGCCTGTTCTGCCTGTTCGGTATGCCGAGCTACATCCATACGGATAGGGGGGCGTCCTTCATGAGTGAAGAGCTACGCCAGTACATGCTGTCCAGGGGGATCGCCACGAGCCGTACCAGCAGCTACAACCCCCAGGGTAACGGCCAGGTGGAGCGAGAGAACGGGACAGTATGGAAAGCAGTCACTCTAGCTCTAAGGACCAAGGGCCTCCCTATCTCCCGCTGGCAGGAAGTCCTCCCAGATGTGCTCCATTCGATACGGTCGCTATTGTGTACTGCCACTAATGCCACGCCTCATGAACGAATGTTTGTCTTTCCCCGGAAATCCACCTCAGGCGTATCCATGCCGTCATGGCTCTCCACCCCAGGTCCGATATTTGTACGAAGGCATGTGAGGGGCCACAAGACGGATCCTCTCGTGGAGCACGGAGCCAGGGAGGTGAGGAGCCCGGTATAAAAACCGGAGAGCAGCGAGGCCCGAGACCAGTCGGAGCACGGAGCCAGGGAGGTGAGGAGCCCGGTATAAAAACCGGAGAGCAGCGAGGCCCGAGACCAGTCGGAGCACGGAGCCAGGGAGGTGAGGAGACCGGTATAAAAACCGGAGAGCAGCGAGGCCCGAGACCAGTCGGAGCACGGAGCCAGGGAGGTGAGGAGCCCGGTATAAAAACCGGAGAGCAGCGAGGCCCGAGACCAGTCGGAGCACGGAGCCAGGGAGGTGAGGAGACCGGTATAAAAACCGGAGAGCAGCGAGGCCCGAGACCAGTCGGAGCAAGGAACCAGGGAGGTGAGAAGCCCGGTATAAAAACCGGAGAGCAGCGAGGCCCGAGACCAGTCGGAGCACGGAGCCAGGGAGGTGAGGAGCCCGGCATTATAACCGGAGAGCAGCGAGGCCCGACCAGTTCGGGGGCGGCAGTGAGGCACACCAACTCAGCAGCGGGGAGAGAGGTAAAAAGTAATCAGTGTGTGACGTCACCAGGGAGCAGGTGAGTGATTGGTTGGTGAGTATTTCTCTTTTTTAAACTTTAACTCTGTAGCTTATAGTTACTAAGGTCTTTTCTGGTGTAGCAGGGACTGTGGTAGACTATACAAGCGCCTTAGAGATATCTTAAATTGGTGATAGTAAATTAATTTAAATTAATTAAAGGGTAAGTCATGCCAGGAGAGCCCAGCCCCGTGATGTGCTCCTCTTGCTCCATGTGGGAATTCAGTGACACTGCCCCTGATGACCACGTGTGCAGGAAATGCATCCATCTGCAGCTACTAGCAGACCGCATTGAGGCGCTGGAGCTGCGGGTGGATGGGTTGTTGAGCATTCACGATGCTGAGAGGTTCGTGGATAACACGTTTAGTGAGTTGGTCACACTGCAGGGAAGGGCTGCACAGGAAGAAAGGAAATGGGTGACCACCAGGCAGAGCAATAGAAGCAGGCAGGTAGTGCAGGAAACCCCTGTGACCATTCCTCTCTCAAACAGGTATACCGATTTGGATACTGTTGAGGGGGATGAATCACCAGGGGAAGGCAGCAGCAGCCAACTTCCTGGCACTGGGGGTGCTCCTGCTGCCCAGGAAGGGAGGAAAAAGAGTGGGAGAGCAATAGTGATAGGGGATTCTATAGTAAGGGGAACAGATAGGCGTTTCTGTGGCCGTAGACGTGAATCCAGGATGGTTTGTTGCCTCCCTGGTGCCAGGGTCAAGGATGTCACTGAGCGGCTGCAGGGCATTCTGGAGGGGGAGGGTGAACAGCCAGAGGTCGTGGTCCACATTGGTACCAACGACATAGGTAAAAAGAGGGATGAGGTCCTGCAGCAAGAATTTAGGGAGCTAGGTGGAAGATTAAAGAGCAGGACCTCAAAGGTTGTAATCTCTGGATTACTCCCGGTGCCACGTGCTAGTGAGTATAGGAATAGGAGGATAGAACAGATGAATGTGTGGCTAAAGGGATGGTGCAGGAGGGAGGGCTTTAGTTTCCTGGATCACTGGGTCTGCTTCTGGGAAAGGTGGGACTTGTACAAGTCAGACGGTTTACACCTGAACCAGAGGGGAACCAATATCCTTGCAGGGAGGTTTGCTAGCACTGCTGGGGGGGGTTTAAACTAACTTGGCAGGGGGATGGGATACAGAGTGGAGCTATAGTAGGGGGTGATTTACAGCCAAATACGGAGGAAAAAACAAGTCAGCAGGGAAGGCAGAGCAAATATGTGAAGGCAAAAGGGAATATGGCAGGGCTGGAAGGCATTTATTTTAATGCAAGGAGTCTTGCAAATAAGGTGGATGAACTGAAGTTGTTGTTGAACACATGGGAGTACGATATTGTTGCTATCACGGAGACATGGTTGAGGGAGGGTCAGGACTGGCAGCTCAATATTCTGGGGTATAGAATCTTCAGGTGAGACAGAGGGGAGTGTAAAAGGGGAGGGGGTGTTGCAATATTAATTAAGGAGTCAATTACTGCTGTAAGGAGGGATGATATATTAGCGGGTTCCTCTAATGAGGCCATATGGGTAGAACTTAAAAACAAAAATGGGGCAAGCACTTTGCTGGGAGTGTGCTATAGGCCCCCAAATAGTCAGGGGGAGATAGAGGAACAGATATGTAGGCAAATCTCAGAGAAGTGTGAAAATAATAGGGTAATAATAGTGGGGGATTTCAACTTCCCCAATATAAATTGGGATAGTCAGAGTGTGAAAGGCTTAGAGGGTGCAGAATTCTTAAAGTGCATCCAGGAGAGCTTTTTGAGCCAACATGTAGAAAGTCCTACAAGAGAGGGGGCGGTACTGGACCTAATTCTGGGGAATGTAGCCGGGCAGGTGGTGGAAGTGTCTGTAGGAGAGCATTTTGGCGACAGTGACCATAATTCGGTGAGATTTAAGGTGGTCATGGAAAAAGACAAAGACGGCCCGGAAATAAGGGTTCTAAATTGGGGGAAGGCCGATTTAAATATGATAAGGCAGGATCTGGCCAAAGTGGACTGGGAGCAGCTACTTATAGGAAAATCCACATCAAAAGAGTGGGAGACTTTCAGAAGGGAAATAGAGAGAGTACAATGCCAACATGTTCCTGTAAAGGTCAAGGGTGGGACCAACAAGCAAAGGGAACCTTGGATGACAAGGGATATACAAAAATGCATTAGGAAAAAAAGGGGGGCTTTTGGCAGTTACAAAAGACTAAAGACGGAGGAAGCCCTAGAGGAGTATAAAAAGTGCAGGGGCATACTTAAAAAGGAAATTAGGAGGGCGAGGAGGGGCCATGAAGTAACACTGGCGAGCAAAATAAAGGAAAATCCTAAGATGTTTTATAAGTATATTAAGGGCAAGAGGATAACTAGGGAAAGGGTAGGGCCCATTAGGGACCAAAGTGGCAATCTGTGTGTAGAGCCAGATGAAGTAGGTGGGGTTTTAAATGAATTTTTTGCATCTGTGTTCACTATGGAGAAAGACGATGTAGACATAGAAGTCGGGCAAGGGGACTGTGACATACTTGAACATATTAGCATCGAGAGGGAGGAGGTACTAGCGGTTTTAGCAGACCAAAAAGTGGATAAATCCCCAGGCCCGGACGAGATGTATCCCAGGCTGTTGTGTGAGGCAAAGGAGGAGATTGCAGGGGCTCTGACACAAATTTTCAGAACCTCTCTGGCCACAGGGGATGTACCAGAGGACTGGAGAACAGCTAATGTAGTACCATTATTCAAGAAGGGTAGCAGGGATAAACCAGGGAATTACAGGCCAGTGAGCCTAACATCTGTGGTAGGGAAATTATTGGAAAAAATTCTGAGGGACAAAATTAGTCTCCACTTGGAGAGGCAAGGATTAATCAGGGATAGTCAGCATGGCTTTGTCAAGGGTAAATCATGTCTGACCAATCTGATTGAATTTTTCGAGGGGTTGACTTGGTGTGTGGATGAGGGAAATGCTGTGGATGTGGTTTACATGGACTTCAGTAAAGCTTTTGACAAAGTCCCGCATAGGAGACTGGTCAAGAAGGTAAGAGCCCATGGGATCCAGGGGGCCTTGGCGCGTTGGATCCTAAACTGGCTGAGTGGCAGGAGGCAGAGGGTGATGGTCGAAGGTTGCTTTTGTGACTGGAAGCCTGTGTCCAGTGGGGTACCTCAGGGATCGGTGCTGGGTCCCTTGCTGTTTGTGATCTACATTAATGATTTGGATGAGAATGTAAAAGGTATGATCAGTAAGTTCGCGGATGACACGAAAATTGGTGGGGTGGTAAATTGCGAGCAGGAAAGCCTCAGGCTACAGGACGATATAAACGGGTTGGTCAGATGGGCGGAAAAGTGGCAAATGGAATTTAACCCTGAAAAGTGCGAGGTGATGCATTTTGGACGGACAAATAAGGCAAGGGAATACACAATGAGTGGTAGGACCCTAGGAAGCACAGAGGGTCAGAGGGACCTTGGTGTACATGTACATAGATCCCTGAAGGCAGCGGAACAGGTAGATAAGGTGGTTAAAAAGGCATATGGGATACTTGCCTTCATTAACAGAGGCATAGAATATAAGAGCAGGGAGATTATGATGGAGCTGTACAAAACGCTGGTGAGGCCACAGCTGGAGTACTGTGTGCAGTTCTGGTCGCCTCACTATAGGAAGGATGTGATTGCTTTGGAGAGGGTGCAGAGAAGATTCACCAGAATGTTACCTGGGATGGAACGCCTCAGCTATGAAGAAAGACTAAACAGGCTGGGGTTGTTTTCCTTGGAGCAAAGGAGGCTGAGGGGGGACCTGATTGAGGTGTACAAAATGATGAGGGGCATAGATAGGGTAGATAAAGAGGAACTTTTCCCCTTAGTAGGGGGGTCAATAACAAGGGGGCATAGATTCAGGGTAAGGGGCAGGAGATTTAGAGGGGATTTGAGGAGGAACTTTTTCACCCAGAGGGTGGTTGGAAGCTGGAACTCACTGCCTGAAACGGTGGTAGAGGCAGGAACCCTCACAACATTCAAGAAGCATTTGGATGGGTACTTGAAATGCCATTGCATACAAGGCTATGGACCAAATACTGGAAAATGGGATTAGACTGGACAGGGATTGATGGACGGCGCAGACACGATGGGCCGAAGGGCCTCTTTCTGCGCTGTAAAACTCTATGACTCTATGACACCTACTCCACGCCAACCCCCAATACGCATATGTCCGGCACGCCGACGGAAGGGAGGACACCGTGTCCATAAAAGACTTCGCCCCAGCCGGTAACGACAACAACCACGACAACAACAGCAACAACGATCACAGCAACTCTTACCCACCCACTATCCTTTCTTCACCCCCGGAAGAACATCGACCAACGGTGCCCCCACCAACTACCCCTTCAACAACCCTGGCGGCGTCACCGGCAGAGACCCAGGAGGCCACCGGGGACACCCAGCCGACACCCGCGGCACCACAACAGCTACATCGGTCACAGAGGACTATCAAACCCCCGAACAGACTAAATCTGTAGAAGGGGTGAATGTGATGAAATATGCCATTCATCAGGCACTCTGTATTCTCTGTGTTTGATTGTGCCTGTGACTGTGACAAGCAGGGGAGTTTAGTTTCAGTTTCATTTCCTTACCTGTATTGTATTGTGTGTAGGGCTCCACCCATACCTGGCCCCTACTTAAGCAGGTCCCATCGTGTCTCACAGGCAGTACAGCAGATCTCTGGATGAGAGACACTTCTCCACTGTGTATTACTTTCTGAGTTAATAAAAGCCTTGCTTTGCTCCGTTAACGTTGAGTCTCGGATTCATTGAGGCACATCACTTATCTCTACTGATGTTAAACCAGATCCCTCACACTCTCACTCAGTAACCTCTCCCCCAGTGCCCTGTGTTACTGACTGTATCTCTACTGATGTTAATCCAGCTCCCTCACATTGGCACTCAGTAACCCCTCTCCCCCAGCGCCCTGTGTTACTGACTGTATCTCTACTGATGTTAATCCAGCTGCCTCACACTGTCACTCAGTAACCCCTCTCCCCCAGCGCCCTGTGTTACTGACTGTATCTCTACTGATGTTAATCCAGCTCCCTCACACTGTTACTCAGTAACCCCTCTCCCCCAGCACCCTGTGTTACTGACTGTATCTCTCCTGATGTTAATCCAGCTCCCTCACACTGTCACTCAGTAACCCCTCTCCCCCAGCGCCCTGTGTTACTGACTGTATCTCTACTGATGTTAATCCAGCTCCCTCACACTGTCACTCGCTAACCTCTCCTCCAGTGCCCTGTGTTACTGACTGTATCTCTACTGATGTTAATCCAGCTCCCTCACACTGTCACTCGCTAACCTCTCCTCCAGTGCCCTGTGTTACTGATTGTGGCCTAGCGATTGGAGAAAGCCTGAAAATGTGCCCGGGGATCGCCATGCGCGATTAACTCCTGCCCGTTCGGTGCATTGCGGGCCGCACGCAGACTTCGCTGGTGAGGGGTCTTTTCTGCTGTTGATTGTTCAGCTGTGTGAGGTTAAGAGAGATCATTCGCTGGAGCGTTGAGTTCAGAAGAACATAAGAATTAGGAGCAGGAGTAGGCCACACAGCCCCTTGAGCCTGCTCCGCCATTCAATAAGATCATGGCTGATCTTCAACTTCAACTCCACTTTCCTGCTCAATCTCCATATCCCTTGATTCCCCGAATCCAAAAATCTACCTCTCTCAGCCTTGAATATACTCAAAGTCTCAGCATCTACAGCCCTTTGGGATAGAGAATTCCAAAGATTCACAACCCTCTGAGTGAAGAAATTCCTCCTCATCTCAATTCAATTCAATTTTTATTTGTCATATATGCAGCAGACGTGTGTACTGCACAATGAAATGTTGATTTTTACGAGTCACAGAATCACAGAATCACAGAATCCCTACAGTGCAGATAGAGGCCATTTCGGCCCATCGAGCCTGCACCGACAAATATCCCACCCTATCCCCGTAACCCCATGTATTTAATCCCCTAACACTAAGGGTCAATTTATCATAGCCAAATCAACCTAACCCGCACATCTTTGGACTGTGGGAGGAAACCGGAGCACCCGGAGAAAACCCACGCAAACACGGGGAGAATGTGCAAACTCCACACAGACAGTCACCCGAGGCCAGATTTGAACCCGGGTCCCTGGCGCTGTGAGGCAACAGTGCTAACCACTATGCCACCGTGCCACCGAGTCCTCCCAACATTGGAATAAATATAGCATAACAATGATAAAATACTAATAGAAATACAGTAATAATAAATAAAACAACAGTAATAAATAATAAATTATACGTTCATGAGTCTTATGGCCTGGGGGTAGAAGCTGTTTTGAAACCTGCTGGTACGAGACCGTATGCTTCGGTATCTCTTACCGGACGGGAGCAGGGTGAAGAGGTTGTGGCTGGGGTGGCTCACGTCTTTAATGATTCTCAGGGCCTTCCCCCGGCACCTCTCGGGGTAGATATCCTGCACAGCAGGTAGTTTAATTCCTATAGTATGTTGTGCAGCTTTCACCACCATCTGTAGAGCCTTGTGGTCTGTGGCAGTGCAGTTGCCATACCAGGTAGTGATGCAGCCGGGCAGGATACTCTCGATGGTGCACCGGTAGAAGTTGGTGAGAATCTGGGGGGCCATTCCAAATTTCTTCAGTCTCCTGAGGAAGAACAGGCGTTGGCATGCCTTCTTCGTTACGACGTCGATGTGATGTGACCACGTTAAGTCCTCCGTAATGAATACACCCAGGAATTTGAAGCTGCTGACCCTCTCCACCTCAGCCCCTTCGATGTAGATTGGGGTGTGTCCCTCCCCCTGCTGCTTCCTGTAATCCACGATCATCTCCTTTGTTTTGCTGATGTTGAGGGAGAGGTTGTTGTACTTGTACCATTCTGGTAGAGCTCTTACCTCCTCCCTGTAGCCTGTCTCGTCGCCATCTGTGATCAGGCCTACAACGGTAGTGTCATCAGCAAACTTGATGATGGAGTTGGAGTTGTGCGTGGCCACGCAGTCGTGAGTAAACAGGCAGTACAGAAGGGGGCTGAGCACACAACCCTGGGGAGCTCCCGTGTTCAGGATCAGTGTTGAGGAGGTGTTACTGCCTATTTTCATCACCTGGGGTCTGCCCGTCAGGAAGTCCAGGATCCAGTTGCATAGGGAGGTGTTAAGTCCTAGCTCACTGAGCTTGTTGACAAGCTTGGAGGGGGTAATGGTATTGAATGCTGAACTATAATCAATGAACAACATTCTCACATAGGTGTTCCTCTTATCCAGGTGTGATAAGGCAGTGTGCAGTACAGTGGCAATGGCATCATCCCTAGATCTTTTTGGGCGGTAAGCAAATTGGAGTGGGTCCAGTGTGTCAGGTAGTAACGAGTTGATGTGGGTTTTGACCAGCCTCTCAAAGCACTTCATGATGACAGAAGTGAGTGCTATGGGGCGGTAGTCGTTTAAACAGGTTACTTTTGTTTTTTTGGGGACTGGAATAACCGATGTCATCTTGAAGCAGGTGGGGACTACAGACTGGTACAGTGAATGGTTGAATATATCCGTAAACACGGCTGCCAGCTGGTCAGCGCATGCTCTAAGGACACGCCCAGGGATTCCATCTGGACCGGGTGCTTTGTGGGTGTTCACTCTCTCAAACGTCTTGCTCACGTCAGCCACGGAGATTGAGAAGACCCGGTCGTCCTGAGCCGCGGGCGCCCTTGTAACAGGCCAGTTGTTGTTGGCCTCAAACCGGGCGTAAAAAGTGTTAAGCTCGTCCGGGAGAGAGGCATTGCTGGGCATGACACAGCTGGGTTTACCTTTGTAGTCCGTAATAGATTGTAGTCCACCCCACATCCTTCGCGAATCTGAGCTATGATAGTGTGACTCCACTTTATCCGTGTATTGTTTTTTTGCATTTTTGATGCTTTTTCTTAGCTCGTACTTTGATTTCTTGTACTCACCTATGTCTCCAGAGTTGAATGCGATGGACCGTGCTTTTAGCATAGCACGGATATCGCCATTTATCCATGGTTTCTGGTTGGGAAATGTTCGTACAACAATCCTCGGAACAACGTCATCTATGCACTTGGTTATGAAACTAATGACTGAATCTGTATATGTGTTGATGTCATTGTCCGAGGCATTCCGGAACATATCCCAGTCAGTGGAATCAAAACAGTCTTGTAACATAGCGTCTGATTGATCCGACAACCGTTGTAGAGATCTCATCACAGGCTTTTCCTGTTTCAGTTTCTGCCTATAGGTGGGTAGCAGCAGTGTTTTTAATCTCAGTGTTAAAAGGCCAACCCCTTATCCTGAGACTATGCCCCCTAGTTCTCGACACTCCAGCCAGGGGAAACAACCTCTCAGCATCTACCCTGTCAATCCCCCTCAGAATCTTATATGCTTCAATGAGATCACCTCTCTTTCTTCTAAACTCCAGAGAGTATCGGCCCATTCTACACAATCTCTCCTCACCCTCTCATCCCTGGAATCAATCCAGTGAACCTTTGGTGTACCGCCTCTAAGGCAAGTATATCCTTCTATGCACAGAACTCCAGGTGTGGTCTCACCAAGGCCCTGTACAATTGTAGTAAGACTTCCTTAGTCTTGTACTCCAACCCCCTTGCAATAAAGCCCAACATGCCATTCACCTTCCTAATTGCTTGCTGTACCTGCATGCTAACTTTCTGTGCTTTTAAAAATGTATTCATTATCATATATGGGTATCGCTGGCAAAGCCAGCATTTATTGCCCATTCCTAATTTCCCTTGAGAAGGTGAAGTTACTTCCACAGTGCTGACTTTGTCACAGCGGTTTGCTACAACTGAGTGACTTGCTAAGCCATTTGAAGGGCAGTTAAAAGTCAACCACATTGTGGTGGGTCTGGAGTCACATGTAACAGACTGGGTAAGGACATTGGTGAACCAGATGGGGTTTTATGACAATCCAGTAGTTTCTATAGTCACCATTATTGACTATTAGTTTTTTAATTCCAGATTTTTTTCTAATTAACTGAATTTAAATTCCCCAGCTGCTGTGGTGGGATTTGAACACTTGTCTTACAGGATCATTAGTCCTGGCCTCTGGATTACTGGTACAGTAACATAACCACTGTGCCAACATACCCCGTATGTCCCAGGGCACCTAAATCTCTCTGAACACCAACATTTAATCGTTTCTCACCATTTAAAAAATATTCTGTTTTTCTATTCTTCCTACCAAAGTGAATAACCTCACATTTCCCCACATTATACTTCAATTGCCACTTTAATGCCCAATCACTTAATCTGTCTTTGTGCCCTCCTCACATCTTACTTTCCCACCTAGCCTTGTATCATCAGCAAACTTAGATACATTGCACTCAGTCCCTTCATCGAGGTCATTAATATAAATGGTAAATAACTGAGGCCCCAGCACTGACCCTTGCAGTACCCCACTAGTTACAGCCTGCCAACTGGAAAATGACCCGTTTATCCCTACTCTCTATTTTTGCTCCATTAACCAATCCTCTATCCATGCTAATCTATTACCCCCCAACCCCGTGAGCCCTTATCTTGCATAGCAATCTTTTATGCGGCAGCTTATCAAATGCCTTTTGTAGATCCAAATATCTTAAATCCACTGGTTCCCCTTTATCTACCCTTCCAGTTACATCCTCAAAAAACTTTAATAAATTTGATAAACATGATTTCCCTTTCATAAATCCATGTTGACTCTCTCTAATCATGTGATGATTTTCTAAGTGCCCTGTTACCACTTCCTTAATAATGGATTCCAGCATATTGCTGATAACTGATATCAGGCTAACTGACCTATATAGTTCCCTGCTTTCTCTCTCCTCCCCTTTCTTGAATAGTGGGGTTACATTTGCTTCCTTCCAATCTGCTGGGACTGTTCCAGAATCTAGGGAATTTTGGAAGATCACATCTACTATCTCTGCAGCCACCTCTTTTAGAACCCTAGTATATAGACCATCAGGTCCAAGGGATTTGTTAGCTTTTAGTCCTGTAGGAGTCTACGTACTCCTAGCAAAAAATACTGAGCTCGGAGAGGTTCAACAGAAAAGGTTTAATTCTTGAGACTGCATGTTGAACACAAAATGGCGTCAGAGCCTACACCAAGTCTGACTGCCTTTCATCAGTGCACAGCTTCGACTGCTCCTCCCCCGCTCTGGGCTTAACTATGTTGCAGATCGAGTTTCTTAAAGGTGTGATCCTTCTTAAAGGCATGACGCCTGATTTATAGTCTACGGACCGAAAAGCGTATTGTGTCCTTTCTGTGGTCGGTACGCCACAGTCCCATTAGTTTCTCAAGTATGTTTTTTCTACTTTAAGTTCCTCGCTTTCATTAGACCACTATTTTTGGTATACTTTTTGAGTCTACTACTGTGAAGACAGACACAAAACATTTGTTTAACTCCTCTGCCATTTCCTTGTTCCCCATTATAATTTCTCCTGTCTCAGCCTCTAAGGGACCAATGCTTACTTTTGCTACTCTCTTCCTTTTTACGTACTTGTAGAAATTCTTACAATCTGTTTTTATATTTCTTGCTAATTTACTCTCATATTCTATTTGCTTCCTTTTTATCAATTTTTGGTCATCCTTTGCTGGTTTCTAAAGCTCTCCCAACCCTCAGGCTGACTACTATTCTTCACAACATTATTAACCTCTTCTTTTAACCTAATACTATCCTTAACTTATTTAGTTAGCCACGGATTGATCACTTTTCTCGTGGCGTTTTTATTTCTCAATAGAATGTATAATCGTTGAGAATTTTGGAATATTTCTTTAACGCTGACTGGCATCACGATCTTCCTACTCCGCAAACTTCCAGCACACGCTCCCTGCTCCCCCTGCACTCCCAGCGCTCCCTGCTCTCCCAGCACTCCCTGTGCCCCCTGCACTCCCTGTGCCCCCTGCACTCCCTGCACTCCCAGCGCTCCCTATGCTCCCTGCGCCCCCTGCACTCCCTGTGTTCCCTGCGCTCCCTGCTCTCCCAGCACACCCTGCGCCCCCTGCTCCCCCTGCGCTCCCTGCGTCCCCTGCACTCCCTGTACTCCCTGCGCCCCCTGCACTCCCTGCGCTCCCTGCGCCCCCTGCGCCCCCTGCGCCCCCTGCGCTCCCTGCACTCCCTGCGCCCTCTGCTCCCCCTGCGCTCCCTGCGCCCCCTGCGCCCCTGCGCTCCCTGCGCCCCCTGTGCCCCCTGCGCTCCCTGTGCTCCCTGCGCCCCCTGCGCTCCCTGTGCTCCCTGCGCTCCCTGCGCCCCCTGCGCTCCCTGCGCCCCCTGCGCCCCCTGCGCTCCGTGCTCCCTGCGTCCCCTGCGCTCCCTGTGCTCCCTGCGCTCCTTGCGCCCCCTGTGCCCCCTGCGCTCCCTGCGCTCCCTGCGCTCCCTGCGCTCTGCGCTCCCTGCATCCATGCAAATGATCTACCTGAAATGGCGTCCAGAACTGTGCACGCGCGGCAGGGACTCCATTTTGGACCCAAAACAGCAACTGTAGCGATGAAAAACCAGGCGCTGTGGAGCCGAATTTTGTGACCCTTAACCTTCAGCGGAGTGTCGAGTAGCTTCATTTTGGGCACCGGGCTGAGAAATGGTTGAGTTCTCCACGTTCGTCCAAACGCAAACAGGACAGTTTTGTTCTTTCTGACTGATGTTTCCCAAAGTAGTTACAATCTATTTCAAGAGCTTTCAAATCGATCTTGAGCTTCACATCTGGAGTCATTATTTCCTGTTCCCTTGATGAACAATGAGCTGTCTGGGTGCTTCTTTCTTTCAGCAGTTTTGCTGCCAAAGCAAGGTTTTACCAATGTTGATGCCAGCTTTCAATGTCAGTTTTGGCTCTTGTACAAGTTTCTTCTTTGCACCCACTATTCTGTATTCCAAGAATGATTGTGTCTCTGACTAGACGTTTACCTGGAGCCCCAGAGTTCCATGTTCTAGCTAATGTGAGGAAACATGCTACATATAACCATTTCATCAGCAGCTTGCTCCCAGTTGTTGAACTTATAAGCTGAGGTTTCACGAACGTGACATTGCCAATAACCCATTAAAATGAATATCTTTCCATATGCGTCCAGATTGGAAATCTAAACCATAGCATTCATAAACTTTAATGAGCACATCAGACAGGCTGACCCCTCAGTGTAGTACTGAGCGAGTGATGTGCTGTCAGAGGTGTCGTCTTTCAGATGAGATGTTAAACCATCTGCTCTCTCAGGTGGTAATAAAAGATCCCATGGCATTATTCAAAGAAGAGCGGGGGAGTTCTCCCCGGGGTCCTGACCAATATTTATCCCTCAACCAATATCACGAAAACAGACTATCTGGTCATTTAACTCATTACTGTTTTTTGGAGCTTGCTGTGCACAAATTAGCTGTTGCGTTTCCTACATTACAACAGTGACTTCACTTCCAGACTTAATTGACTATAAAGCGCTTTGGGACGTGCTGAAGACATGAAAGGCACGAAAGAAAAGTCCTTTCTTTTTTTACACAACAAAATTGTTCCATTCTATGAGGAACAACCTTTATATCAGTCTTGTCTTCTGCTGTCTCCAACTGAAGACCATTGAGTGTTTCCGTCTCTCAGATGGGTAATTAATAAAGACATCTTTTGGTTGCTTAATGAGATGGGATGCAATCCCATTCCAGTTTAATGCTTTTCTAATTGCCTGATGGATTACCTGCCTTCCGTCATTGTGCTGCAAAGATCACCGAGCAGTGCGAATCTCACTTCTCAGGCTCGAAAGGTCAATTTTTTCCTTTTGAATCTCCTTTTCAAATATTCTCAGCGAGAGAGTGCTTTAAATTCTAACACAGAGTGGTCTTTGCTAATAAGATTCATCAGAATATTACTAGAAAAACTTCAGAGATAATAAACATCACATCAGCTAACTCCATGAAGCTCTTACTTTAGCTCATCCGAATCTCTGCTGCCCCGTGTCCTAACTCACACCCAGTCCCCTCACCCATCACCCCCCATGTCCTAACTCACACCCAGTCCCTCACCCATCACCCCCCATGTCCAAACTCACACCCAGTCCCTCACCCATCACCCCCCGTGTCCTAAATCACACCCAGTCCCTCACCCATCACCCCCGTGTCCTAACTCACACCCAGTCCCTCACCCATCACCCCGTGTCCTAACTCACACCCAGTCCCTCACCCATCACCCACCGTGTCCTAACTCACACCCAGTCCCTCACCCATCACCCCCCGTGTCCTAACTCACACCCAGTCCCCTCACCCATCACCCCCCGTGTCCTAACTCACACCCAGTCCCCTCACCCATCACCCCCGTGTCCTAACTCACACCCAGTCCCTCACCCATCACCCCCCGTGTCCTAACTCACACCCAGTCCCTCACCCATCACCCCCGTGTCCTAACTCACACCCAGTCCCTCACCCATCTCCCCCGGGTCCTAACTCACACCCAGTCCCTCACCCATCACCCCCCGTGTCCGAACTCACACCCAGTCCCCTCACCCATCACCCACCGTGTCCTAACTCACACCCAGTCCCTCACCCATCACGCCCCGTGTCCTAACTCACACCCAGTCCCTCACCCATCACCCCCGTGTCCTAACTCACACCCAGTCCCTCACCCATCTCCCCCGGGTCCTAACTCACACCCAGTCCCTCACCCATCACCCAGTGTGTCCTAACTCACACCCAGCCCCCTCACCCATCACCCCCGTGTCCTAACTCACACCCAGTCCGTCACCCATCACCCCCCGTGTCCTAACTCACACCCAGTCCCTCACCCATCACCCCCGTGTCCTAACTCACACCCAGTCCCTCACCCATCACCCCCTGTGTCCTAACTCACACCCAGTCCGTCACCCATCACCCCCCGTGTCCTAACTCACACCCAGTCCCTCACCCATCACCCCCGTGTCCTAACTCACACCCAGTCCGTCACCCATCACCCCCCGTGTCCTAATTCACACCCAGTCCCTCACCCATCACCCCCCGTGTCCTAATTCACACCCAGCCCCTCACCCATCATTCCCCGTGTCCTAACTCACACCCAGTCCCTCACCCATCACCCCCGTGTCCTAACTCACACCCAGTCCCTCACCCATCACCCCCCGTGTCCTAACTCACACCCAGTCCCTCTCACCCATCACCCACCGCGTCCTAACTCACACCCAGTCCCTCACCCATCACCCCCGTGTCCTTACTCACACCCAGTCCCTCACCCATCACCCCCGTGTCCTAACTCACACCCAGTCCCTCACCCATCACCCACCGTGTCCTAATTCACACCCACTCCCTCACCCATCACCCCCCGTGTCCTAATTCACACCCAGCCCCTCACCCATCACTCCCCGTGTCCTAACTCACACCCAGTCCCTCTCACCCATCACCCCCCGTCCTAACTCACACCCAATCCCCCCTCACCCATCACCCCCCCGTGTCCTAACTCACACCCAGTCCCCCTCACCCATCACCCGTGTCCTAACTCACACCCAGTCCCTCACCCATCTCCCCCGGGTCCTAACTCACACCCAGTCCCTCACCCATCACCCAGTGTGTCCTAACTCACACCCAGCCCCCTCACCCATCACCCCCGTGTCCTAACTCACACCCAGTCCGTCACCCATCACCCCCCGTGTCCTAACTCACACCCAGTCCCTCACCCATCACCCCCGTGTCCTAACTCACACCCAGTCCCTCACCCATCACCCCCTGTGTCCTAACTCACACCCAGTCCGTCACCCATCACCCCCCGTGTCCTAACTCACACCCAGTCCCTCACCCATCACCCCCGTGTCCTAACTCACACCCAGTCCGTCACCCATCACCCCCGTGTCCTAATTCACACCCAGTCCCTCACCCATCACCCCCCGTGTCCTAATTCACACCCAGCCCCTCACCCATCATTCCCCGTGTCCTAACTCACACCCAGTCCCTCACCCATCACCCCCGTGTCCTAACTCACACCCAGTCCCTCACCCATCACCCCCCGTGTCCTAACTCACACCCAGTCCCTCTCACCCATCACCCACCGCGTCCTAACTCACACCCAGTCCCTCACCCATCACCCCCTGTGTCCTTACTCACACCCAGTCCCTCACCCATCACCCCGTGTCCTAACTCACACCCAGTCCCTCACCCATCACCCACCGTGTCCTAATTCACACCCACTCCCTCACCCATCACCCCCCGTGTCCTAATTCACACCCAGCCCCTCACCCATCACTCCCCGTGTCCTAACTCACACCCAGTCCCTCTCACCCATCACCCCCCGTCCTAACTCACACCCAATCCCCCCTCACCCATCACCCCCCCGTGTCCTAACTCACACCCAGTCCCCCTCACCCATCACCCGTGTCCTAACTCACACCCAGTCCCTCACCCATCACCCACCGTGTCCTAACTCACACCCAGTCCCTCACCCATCACCCACCATGTCCTAACTCAAACCCAGTCCCCTCACCCATCACCCCCCGTGTCCTAACTCACACCCAGTCCCTCACCCATCACCCCCCGTGTCCTAACTCACACCCAGTCCCCTCACCCATCACCCCCCGTGTCCGAACTCACACCAAGTCCCCTCACCCATCACCCCCCGTGTCCTAACTCACACCCAGTCCCCTGACCCCTCACCCCACCATGTCCTAACTCAACCCAGTCCCTCACACATCACCCCCGTGTCCTAACTCACACCCAGCCCCCCTCACCCATCACCTCCCGTGTCCTAACTCACAACCAGTCCCGTTCACCCATCACCCGCCATGTATAACTCACACCCAGTCCCCTCACCCATCACCCCCCGTGCCCTAATTCACACCCAGTCCCCTCACCCATCACCCCCGTGTCCTAACTCACACCCAGTCCCCCCTCACCCACCACCCCCCGTGTCCTAACTCACACCCAGTCCCCCCTCACCCATCACCCCCTGTGTCCTAACTCATACCCAGTCCCTCTCATCCCCCCCGCGTCCTAACTCACACCCAGTCCCCTCACCCATCAGCCCCCGTGTCCTAACTCACACCCAGTCCCTCACCCATCACCCCCCGTGTCCGAACTCACACCCAGTCCCCTCACCCATAACCCCCCCGTGTCCTAACTCACACCCAGTCCCTCACCCATCACCCCGTGTCCTAACTCACACCCAGTCCCTCACCCATCACCCCCCGTGTCCTAACTCACACCCAGTCCCTCACCCATCACCCCCGTGTCCTAACTCACACCCAGTCCCTCACCCATCACCCCCCGTGTCCTAACTCACACTCAGTCCCGTTCACTCATCACCCCCCGTGTCCTAATTCACACCCAGTCCCTCACCCATCACCCCCGTGTCCTAACTCACACCCAGTCCCGTTCACCCATCACCCCCGTGTCCTAACTCACACCCAGTCCCTCACCCATCTCCCCCGGGTCCAAACTCACACCCAGTCCCTCTCACCCATCACCCCCCATGTCCAAACTCACACCCAGTCCCTCACCCATCACCCCCCGTGTCCTAACTCACACCCAGCCCCCCTCACCCATCACCTCCCGTGTCCTAACTCACACCCAGTCCCCCCTCACCCATCACCCCCCGTGTCCTAATTCACACCCAGTCCCTCACCCATCACCCCCCCGTGTCCTAACTCACACCCAGTCCCTCTGAAACATCACCCCCCGTGTCCTAACTCACACCCAGTCCCACCTCACCCATCACCCCCGTGTCCTAACTGACAACCAGTCCTCCTTCACCCATCACCCCCGTGTCCTAACTCACACCCATTCCCCTCACCCATCACCCCCCGTGACCTAATTCACACCCAGTCCCTCACCCATCACCCCCCGTGTCCTAACTCACACCCAGTCCCCCCTCACACATCACCACCCGTGTCCTAACTCATACCCAGTCCCTCACCCATCATCCCCCGTGTCCTAACTCACACCCAGTCCCCCCTCACCCATCACCCCCCGTGTCCTAACTCGTACCCAGTCCCTCTCATACCCCCCGCGTCCTAACTCACACCCAGTCCCCCCTCACACATCACCACCCGTGTCCTAACTCACACCCAGTCCCTCACCCATCACCCCCCATGTCCTAACTCACACCCAGTCCCCTCACCCATCAGCCCCCGTGTCCTAACTCACACCCAGTCCCCTCACCCTTCACCCCCGTGTCCTAACTCACACCCAGCCCCCCTCACCCATCACCCCCGTATCCTAACTCACACCCAGTCCCCTCACCCATCACCCCTCGTGTCCTAACTTAAACCCAGTCCCCTCACTCATCACCCCCCGTGTCCTAACTCACACCCAGTCCCCTCACCCATCACCCCCCTTGTCCTAACTCACACCCAGCCCCCCTCACCCATCACCCCCGTGTCCTAACTCACACCCAGTCCCTCACCCATCACCCCCGTGTCCTAACTCACACCCAGTCCCGTTCACCCACCACCCCCCGTGTCCTAACTCACACCCAGTCCCCCCTCAACCATCACCCCCCGTGGCCTAACTCACACCCAGTCCCCCTCACCCATCACCCCCGTGTCCTAACTCACACCCAGTCCCTCACCCATCACCCCCTCTGCTCGCTGCCCTACATTGGCTCCCAGTCTGGCAACGCCTCAATTTTAAAATTCACATCCTTGTTTTCAAATTCCTCTATGGCCTCGCCCCTCCCTACCTCTTTAACCTCCTCCAGTCCTACAACCCTCCTTATCTCTGTAACCTCCACCAGCCCCTACGACTCTCCCTATCTCTGTAACCTCCTCCAGTCATACAACCCTCCCTATCTCTGTAATCTCCTCCAGCCCCCTACAACCGTCCCTATCTCTGTAACCTCCTCCAGCCCGACACCCCTCCCTATCTCTGTAACCTCCTCCAGCCCTACAACCCTCCCAATCTCTGTAATCTCCTCCAGCCCCCTACAACCCTCCCTATCTCTGTAAACTCCTCCAGGCCCGACAACCCTCCCTATCACTGTAACCTCCTCCAGTCCTACAACCCTCCCTATCTCTGTAAGCTCCTCCAGCCCCTACAACCCTCCCTATCTCTGTAACCTCCTCCAGCCCTACAACCCTCCCTATCTCTGTAAACTCCTCCAGCCCCTACACCCCTCCCTATCTCTGTAACCTCCTCCAGCCCCCTACAACCCTCCCTATCTCTGTAACCTCCTCCAGCCCTACAACCCTCCCTATCTCTGTAACATCCTCCAGCCCCCTACAACCCTCCCTATCTCTGTAACCTCCTCCAGCCCCAACAACCCTCCCTATCTCTGTAACCTCCTCCAGCCCCTACAACCCTCCCTATCTCTGTAACATCCTCCAGCCCTACAACCCTCCCCAGCACCGTAACCTCCTCCAGCCCCCTACAACCCTCCCTATCTCGGTAACCTCCTCCAGCCCCTCCAACCCTCCCTATCTCTGTAAACTCCTCCAGCCCGTACAACCCCCCTATCTCTGTAACCTCCTCCAGCCCGACAACCCTCCCTATCTCTGTAAACTCCTCCAGCCCCCTACAACCCACCCTATCTCTATAAACTACTCCAGTCCTACAACCCTCCCTATCTCTGCAACCTCCTCCAGCCCCTACAACCCTCCCGATCTCTGTAACCACCTCCAGCCCCCTACAACCCTCCCTATCACTGTAATCTACTCCAGCCCCTACAACCCTCGCAATCTCTGTAACCTCCTCCAGCCCCTATAACCCTCCCTATCTCCGTAACCTCCTCCAGCCCCTATAACCCTCCCTATCTCTGTAACCTCCTCCAGCCCCCTACAACCCTCACTAGCTCTGTAACCTCCTCCAGCCCCTCCAACCCTCCCTATCTCTGTAAACTCCTCCAGCCCGTACAACCCCCCTATCTCTGTAACCTCCTCCAGCCCGACAACCCTCCCTATCTCTGTAAACTCCTCCAGCCCCCTACAACCCACCCTATCTCTATAAACTACTCCAGTCCTACAACCCTCCCTATCTCTGCAACCTCCTCCAGCCCCTACAACCCTCCCGATCTCTGTAACCACCTCCAGCCCCCTACAACCCTCCCTATCACTGTAATCTACTCCAGCCCCTACAACCCTCGCAATCTCTGTAACCTCCTCCAGCCCCTATAACCCTCCCTATCTCCGTAACCTCCTCCAGCCCCTATAACCCTCCCTATCTCTGTAACCTCCTCCAGCCCCCTACAACCCTCACTAGCTCTGTAACCTCCTCCAGCCCCCTACAACCCTCCCGAGCTCTGCAACGTCCTCCAGCCCCCTACAACCCTCCCTATCTCTGTAACCTCCTCCAGCCCCCTACAACCCTCCAAATCTCTGTAACCTGCTCCAGCCCCCTACAACCCTCCCTATCTCTGTAACCTCCTCCAGCCCCTACAACCCTCCCTATCTCTGTAACCTCCTCCAGCCCCCTACAACCCTCCCTATCACCGTAATCTACTCCAGCCCCTACAACCCTCGCAATCTCTGTAACCTCCTCCAGCCCCTATAACCCTCCCTATCTCTGTAACCTCCTCAAGCCCCCTACAACCCTCCCTATCTCTGTAACCTACTCCAGCCCCTAAACCCCTCCCTATCTCTGTAACCTCCTCCATCCCCCTACAACCCTCCCTAGCACTGCAACGTCCTCCAGCCCCCTACATCCCTCCGTATCTCTGTAACCTCCTCCAGCCCCCTACAACCCTCCCTATCTCTGTAACATCCTCCAGCCCCTACAACCCTCCCTATCTCTGTAACCTCCTCCAGCTCCCTACAACCCTCCCTATCTCTTTAACATCATCCAGCCCCCACAAACCTCCCTATCACTGCAACCTCCTCCAGCCCCCTACAACCCTCCCTATCTCTGTAACATCCTCCAGCTCCCTAAAACCCTCCCTATCACTGTAACCTCCTCCAGCCCCTACAACCCTCCCAATCTCTGTAACCTCCTCCAGCCCCTACAACCCTCCCTATCTCTGTAACCTCCTCCAGCCCCCTACAATCCTCACTAGCTCTGTAACCTCCTCCAGCCCCCTACAACCCTCCTATCTCTGTGACCTCCTCCAGCCCCCTACAATCCTCGCTATCTCTGTAACCTCCTCCAGCCCGACCTCCCTCCCTACCTCTGTAACCTCCTCCAGCCCCGACAACCCTCCCTATCTCTGTAACATCCACCAGCCCCCTACAACCCTCCCTATCTCTGTAAACTCCTCCAGCCCCTACAACCCTCCCTATCTCTGTAAACTCCTCCAGTCCCTGCAACCCCCTAACTCTGTAACCTCCTCCAGCCCTACAATCCTCCCTATCTCTGTAACCTCCTCCAGCCCCCTACAACCCTCCCTTTCTCTGTAACCTCCTCCAGCCCCTACAACCCTCCCCATCTCTGTAACCTCCTCCAGCCCCTACACCCCTGCCTATCTCTGTAACCTGCTCCAGCCCCCTACAACCCTCCCTATCTCTGTAACCTCCTCCAGCCCCTACAACCCTCCCTATCTCTGTAACCTCCTCCAGCCCCCTACAAACCTCCCTATCTCTGTAACCTCCTCCAGCCCCTACAAACCTCCCTATCTCTGTAACCTCCTCCAGCCCCCTACAACCCTCCCTATCACTGTAATCTCCTCCAGCCCCTACAACCCTCACAATCTCTGTAACCTCCTCCAGCCCCTATAACCCTCCCTATCTCTGTAACCTCCTCCAGCCCCCTACAACCCTCCCTATCTCTGTAACCTCCTCCAGCCCCGAAACCCCTCCCTATCTCTGTAACCTCCTCCATCCCCCTACAAACCTCCCTATCACTGTAACCTCCTCCAGCCCCTTCAAACCTCCCTATCACTGTAACCTCCTCCAGCCCCTACAACCCTCCCTATCTCTGTAACCTCCTCCAGCCCCGAAACCCCTCCCTATCTCTGTAACCTCCTCCAGCCCCCTACAAACCTCCCTATCACTGTAACCTCCTCCAGCCCCTACAACCCTCCCTATCTCTGTAACCTCCTCCAGCGCCCTAAAACCCTCCCTAGCTGTGTAGCCTCCTCCAGCTCCCTACAACCCTCCCTATCTCTGTAACATCCTCCAGCCCCCTACAACCCTCCCTATCTCTGTAACATCCTCCAGCCCCCTAAAACCCTCCCTATCACTGTAACCTCCTCCAGCCCCTACAACCCTCCCAATCTCTGTAACCTCCTCCATCCCCTACAACCCTCCCTATCACTGTAACCTCCTCCAGCCCCCTACAACCCTCCCTATCTCTGTAACATCATCCAGCCCCCTACAAACCTCCCTTTCACTGCAACCTCCTCCAGCCTCCTACAACCCTCCCTACCTCTGTAACATCCTCCAGCCCCCTATAACCCTCAATATCTCCGTAACCTCCTCCAGCCCTACAACCCTCCCTATCTCTGTAACCTCCTCCAGCCCTACAACCCTCCCTATCTCTGTAAACTCCTCCAGCCCCCTACAATCCTCCCGATCTCTGTAACCTCCTCCAGCCCTACATCCCTCCCTATCTCTGTAACCTCCTCCAGCCCCCTACAACCCTCCCTATCTCTGTAACCTCCTCCAGCCCCTAAACCCCTCTCTATCTCTGTAACCTCCTCCATCCCCCTACAACCCTCCCTAGCTCTGCAACGTCCTCCAGCCCCCTACAACCCTCCCTATCTCTGCGACCTCCTCCAGCCCCCTACAATCCTCCCTATCTCTGTAACCTCCTCCAGCCCTACCTCCCTCCCTATCTGTGTAACCTCCTCCAGCCCCTACAACCCTCCCTATCTCTGTAAACTCCTCCAGCCCCTACAACCCTCCCTATCTCTGTAAACTCCTCCAGCCCCTGCAACCCCCTATCTCTGTAACCACCTCCAGCCCTACAACCCTCCCTATCTCTGTAAACTCCTCCAGCCCCCTACAACCCTCCCTATCTCTGTAACCTCCTCCAGCCCCTACAACCCTCCCTATCTCTGTAACCTCCTCCAGCCCCTACACCCCTGCCTATCTCTGCAACCTCCTCCAGCCCCCTACAACCCTCCCTATCTCTGTAACCTCCTCCAGCCCCCACAACCCTCCCTATCTCTGTAACCACCTCCAGCCCCCTACAAACCTCCCTATCTCTGTAACCTCCTCCAGCCCCTACAACCCTCCCTATCTCTGTAACCTCCTCCAGTCCCCTACAACCCTCCCTATCACTGTAATCTCCTCCAGCCCCTACAACCCTCGCAATCCCTGTAACCTCCTCCAGCCCCTATAACCCTCCCTATCTCTGTAACCTCCTCCAGCCCCCTACAACCCTCCCTATCTCTGTAACCTTCTCCAGCCCCTAAACCCCTCCCTATCTCTGTAACCTCCTCCATCCCCCTACAACCCTCCCTAGCTCTGCAACATCCTCCAGCCCCCTACAACCCTCCCTCTCACTGTAACCTCCTCCAGCCCCCTACAAACCTCCCTATCTCTGTAACATCCTCCAGCCCCCTAAAACCCTCCCTATCTCTGTAACATCCTCCAGCTCCCAACTACCCTCCCTATCACTGCAACCTCCTCCAGCCCCCTACAACACTCCCTATCTCTGTAACATCCTCCAGCCCCCTAAAACCCTCCCTATCACTGTAACCTCCTCCAGCCCCTACAACCCTCCCAATCTCTGTAACCTCCTCCAGCCCTACAACCCTCCCTATCTCCGTAACCTCCTCCAGCCCTACAACCCTCCCTATCTCTGTAACCTCCTCCAGCCCTACAACCCTCCCTATCTCTGTAAACTCCTCCAGCCCCCTACAATCCTCCCTATCTCTGTAACATCATCCAGCCCCCTACAACCCTCCCTATCTCTGTAACCTCCTCCAGCCCCCTACATCCCTCCCTAGCTCTGTAACCTCCTCCAGCCCCCTACATCCCTCCCTATCTCTGTAACATCCTCCAGCCCCCTACAACCCTCCCTATCACTGTAAGCTCCTCCAGCCCCCTACAACCCTCCCTATCTCTGTAACCTCCTCCAACCCCCTACATCCCTCCCTAACTCTGTAACGTCCTCCAGCCCCCTACAACCCTCCCTATCTCTGTAACCTCCTCCAGCCCCCTGCAA
The DNA here is from genome assembly GCF_052327205.1 of Somniosus microcephalus. Classification (NCBI taxonomy): domain Eukaryota; kingdom Metazoa; phylum Chordata; class Chondrichthyes; order Squaliformes; family Somniosidae; genus Somniosus; species Somniosus microcephalus. Next base: position 66,691,281 of record NC_141010.1, on the reverse strand, counting down.
TCCTCCCTGTGATAATAATAATAACTTCCGGGAAGTTATGTGCACATCATTTCCTGTGAACTGTGAACTCTGTGCATACATCTCTTCCTGTGCATACGTCACTTCCTGTGTTTGGACTGGTATAAATACTGAACTGCTCAGTATGGTAAAAGGGCTTCACCTAGAGGCATGGTGAAGACTGCTCTTGTATATAGTTTAATTATAAGTTGCTTAAAGCTTACGTTAAAGTTCCTTGATGTGTGAGACTCGTTTGTTACATCACTCCCTATCTCTGTAACCTCCTCCAGTCCTACAACCCTCGCTATCTCTGTAACCTCCTCCAGTCCTACAACCCTCCCTATCTCTGTAACCTCCTCCAGCCCTACAACCCTCCCTATCTCTGTAACCTCCTCCAGCCCCTACACCCCTCCCTATCTCTGTAACCTCCTCCAGCCCCCTACAAACCTCCCTATCTCTGTAACCTCCACCAGCCCCCTACAACCCTCCCTATCTCTGTAATCTCCTCCAGCCCCTACAACCCTCCCTATCTCTGTAAACTCCTCCAGCCCCTACAACCCCCCTTTCTCTGTAACCTCCTCCAGGCCTACAACCCTCCCTATCTCTGTAACCTCCTCCAGCCCCCTACAACCCTCCCTATCTCTGTAACCTCCTCCAGCCCCTACAACCCTCCCTATCTCTGTATCCTCCTCCAGCCCCTACACCCCTGCCTATCTCTGTAAACTCCTCCAGCCCCCTACAACCCTCCCTATCTCTGTAACCTCCTCCAGCCCCTACAACCCTCCCTATCTCTGTGACCTCCTCCAGCCCCCTACAACCCTCCCTATCTCTGTAACCTCCTCCAGCCCTACAACCCTCCCTATCTCTGTAACCTCCTCCAGCCCCTACACCCCTCCCTATCTCTGTAACCTCCTCCAGCCCCCTACAAACCTCCCTATCTCTGTATCCTCCTCCAGCCCCTACACCCCTGCCTATCTCTGTAAACTCCTCCAGCCCCCTACAACCCTCCCTATCTCTGTAACCTCCTCCAGCCCCTACAACCCTCCCTATCTCTGTGACCTCCTCCAGCCCCCTAAAACCCTCCCTATCTCTGTAAACTCCTCCATCCCCTACAAACCTCCGTATCTCTGTAACCTCCTCCAGCCCGCTACAACCCTCCCTATCACTGTAACCTCCTCCAGCCCCTACAACCATCACAATCTCTGTAACCTCCTCCAGCCCCTACAACCCTCCCTATCTCTGTAACCTCCTCTAGCCCCCTACAACCCTCCCTATCTCTGTAACCTCCACCAGCCCCTAAACCCCTCCCTATCTCTGTAACCTCATCCATCCCCCTACAACCCTCCCTAGCTCTGTCAAGTCCTCCAGCCCCCTACAACACTCCCTATCTCTGTAATATCCTCCAGCCCACTACAACCCTCCCAATCACTGTAACCTCCTCCAGCCCTACAAACCTCCGAGATCTCTGTAACCTCCTCCAGCCCTACAACCCTCTCTATCTCTGTAACCTCCTCCAGCCCCCTCCAACCCTCCCTATCTCTGTAACCTCCTCCAGCCCCTACAAACCTCCCTATCTCTGTAACCTCCTCCAGCCCCCGACAACCCTCCCTAGCTCTGTAACATCCTCCAGCCCCCTACAACCCTCCCTATCTCTGTAACCTCCTCCAGCCCCTATAACCCTCCCTATCTCCGTAACCTCCTCCAGCCTGACAACCCTCCGTATCTCTGTAACCTCCTCCAGCCCTACAACCCTCCCTATTTCTGTAAACTCCTCCAGCCGTATAACCCTCCCTATCTCTGTAACCTCCTGCATCCCCCTACAAGCCTCCCTAGCTCTGCAACGTCCTCCAGCCCCCTACAACCCTCCCTCTCACTGCAACCTCCTCCAGCCCCTACAACCCTCCCTATCTCTGTAACCTCCTCCAGCGCCCTACAACCCTCCCTATCTCTGTAACATCATCCAGCCCCCTACAACCCTCCCTATCACTGCAACCTCCTCCAGCCCCCTACAACCCTGCCTATCACTGTAACCTCCTCCAGCCCCGACAACCCTCCCTATCTCTGTAACATCATCCAGCCCCCTACAACCCTCCCTATCACTGCAACCTCCTCCAGCCCCCTACAACCCTCCCTATCACTGTAACCTCCTCCAGCCCCGACAACCCTCCCAATCTCTGTAACCTCCTCCAGCCCTACAACCCTCCCTATCTCCGTAACCTCCTCCAGCCCTACAACCCTCCCTATCTCTGTAACCTCCTCCAGCCCTACAACCCTCCCTATCTCTGTAAACTCCTCCAGCCCTCTAACCCTCCCTATCTCTGTAACCTCCTCCAGCCCTACAACCCTCCTTATCACTGTAACCTCCTCCAGCCCTACAAACCTCCGAGATCTCTGTAACCTCCTCCATCCCTACAACCCTCCCTATCTCTGTAACCTCCTCCAGCCCTACAACCCTCCCTATCACTGGAGCCTCCTCCAGCCCCACAACCCTCCCTATCACTGTAACCTCCTCCAGCCCTACAACCCTCCCTATCTCTGTAACCTCCTCCAGCCCCTACAACCCTCCCTATCTCTGTAACATCCTCCAGCCCCCTAAAACCCTCCCTATCACTGTAACCTCCTCCAGCCCCTACAACCAACCCAATCTCTGTAACCTCCTCCAGCCCCTACAACCCTCCCTATCTCTGTAACCTCCTCCAGCCCCTACAAGCCTCCCCAGCTCTGTAACCTCCTCCAGCCCCTACAACCCTCCCTATCTCTGTAACATCCTCCAGCCCCCTAAAACCCTCCCTATCACTGTAACCTCCTCCAGCCCCTACAACCCTCCCTATCTCTGTAACATCCTCCAGCCCCCTAAAACCCTCCCTATCACTGTAACCTCCTCCAGCCCCTACAACCCTCCCTATCTCTGTAACATCATCCAGCCCCCTACAAACCTCCCTTTCACTGCAACCTCCTCCAGCCTCCTACAACCCTCCCTATCTCTGTAACATCCTACAGCCCCCTATAACCCTCAATATCTCCGTAACCTCCTCCAGCCCTACAACCCTCCCTATCTCTGTAACCTCCTCCAGCCCTACAACCCTCCCTATCTCTGTAAACTCCTCCAGCCCCCTACAATCCTCCCGATCTCTGTAACCTCCTCCAGCCCTACATCCCTCCCTATCTCTGTAACCTCCTCCAGACCCCTACAACCCTCCCTATCTCTGTAACCTCCTCCAGCCCCTAAACCCCTCTCTATCTCTGTAACCTCCTCCAACCCCCTACAACCCTCCCTAGCTCTGCAACGTCCTCCAGCCCCCTACAACCCTCCCTATCTCTGTAACATCCTCCAGCTCCCTACACCCCTCACTATCTCTGTGACCTCCTCCAGCCCCCTACAATCCTCCCTATCTCTGTAACCTCCTCCAGCCCTACCTCCCTCCCTATCTCTGTAACCTCCTCCAGCCCCGACAACCCTCCCTATCTCTGTAAACTCCTCCAGCCCCTACAACCCTCCCTATCTCTGTAAACTCCTCCAGCCCCTGCAACCCTCCCTATCTCTGTAAACTCCTCCAGCCCCTGCAACCCCCTATCTCTGTAACCTCCTCCAGCCCCTACAACCCTCCCTATCTCTGTAACCTCCTCCAGCCCCTACACCCCTGCCTATCTCTGTAACCTCCTCCAGCCCCCTACAACCCTCCCTATGTCTGTAACCTCCTCCAGCCCCTACAACCCTCCCTATCTCTGTAACCACCTCCAGCCCCCTACAAACCTCCCTATCTCTGTAACCTCCTTCAGCCCCTACAACCCTCCCTATCTCTGTAACATCCTCCAGCCCCCTACAACCCTCCCTATCACTGTAATCTCCTCCAGCCCCTACAACCCTCGCAGTCTCTGTAACCTCCTCCAGCCCCTATAACCCTCCCTATCTCTGTAACCTCCTCCAGCCCCCTACAACCCTCCCTATCTCTGTAACCTTCTCCAGCCCCTAAACCCCTCCCTATCTCTGTAACCTCCTCCATCCCCCTACAACCCTCCCTTGCTCTGCAACATCCTCCAGCCCCCTACAACCCTCCCTCTCACTGTAACCTCCTCCAGCCCCCTACAACCCTCCCTATCTCTGTAACATCCTCCAGCCCCCCAAAACCCTCCCTATCTCTGTAACATCCTCCAGCTCCCAACAACCCTCCCTATCACTGCAACCTCCTCCAGCCCCCTACAACACTCCCTATCTCTGTAACATCCTCCAGCCCCCTAAAACCCTCCCTATCACTGTAACCTCCTCCAGCCCCTACAACCCTCCCAATCTCTGTAACCTCCTCCAGCCCTACAACCCTCCCTATCTCCGTAACCTCCTCCAGCCCTACAACCCTCCCTATCTCTGTAACCTCCTCCAGCCCTACAACCCTCCCTATCTCTGTAAACTCCTCCAGCCCCCTACAATCCTCCCTATCTCTGTAACATCATCCAGCCCCCTACAACCCTCCCTATCTCTGTAACCTCCTCCAGCCCCCTACAACCCTCCCTAGCTCTGTAACCTCCTCCAGCCCCCTACAACCCTCCCTATCTCTGTAACATCCTCCAGCCCCCTACAACCCTCCCTATCACTGTAAGCTCCTCCAGCCCCCTACAACCCTCCCTATCTCTGTAACCTCCTCCAACCCCCTACATCCCTCCCTAACTCTGTAACCTCCTCCAGCCCCCTACAACGCTCCCTATCTCTGTAACCTCCTCCAGCCCCCTACAATCCTCCCTGTGATAATAATAATAACTTCCGGGAAGTTATGTGCACATCATTTCCTGTGAACTGTGAACTCTGTGCATACATCACTTCCTGTGCATACGTCACTTCCTGTGTTTGGACGAGTATAAATACTGAACTGCTCAGTATGGTAAAAGGGCTTCACCTAGAGGCATGGTGAAGACCGCTCATGTATATAGTTTAATTATAAGTTGCTTAAAGCTTACTTTAAAGTTCCTTGATGTGTGAGACTCTTTTGTTACATCACTCCCTATCTCTGTAACCTCCTCCAGTCCTACAACCCTCCCTATCTCTGTAACCTCCTCCAGTCCTACAACCCTCCCTTATCTCTGTAACCTCCTCCAGTCCTACAACCCTCACTGTCTCTGTAACCTCCTCCAGCCCCAACAACCCTCCCTAGCTCTACAACGTCCTCCAGCCCCCTACAACCCTCCCTAGCTCTGTAACCTCCTCCAGCCCCCTACAACCCTCCCTATCTCTGTAACATCCTCCAGCTCCCTACACCCCTCCCTATCTCTGTGACCTCCTCCAGCCCCCTACAATCCTCCCTAACTGTGTAACCTCCTCCAGCCCTACCTCCCTCCCTATCTCTGTAACCTCCTCCAGCCCCTACAACCCTCCCTATCTCTGTAAACTCCTCCAGCCCCTACAACCCTCCCTATCTCTGTAAACTCCTCCAGCCCCTGCAACCCCCTATCTCTGTAACCACCTCCAGCCCTACAACCCTCCCTATCTCTGTAAACTCCTCCAGCCCCCTACAACCCTCCCTATCTCTGTAACCTCCTCCAGCCCCTACAACCCTCCCTATCTCTGTAACCTCCTCCAGCCCCTACACCCCTGCCTATCTCTGCAACCTCCTCCAGCCCCCTACAACCCTCCCTATCTCTGTAACCTCCTCCAGCCCCCACAACCCTCCCTATCTCTGTAACCACCTCCAGCCCCCTACAAACCTCCCTATCTCTGTAACCTCCTCCAGCCCCTACAACCCTCCCTATCTCTGTAACCTCCTCCAGTCCCCTACAACCCTCCCTATCACTGTAATCTCCTCCAGCCCCTACAACCCTCGCAATCCCTGTAACCTCCTCCAGCCCCTATAACCCTCCCTATCTCTGTAACCTCCTCCAGCCCCCTACAACCCTCCCTATCTCTGTAACCTTCTCCAGCCCCTAAACCCCTCCCTATCTCTGTAACCTCCTCCATCCCCCTACAACCCTCCCTAGCTCTGCAACATCCTCCAGCCCCCTACAACCCTCCCTCTCACTGTAACCTCCTCCAGCCCCCTACAACCCTCCCTATCTCTGTAACATCCTCCAGCCCCCTAAAACCCTCCCTATCTCTGTAACATCCTCCAGCTCCCAACAACCCTCCCTATCACTGCAACCTCCTCCAGCCCCCTACAACACTCCCTATCTCTGTAACATCCTCCAGCCCCCTAAAACCCTCCCTATCACTGTAACCTCCTCCAGCCCCTACAACCCTCCCAATCTCTGTAACCTCCTCCAGCCCTACAACCCTCCCTATCTCCGTATCCTCCTCCAGCCCTACAACCCTCCCTATCTCTGTAACCTCCTCCAGCCCTACAACCCTCCCTATCTCTGTAAACTCCTCCAGCCCCCTACAATCCTCCCTATCTCTGTAACATCATCCAGCCCCCTACAACCCTCCCTATCTCTGTAACCTCCTCCAGCCCCCTACATCCCTCCCTAGCTCTGTAACCTCCTCCAGCCCCCTACATCCCTCCCTATCTCTGTAACATACTCCAGCCCCCTACAACCCTCCCTATCACTGTAAGCTCCTCCAGCCCCCTACAACCCTCCCTATCTCTGTAACCTCCTCCAACCCCCTACATCCCTCCCTAACTCTGTAACGTCCTCCAGCCCCCTACAACCCTCCCTATCTCTGTAACCTCCTCCAGCCCCCTGCAATCCTCCCTGTGATAATAATAATAACTTCCGGGAAGTTATGTGCACATCATTTCCTGTGAACTGTGAACTCTGTGCATACATCTCTTCCTGTGCATACGTCACTTCCTGTGTTTGGACTGGTATAAATACTGAACTGCTCAGTATGGTAAAAGGGCTTCACCTAGAGGCATGGTGAAGACTGCTCTTGTATATAGTTTAATTATAAGTTGCTTAAAGCTTACGTTAAAGTTCCTTGACGTGTGAGACTCATTTGTTACATCACTCCCTATCTCTGTAACCTCCTCCAGTCCTACAACCCTCCCTATCTCTGTAACCTCCTCCAGTCCTACAACCCTCCCTATCTCTGTAACCTCCTCCAGCCCTACAACCCTCCCTATCTCTGTAACCTCCTCCAGCCCCTACACCCCTCCCTATCTCTGTAACCTCCTCCAGCCCCCTACAAACCTCCCTATCTCTGTAACCTCCACCAGCCCCCTACAACCCTCCCTATCTCTGTAATCTCCTCCAGCCCCTACAACCCTCCCTATCTCTGTAAACTCCTCCAGCCCCTACAACCCCCCTTTCTCTGTAACCTCCTCCAGGCCTACAACCCTCCCTATCTCTGTAACCTCCTCCAGCCCCCTACAACCCTCCCTATCTCTGTAACCTCCTCCAGCCCCTACAACCCTCCCTATCTCTGTATCCTCCTCCAGCCCCTACACCCCTGCCTATCTCTGTAACCTCCTCCAGCCCCCTACAACCCTCCCTATCTCTGTAACCTCCTCCAGCCCCTACAACCCTCCCTATCTCTGTGACCTCCTCCAGCCCCCTAAAACCCTCCCTATCTCTGTAAACTCCTCCATCCCCTACAAACCTCCGTATCTCTGTAACCTCCTCCAGCCCGCTACAACCCTCCCTATCACTGTAACCTCCTCCAGCCCCTACAACCATCACAATCTCTGTAACCTCCTCCAGCCCCTACAACCCTCCCTATCTCTGTAACCTCCTCTAGCCCCCTACAACCGTCCCTATCTCTGTAACCTCCACCAGCCCCTAAACCCCTCCCTATCTCTGTAACCTCCTCCATCCCCCTACAACCCTCCCTAGCTCTGTAAAGTCCTCCAGCCCCCTACAACACTCCCTATCTCTGTAATATCCTCCAGCCCACTACAACCCTCCCAATCACTGTAACCTCCTCCAGCCCTACAAACCTCCGAGATCTCTGTAACCTCCTCCAGCCCTACAACCCTCTCTATCTCTGTAACCTCCTCCAGCCCCCTCCAACCCTCCCTATCTCTGTAACCTCCTCCAGCCCCTACAAACCTCCCTATCTCTGTAACCTCCTGCATCCCCCTACAAGCCTCCCTAGCTCTGCAACGTCCTCCAGCCCCCTACAACCCTCCCTCTCACTGCAACCTCCTCCAGCCCCTACAACCCTCCCTATCTCTGTAACCTCCTCCAGCGCCCTACAACCCTCCCTATCTCTGTAACATCATCCAGCCCCCTACAACCCTCCCTATCACTGCAACCTCCTCCAGCCCCCTACAACCCTGCCTATCTCTGTAACATCCTCCAGCCCCCTAAAACCCTCCCTATCACTGTAACCTCCTCCAGCCCCGACAACCCTCCCAATCTCTGTAACCTCCTCCAGCCCTACAACCCTCCCTATCTCCGTAACCTCCTCCAGCCCTACAACCCTCCCTATCTCTGTAACCTCCTCCAGCCCTACAACCCTCCCTATCTCTGTAAACTCCTCCAGCCCTCTAACCCTCCCTATCTCTGTAACCTCCTCCAGCCCTACAACCCTCCTTATCACTGTAACCTCCTCCAGCCCTACAAACCTCCGAGATCTCTGTAACCTCCTCCATCCCTACAACCCTCCCTATCTCTGTAACCTCCTCCAGCCCTACAACCCTCCCTATCACTGGAGCCTCCTCCAGCCCCACAACCCTCCCTATCACTGTAACCTCCTCCAGCCCCTACAACCCTCCCTATCTCTGTAACATCCTCCAGCCCCCTAAAACCCTCCCTATCTCTGTAACCTCCTCCAGCCCCTACAACCCTCCCTATCTCTGTAACCTCCTCCAGCCCCTACAAGCCTCCCCAGCTCTGTAACCTCCTCCAGCCCCTACAACCCTCCCTATCTCTGTAACATCCTCCAGCCCCCTAAAACCCTCCCTATCACTGTAACCTCCTCCAGCCCCTACAACCCCTCTCTATCTCTGTAACCTCCTCCATCCCCCTACAACCCTCCCTAGCTCTGCAACGTCCTCCAGCCCCCTACAACCCTCCCTATCTCTGTAACATCCTCCAGCTCCCTACACCCCTCACTATCTCTGTGACCTCCTCCAGCCCCCTCCAATCCTCCCTATCTCTGTAACCTCCTCCAGCCCTACCTCCCTCCCTATCTCTGTAACCTCCTCCAGCCCCGACAACCCTCCCTATCTCTGTAAACTCCTCCAGCCCCTACAACCCTCCCTATCTCTGTAAACTCCTCCAGCCCCTGCAACCCTCCCTATCTCTGTAAACTCCTCCAGCCCCTGCAACCCCCTATCTCTGTAACCTCCTCCAGCCCCTACAACCCTCCCATTCTCTGTAACCTCCTCCAGCCCCTACACCCCTGCCTATCTCTGTAACCTCCTCCAGCCCCCTACAACCCTCCCTATGTCTGTAACCTCCTCCAGCCCCTGCAACCCTCCCTATCTCTGTAACCACCTCCAGCCCCCTACAAACCTCCCTATCTCTGTAACCTCCTTCAGCCCCTACAACCCTCCCTATCTCTGTAACCTCCTCCAGCCCCCTACAACCCTCCCTATCACTGTAATCTCCTCCAGCCCCTACAACCCTCGCAGTCTCTGTAACCTCCTCCAGCCCCTATAACCCTCCCTATCTCTGTAACCTCCTCCAGCCCCCTACAACCCTCCCTATCTCTGTAACCTTCTCCAGCCCCTAAACCCCTCCCTATCTCTGTAACCTCCTCCATCCCCCTACAACCCTCCCTTGCTCTGCAACATCCTCCAGCCCCCTACAACCCTCCCTCTCACTGTAACCTCCTCCAGCCCCCTACAACCCTCCCTATCTCTGTAACATCCTCCAGCCCCCCAAAACCTTCCCTATCTCTGTAACATCCTCCAGCTCCCAACAACCCTCCCTATCACTGCAACCTCCTCCAGCCCCCTACAACACTCCCTATCTCTGTAACATCCTCCAGCCCCCTAAAACCCTCCCTATCACTGTAACCTCCTCCAGCCCCTACAACCCTCCCAATCTCTGTAACCTCCTCCAGCCCTACAACCCTCCCTATCTCCGTAACCTCCTCCAGCCCTACAACCCTCCCTATCTCTGTAACCTCCTCCAGCCCTACAACCCTCCCTATCTCTGTAAACTCCTCCAGCCCCCTACAATCCTCCCTATCTCTGTAACATCATCCAGCCCCTACAACCCTCCCTATCTCTGTAACCTCCTCCAGCCCCCTACAACCCTCCCTAGCTCTGTAACCTCCTCCAGCCCCCTACAACCCTCCCTATCTCTGTAACATCCTCCAGCCCCCTACAACCCTCCCTATCACTGTAAGCTCCTCCAGCCCCCTACATCCCTCCCTAACTCTGTAACCTCCTCCAGCCCCCTACAACGCTCCCTATCTCTGTAACCTCCTCCAGCCCCCTACAATCCTCCCTGTGATAATAATAATAACTTCCGGGAAGTTATGTGCACATCATTTCCTGTGAACTGTGAACTCTGTGCATACATCACTTCCTGTGCATACGTCACTTCCTGTGTTTGGACGAGTATAAATACTGAACTGCTCAGTATGGTAAAAGGGCTTCACCTAGAGGCATGGTGAAGACCGCTCATGTATATAGTTTAATTATAAGTTGCTTAAAGCTTACTTTAAAGTTCCTTGATGTGTGAGACTCTTTTGTTACATCACTCCCTATCTCTGTAACCTCCTCCAGTCCTACAACCCTCCCTATCTCTGTAACCTCCTCCAGTCCTACAACCCTCCCTTATCTCTGTAACCTCCTCCAGTCCTACAACCCTCACTGTCTCTGTAACCTCCTCCAGCCCCGACAACCCTCCCTAACTCTGTAACCTCCTCCAGCCCTACAACCCTCCCTATCTCTGTAACCTCCTCCAGCCGCTACACCCCTCCCTATCTCTGTAATCTCCTCCAGCCCCCTACAAACCTCCCTATCTCTGTAACCTCCACCAGCCCCCTACAACCCTCCCTATCTCTGTAATCTCCTCCAGCCCCTACAACCCTCCCTATCTCTGTAAACTCCTCCAGCCCCTACAACCCCCCTTTCTCTGTAACCTCCTCCAGGCCTACAACCCTCCCTATCTCTGTAACCTCCTCCTGCCCCCTACAACCCTCCCTATCTCTGTAACCTCCTCCAGCCCCTACAACCCTCCCTATCTCTGTATCCTCCTCCAGCCCCTACACCCCTGCCTATCTCTGTAACCTCCTCCAGCCCCCTACAACCCTCCCTATCTCTGTAACCTCCACCAGCCCCTACAACCCTCCCTATCTCTGTGACCTCCTCCAGCCCCCTAAAACCCTCCCTATCTCTGTATACTCCTCCAGCCCCGACAAACCTCCGTATCTCTGTAACCTCCTCCAGCCCGCTACAACCCTCCCTATCACTGTAACCTCCTCCAGCCCCTACAACCATCACAATCTCTGTAACCTCCTCCAGCCCCTACAACCCTCCCTATCTCTGTAACCTCCTCCAGCCCCCTACAACACTCCCTATCTCTGTAACCTCCACCAGTCCCTAAACCCCTCCCTATCTCTGTACCCTCCTCCATCCCCCTACAACCCTCCCTAGCTCTGTAACGTCCTCCAGCCCCCTACAACACTCCCTATCTCTGTAATATCCTCCAGCCCACTACAACCCTCCCTATCACTGTAACCTCCTCCAGCCCTACAAACCTCCGAGATCTCTGTAACCTCCTCCAGCCCTACAACCCTCTCTATCTCTGTAACCTCCTCCAGCCCCCTCCAACCCTCCTTATCTCTGTAACCTCCTCCAGCCCCTACAAACCTCCCTATCTCTGTAACCTCCTCCAGCCCCCGACAACCCTCCCTAGCTCTGTAACATCCGCCAGCCCCCTACAACCCTCCCTATCTCTGTAACCTCCTACAGCCCCTATAACCCTCCCTATCTCCGTAACCTCCTCCAGCCTGACAACCCTCCGTATCTCTGTAACCTCCTCCAGCCCTACAACCCTCCCTATTTCTGTAAACTCCTCCAGCTGTATAACCCTCCCTATCTCTGTAACCTCCTCCATCCCCCTACAAGCCTCACTAGCTCTGCAACGTCCTCCAGCCCCCTACAACCCTCCCTCTCACTGCAACCTCCTCCAGCCCCTACAACCCTCCCTATCTCTGTAACCTCCTCCAGCACCCTACAACCCTCCCTAGCTCTGTAACGTCCTCCAGCTTCCTACAACCCTCCCTATCTCTGCAACATCATCCAGCCCCCTACAACCCTCCCTATCACTGCAACCTCCTCCAGCCCCTACAACCCTGCCTATCTCTGTAACATCCTCCAGCCCCCTAAAACCCTCCCTATCACTGTAACCTCCTCCAGCCCCTACAACCCTCCCAATCTCTGTAACCTCCTCCAGCCCTACAACCCTCCCTATCTCCGTAACCTCCTCCAGCCCTACAACCCTCCCTATCTCTGTAACCTCCTCCAGCCCTACAACCCTCCCTATCTCTGTAAACTCCTCCAGCCCTCTAACCCTCCCTATCTCTGTAACCTCCTCCAGCCCTACAACCCTCCTTATCACTGTAACCTCCTCCAGCCCTACAAACCTCCGAGATCTCTGTAACCTCCTCCATCCCTACAACCCTACCTATCTCTGTAACCTCCTCCAGCCCTACAACCCTCCCTATCACTGGAGCCTCCTCCAGCCCCACAACCCTCCCTATCACTGTAACCTCCTCCAGCCCTACAACCCTCCCTATCTCTGTAACCTCCTCCAGCCCCTACAATCCTCCCTATCTCTGTAACATCCTCCAGCCCTACAGCCCTCCCTATCACTATAACCTCCTCCAGCCCTACAACACTCCCTATCTCTGTAACCTCCTCCAGCTCCTACAACCCTCCCTATCTCTGTAACCTCCTCCAGCCCCTACAACACTCCCTATCTCTGTAACATCTTCCAGTCCTACAACCCTCCCTATCTCTGTAACCTCCTCCAGTCCTACAACCGTCCATATCTCTGTAACCTCCTCCAGCCCCTACTACCCTCCCTATCTCTGTAACCACCTCCAGCCCCTACAACCCTCCCTATCTCTGTAAACTCCTCCAGCCCCTACAACCCTCCCTATCTCTGTTACCTCCTCCAGCCCCTACAACCCTCCCTATCACTGTAACCTCCTCCAGCCCCCTACAACCCTCCCTAGATCTGTAACCTCCTCCAGCCCCCTACAACCCTCCCTAGCTCTGTAACCTCCTCCAGCCCCCTACAACCCTCCCTATCTCTGTAACCTCCTTCAGCCCCTACAACCCTCCCTATCTCTGTAACCTCCTCCAGCCCCCTACAACCCTCCCTATCACTGTAATCTCCTCCAGCCCCTACAACCCTCGCAGTCTCTGTAACCTCCTCCAGCCCCTATAACCCTCCCTATCTCTGTAACCTCCTCCAGCCCCCTACAACCCTCCCTATCTCTGTAACCTTCTCCAGCCCCTAAACCCCTCCCTATCTCTGTAACCTCCTCCATCCCCCTACAACCCTCCCTTGCTCTGCAACATCCTCCAGCCCCCTACAACCCTCCCTCTCACTGTAACCTCCTCCAGCCCCCTACAACCCTCCCTATCTCTGTAACATCCTCCAGCCCCCCAAAACCCTCCCTATCTCTGTAACATCCTCCAGCTCCCAACAACCCTCCCTATCACTGCAACCTCCTCCAGCCCCCTACAACACTCCCTATCTCTGTAACATCCTCCAGCCCCCTAAAACCCTCCCTATCACTGTAACCTCCTCCAGCCCCTACAACCCTCCCAATCTCTGTAACCTCCTCCAGCCCTACAACCCTCCCTATCTCCGTAACCTCCTCCAGCCCTACAACCCTCCCTATCTCTGTAAACTCCTCCAGCCCCCTACAATCCTCCCTATCTCTGTAACATCATCCAGCCCCCTACAACCCTCCCTATCTCTGTAACCTCCTCCAGCCCCCTACAACCCTCCCTAGCTCTGTAACCTCCTCCAGCCCCCTACAACCCTCCCTATCTCTGTAACATCCTCCAGCCCCCTACAACCCTCCCTATCACTGTAAGCTCCTCCAGCCCCCTACATCCCTCCCTAACTCTGTAACCTCCTCCAGCCCCCTACAACGCTCCCTATCTCTGTAACCTCCTCCAGCCCCCTACAATCCTCCCTGTGATAATAATAATAACTTCCGGGAAGTTATGTGCACATCATTTCCTGTGAACTGTGAACTCTGTGCATACATCACTTCCTGTGCATACGTCACTTCCTGTGTTTGGACGAGTATAAATACTGAACTGCTCAGTATGGTAAAAGGGCTTCACCTAGAGGCATGGTGAAGACCGCTCATGTATATAGTTTAATTATAAGTTGCTTCAAGCTTACTTTAAAGTTCCTTGATGTGTGAGACTCTTTTGTTACATCACTCCCTATCTCTGTAACCTCCTCCAGTCCTACAACCCTCCCTATCTCTGTAACCTCCTCCAGTCCTACAACCCTCCCTTATCTCTGTAACCTCCTCCAGTCCTACAACCCTCACTGTCTCTGTAACCTCCTCCAGCCCCGACAACCCTCCCTAACTCTGTAACCTCCTCCAGCCCTACAACCCTCCCTATCTCTGTAACCTCCTCCAGCCCCTACACCCCTCCCTATCTCTGTAATCTCCTCCAGCCCCCTACAAACCTCCCTATCTCTGTAACCTCCACCAGCCCCCTACAACCCTCCCTATCTCTGTAATCTCCTCCAGCCCCTACAACCCTCCCTATCTCTGTAAACTCCTCCAGCCCCTACAACCCCCCTTTCTCTGTAACCTCCTCCAGGCCTACAACCCTCCCTATCTCTGTAACCTCCTCCTGCCCCCTACAACCCTCCCTATCTCTGTAACCTCCTCCAGCCCCTACAACCCTCCCTATCTCTGTATCCTCCTCCAGCCCCTACACCCCTGCCTATCTCTGTAACCTCCTCCAGCCCCCTACAACCCTCCCTATCTCTGTAACCTCCACCAGCCCCTACAACCCTCCCTATCTCTGTGACCTCCTCCAGCCCCCTAAAACCCTCCCTATCTCTGTATACTCCTCCAGCCCCGACAAACCTCCGTATCTCTGTAACCTCCTCCAGCCCGCTACAACCCTCCCTATCACTGTAACCTCCTCCAGCCCCTACAACCATCACAATCTCTGTAACCTCCTCCAGCCCCTACAACCCTCCCTATCTCTGTAACCTCCTCCAGCCCCCTACAACCCTCCCTATCTCTGTAACCTCCACCAGTCCCTAAACCCCTCCCTATCTCTGTACCCTCCTCCATCCCCCTACAACCCTCCCTAGCTCTGTAACGTCCTCCAGCCCCCTACAACACTCCCTATCTCTGTAATATCCTCCAGCCCACTACAACCCTCCCTATCACTGTAACCTCCTCCAGCCCTACAAACCTCCGAGATCTCTGTAACCTCCTCCAGCCCTACAACCCTCTCTATCTCCGTAACCTCCTCCAGCCCCCTCCAACCCTCCTTATCTCTGTAACCTCCTCCAGCCCCTACAAACCTCCCTATCTCTGTAACCTCCTCCAGCCCCCGACAACCCTCCCTAGCTCTGTAACATCCTCCAGCCCCCTACAACCCTCCCTATCTCTGTAACCTCCTACAGCCCCTATAACCCTCCCTATCTCCGTAACCTCCTCCAGCCTGACAACCCTCCGTATCTCTGTAACCTCCTCCAGCCCTACAACCCTCCCTATTTCTGTAAACTCCTCCAGCTGTATAACCCTCCCTATCTCTGTAACCTCCTCCATCCCCCTACAAGCCTCCCTAGCTCTGCAACGTCCTCCAGCCCCCTACAACCCTCCCTCTCACTGCAACCTCCTCCAGCCCCTACAACCCTCCCTATCTCTGTAACCTCCTCCAGCACCCTACAACCCTCCCTAGCTCTGTAACGTCCTCCAGCTTCCTACAACCCTCCCTATCTCTGCAACATCATCCAGCCCCCTACAACCCTCCCTATCACTGCAACCTCCTCCAGCCCCTACAAATCTGCCTATCTCTGTAACATCCTCCAGCCCCCTAAAACCCTCCCTATCACTGTAACCTCCTCCAGCCCCTACAACCCTCCCAATCTCTGTAACCTCCTCCAGCCCTACAACCCTCCCTATCTCCGTAACCTCCTCCAGCCCTACAACCCTCCCTATCTCTGTAACCTCCTCCAGCCCTACAACCCTCCCTATCTCTGTAAACTCCTCCAGCCCTCTAACCCTCCCTATCTCTGTAACCTCCTCCAGCCCTACAACCCTCCTTATCACTGTAACCTCCTCCAGCCCTACAAACCTCCGAGATCTCTGTAACCTCCTCCATCCCTACAACCCTCCCTATCTCTGTAACCTCCTCCAGCCCTACAACCCTCCCTATCACTGGAGCCTCCTCCAGCCCCACAACCCTCCCTATCACTGTAACCTCCTCCAGCCCTACAACCCTCCCTATCTCTGTAACCTCCTCCAGCCCCTACAATCCTCCCTATCTCTGTAACATCCTCCAGCCCTACAGCCCTCCCTATCACTATAACCTCCTCCAGCCCTACAACACTCCCTATCTCTGTAACCTCCTCCAGCTCCTACAACCCTCCCTATCTCTGTAACCTCCTCCAGCCCCTACAACACTCCCTATCTCTGTAACATCTTCCAGTCCTACAACCCTCCCTATCTCTGTAACCTCCTCCAGTCCTACAACCGTCCATATCTCTGTAACCTCCTCCAGCCCCTACTACCCTCCCTATCTCTGTAACCACCTCCAGCCCCTACAACCCTCCCTATCTCTGTAAACTCCTCCAGCCCCTACAACCCTCCCTATCTCTGTTACCTCCTCCAGCCCCTACAACCCTCCCTATCACTGTAACCTCCTCCAGCCCCCTACAACCCTCCCTAGATCTGTAACCTCCTCCAGCCCCTACAACCCTCCCTATCACTGTTACCTCCTCCAGCCCCCTGCAACCCTCCCTATCACTGTAAACTCCTCCAGCCCCTACAACCCTCCCAATCTCTGTAACCTCCTCCAGCCCCTACAACCCTCCCTATCTCTGTAACCTCCTCCAGCCCCCTACAACCCTCCCTAGCTCTGTAACCTCCTCCAGCCCCCTACAACCCTCCCTATCTCTGCAACATCCTCCAGCCCCCTACAACCCTCCCTATCACTGTAAGCTCCTCCAGCCCCCGACAATCCTCCCGATCTCTGTAACATCCTCCAGCCCCCGACATCCCTCCCAAACTCTGTAACCTCCTCCAGCCCCCTACAACCCTCCCTATCTCTGTAACCTCCTCCAGCCCCCTACAATCCTCCCTGTGATAATAATAATAACTTCTGGGAAGTTTTGTGCACATCATTTCCTGTGAACTGTGAACTCTGTGCATACATCACTTCCTGTGCATACGTCACTTCCTGTGTTTGGACTGGTATAAATACTGAACTGCTCAGTATGGTAAAAGGGCTTCACCTGGAGGCATGGTGAAGACCGCTCTTGTATATAATTTAATTATAAGTTGCTTAAAGCTTACTTTAAAGTTCCTTGATGTGTGAGACTCTTTTGTTACATCACTCCCTATCTCTGTAACATCCTCCAGTCCGACAACCCTCCCTATCTCTGTAACCTCCTCCAGTCCAACAACCCTCCCTATCTCTGTAACCTCCTCCAGTCCTACAACCCTCACTGTCTCTGTAACCTCCTCCAGCCCCGACAACCCTCCCTAACTCTGTAACCTCCTCCAGCCCCCTACAACCCTCCCTATCTCTGTAATCTCCTCCAGCCCCTACAACCCTCCCTATCTCTGTAAACTCCTCCTGCCCCTACAACTCCCCTTTCTCTGTAACCTCCTCCAGGCCTACAACCTTCCCTATCTCTGTAACCTCCTCCAGCCCCCTACAACCCTCCCTATCTCTGTAACCTCCTCCAGCCCCTACAACCCTCCCTATCTCTGTATCCTCCTCCAGCCCCTACACCCCTGCCTATCTCTGTAACCTCCTCCAGCCCCCTAAAACCCTCCCTATCTCTGTAACCTCCTCCAGCCCCTACAACGCTCCCAATCTCTGTACCATCCTCCAGCCCACAACAACCCTCCCTATCACTGTAACCTCCTCCAGCCCCTACAACCATCACAATCTCTGTAACCTCCTCCAGCCCCTACAACCCTCCCTATCTCTGTAACCTCCTCCAGCCCCCTACAACCCTCCCTATCTCTGTAACCTCCACCAGCCCCTAAACCCCTCCCTATCTCTGTAATCTCCTCCATCCCCCT
Source organism: Somniosus microcephalus (assembly GCF_052327205.1). Classification (NCBI taxonomy): domain Eukaryota; kingdom Metazoa; phylum Chordata; class Chondrichthyes; order Squaliformes; family Somniosidae; genus Somniosus; species Somniosus microcephalus. The sequence goes on along the minus strand of NC_141010.1, from coordinate 66,673,142 downwards.
ACAACCCTCCCTAGCTCTGTAACGTCCCCCAGCCCCCGATAACCCTCCCTATCTCTGTAATATCCTCCAACCCACTACAACCCTCCCTATCACTGTAACCACCTCCAGCCCCCTACAACACTCCCTATCTCTGTAACATTCTTAGGCCCCCTACAACCCTCCCTATCACTGTAACCTCCTCCAGCCCCTACAACCCTCCCTAGCTCTGTAACCTCCTCCAGCCCCCTACAACCATCCCTAGCTCTGAAACCTCCTCCAGCCCCCTACAATCCTCCCTATCTCTGTAACCTCCTCCAGCCCCCTACAACCCTCCCTATCTCTGTAAACTCCTCCAGCCCTTTTAACCCTCCCTATCTCCGTAACGTCCTCCAGCCCTATGACCCTCCTTACCACTGTAACCTCCTCCAGCCCTACAACCCTCCTTACCACTGTAACCTCTTCCAGCCCTACAAACCTCCGAGATCTCTGTAACCTCCTCCAGCCCTACAACCCTCTCTATCTCTGCAACCTCCTCCAGCCCCCTCCAACCCCCCTATCTCTGTAACCTCCTCCAGCCCCTACAAACCTCCCTATCTCTGTAACCTCCTCCAGCCCCCTACAACCCTCCCTAGCTCTGTAACCTCCTCCAGCCCCCTACAACCCTCCCTATCTCCGTAACCTCCTCCAGCCTGACAACCCTCCGTATCTCTGTAACCTCCTCCAGCCCTACAACGCTCCCTATTTCTGTAAACTCCTCCAGCCGTATAAAACTCCCTATCTCTGTAACCACCTCCAGCCCTACAACCCTCCTTATCACTGTAACATCCTCCAGCCCTACAAACCTCCGAGATCTTTGTAACCTCCTCCAGCCCTACAACCCTCCCTATCTATGTAACCTCCTCCAGCCCTACAACCCTGCCAATCACTGTAACCTCCTCCAGCCCTACAACCCTCCGTATCACTGTAACCTGCTCCAGCCCCACAACCCTCCCTATCTCTGCAAACTCCTCTAGACCCTACAATCCTCCCTATCTCTGTTACCTCCTCCAGCCCTACATACCTCCCTATCACTGTAACCTCCTCCAGCCCTACAACCCTCCCTATCTCTGTAACCTCCTCAATCTCCTGCAACCCTCCCTATCTCTGTAACATCCTCCAGCCCCTACAACACTCCCTATCTCTGTAACCTCCTCCAGTCCTACAACCCTCCCTATCTCTGTAACCTCCTGCAGTCCTACAACCCTCCCTATCTCTGTAACCTCCTCCAGCTCCTACTAACCTCCCTATCTCTGTAACCTCCTCCAGCCCCTACAACCCACCCTATCTCTGTAACCTCCTCCAGCCCCTACAACCCTCCCTTTCTCTGTAACATCCACCAGCCCCCTACAACCCTCCCTATCACTGTAACCTCCTCCAGCCCCTACAACCCTCCCAATCTCTGTAACCTCCTACAGCCCCTACAACCATCCCTATCTCTGTAACCTCCTCCAGCCGCTACAACAGTCCCTATCTCTGTAACCTCCTCCAGCCCCCTACAACCCTCCCTAGCTGTGTAACCTCCTCCAGCCCCCTACAACCCTCCCTTTCTCTGTAACCTCCTCCAACCCCCCACAACCATCCCTAGCTCTGTAAAGTCCTCCAGCCCCCTACCACCCTCCGTATCTCTGTAACCTCCTCCAGCCTCCTACAACCCTCCCTATCTCTGTAACCTCCTCCAGTCCTACAACCCTCCCTATCTCAGTAACCTCCTAGAGCCCCTACAACCCTCCCTATCTCTGTAAACTCCTCCAGTCCTACAACCCTCCCTATCTCTGTAACCTCCTCCAGCCCTACAACCCTACCTATCTCTGTAACCTCCTCCAGCCCCTACAACCCTCCCTATCTCTGTGACCTCCTCCAGCCCCCTAAAACCCTCCCTATCTCTGTAACCTCCTCCAGCCCCTACAACCCTCCCTATCTCTGTAACCTCCTCCAACCCACTACAACCCTCCCTATCACTGTAACCTCCTCCAGCCCCTACAACCATCACAATCTCTGTAACCTCCTCCAGCCCCTACAACCCTCCCGATCTCTGTAACCTCCTCCAGCCCCCTACAACCCTCCCTATCTCTGTAACCTCCACCAGCCCCTAAACCCCTCCCTATCTCTGTAACCTCCTCCATCCCCCTACAACCCTCCCTAGCTCTGTAACGTCCTCCAGCCCCCTTCACCCTTCCCTATCTCTGTAATATCCTCCAGCCCTTTTAACCCTCCCTATCTCCGTAACCTCCTCCAGCCCTACGACCATCTCTATCTCTGTAACCTCCTCCAGCCCTACAACCCCCCCTATCTCTGTAAACACCTCCAGCCCTATAACCCTCCCTATCTCTGTAACCTCCTCCAGCTCTACAACCCTCCTTACCACTTTAACCTCCTCCAGCCCTACAAACCTCCGAGATCTCTGTAACCTCCTCCAGCCCTACAACCCTCTCTATCTCTGTAACCTCCTCCAGCCCCCTCCAACCCTCCCTATCTCTGTAACCTCCTCCAGCCCCTACAAACCTCCCTCTCTCTGTAACCTTCTCCAGCCCCCTGCAACCCTCCCAACTCTGTAACCTCCTCCAGCCCCCTGCAACCCTCCCTACCTCTGTAACCTCCTCCAGCCCCTATAACCCTCCCTATCTCCGTAACCTCCTCCAGCCTGACAACGCTCCGTATCTCTGTAACCTCCTCCAGCCCTACAACCCTCCCTATTTCTGTAAACTCCTCCAGCCGTGTAACCCTCCCTATCTCTGTAACCTCCTCCATCCCCCTACAACCCTCCCTAGCTCTGCAACGTCCTCCAGCCCCCGACAACCCTCCCTCTCACTGTAACCTCCTCCAGCCCCTACAACCCTCCCTATCTCTGTAACCTCCTCCAGCGCCCTACAACCCTCCCTGTCTCTGTAACCTCCTCCAGCCCCTACAACCCTCCCTATCACTGTAACCTCCTCCAGCCCCTACAACCCTCCCTATCTCTGTAACATCATCCAGCCCCCTACAACCCTCCCTATCACTGCAACCTCCTCCAGCCCCCTACAACCCTCCCTATCTCTGTAACCTCCTCCAGCCCCGACACCCCTGCCTATCTCTGTAACCTCCTCCAGCCCCCTGCAACCCTCCCTATCTCTGTAACCTCCTCCAGCCCCTACAACCCTCCCTATCTCTGTAACCTCCTCCAGCCCCCTACAAACCTCCCTATCTCTGTAACCTCCTCCAGCCCCTACAACCCTCCCTATCTCTGTAACCTCCTCCAGCCCCCTACAACCCTCCCTATCACTGTAATCTCCTCCAGCCCCTACAACCCTCGCAATCTATGTAACCTCCTCCAGCCCCTAAACCCCTCCCTATCTCTGTAACCTCCTCCATCCCCCTACAACCCTCCCTAGCTCTGCAACATCCTCCAGCCCCCTATAACCCTCCCTCTCAATGTAACCTCCTCCAGCCCCCTACAACCGTCCCTATCTCTGTAACATCCTCCAGCTCCCAGCAACCCTCCCTATCTCTAACATCATCCAGCCCCCAACAAACCTCCCTATCACTGCAACCTCCTCCAGCCCCCTACAACCCTCCCTATCACTGTAACATCCTCCAGCCCCCTAAAACCCTCCCTATCACTGTAACCTCCTCCAGCCCCTACAACCCTCCCAATCTCTGTAACCTCCTCCAGCCCTACAACCCTCCCTATCTCCGTAACCTCCTCCAGCCCTACAACCCTCCCTATCTCTGTAACCTCCTCCAGCCCTACAACCCTCCCTATCTCTGTAAACTCCTCCAGCCCTCTAACCCTCCCTATCTCTGTAACCTCCTCCAGCCCTACAACCCTCCTTATCACTGTAACCTCCTCCAGCCCTACAAACCTCCGAGATCTCTGTAACCTCCTCCATCCCTACAACCCTCCCTATCTCTGTAACCTCCTCCAGCCCCACAACCCTCCCTTTCTCTGTAACCTCCTCCAGTCCCTACAATCCTCCCTATCTCTGTAACATCCTCCAGCCCTACAGCCCTCCCTATCACTATAACCTCCTCCAGCCCTACAACACTCCCTATCTCTGTAACCTCCTCCAGCTCCTACAACCCTCCCTATCTCTGTAACCTCCTCCAGCCCCTACAACCCTCCTTATCTCTGTAACATCCTCCAGTCCTACAACCCTCCCTATCTCTGTAACCTCCTCCAGTCCTACAACCCTCCCTATCTCTGTAACCTCCTCAAGCCCCGACTACCCTCCCTATCTCTGTAACCTCCTCCAGCCCCTACAACCCTCCCTATCTCTGTAACCTCCTCCAGCCCCTACAACCCTACCTATCTCTGTAACCTCCTCCAGCCCCTACAACCCTCCCTATCACTGTAACCTCCTCCAGCCCCCTACAACCCTCCCTAGATCTGTAACCTCCTCCAGCCCCTACAACCCTCCCTATCACTGTAACCTCCTCCAGCCCCCTACAACCCTCCCTATCACTGTAACCTCCTCCAGCCCCTACAACCCTCCCTATCTCTGTAACATCATCCAGCCCCCTACAACCCTCCCTATCACTGTAACCGCCTCCAGCCCCTACAACCCTCCCTATCTCTGTAACCTCCTCCAGCCCCCTACAACCCTCCCTAGCTCTGTAACCTCCTGCAGCCCCCTACAACCCTCCCTATCTCTGTAACATCCTCCAGCCCCCAACAACCCTCCCTATGACTGTAAGCTCCTCCAGCCCCCTACAACCCTCCCTATCTCAGTAACATCCTCCAACCCCCTACATCACTCCCTAACTCTGTAACCTCCTCCAGCCCCCTACAACCCTCCCTATCTCTGTATCCTCCTCCAGCCCCCTGCAATCCACCCGGTGATAATAATAATAACTTCCGGGAAGTTATGTGCACATCATTTCCTGTGAACTGTGAACTCTGTGCATACATCACTTCCTGTACATACGTCACTTCCTGTGTTTGGACGAGTATAAATACTGAACTGCTCAGTATGGTAAAAGGGCTTCACCTCGAGGCATGGTGAAGACCGCTCTTGTATATAGTTTAATTGTAAGTTGCTTAAAGATTACTTTAAAGTTCCTTGATGTGTGAGACTCTTTTGTTACATCACTCCCTATCTCTGTAACCTCCTCCAGTCCTACAACCCTTCCTATCTCTGTAACCTCCTCCAGTCCTACAACCCTCCCAATCTCTGTAACCTCCTCCAGTCCTACAACCCTCACTGTCTCTGTAACCTCCGGCAGCCCCGACAACCCTCCCTAACTCTGTAACCTCCTCCAGCCCTACAACCCTCCCTATCTCTGTAACCTCCTCCAGCCCCTACACCCCTCCCTATCTCTGTAACCTCCTCCAGCCCCTACAAACCTCCCTATCTCTGTAACCTCCACCAGCCCCCTACAACCCTCCCTATCTCTGTAATCTCCTCCAGCCCCTACAACCCTCCCTATCTCTGTAAACTCCTCCAGCCCCGACAACCCCCCTTTCTCTGTAACCTCCTCCAGGCCTACAACCCTCCCTATCGCTGTAACCTCCTCCAGCCCCCTACAACCCTCCCTATCTCTGTAACCTCCTCCAGCCCCTACAACACTCCCTATCTCTGTATCCTCCTCCAGCCCCTACACCCCTGCCTATCTCTGTAACCTCCTCCAGCCCCCTACAACCCTCCCTATCTCTGTAACCTCCTCCAGCCCCTACAATCCTCCCTATCTCTGTGACCTCCTCCAGCCCCCTACAACCCTCCCTATCTCTTTAACCTCCTCCAGCCCCTACACCCCTCCCAATCTCTGTAACCTCCTCCAGCCCCCTACAACCCTCCCTATCTCTAACATCATCCAGCCCCCTACAACCCTCCCTATCACTGTAACCGCCTCCAGCCCCTACAACCCTCCCTATCTCTGTAACCTCCTCCAGCCCCCTACAACCCTCCCTAGCTCTGTAACCTCCTCCAGCCCCCTACAACCCTCCCTATCTCTGTAACATCCTCCAGCCCCCAACAACCCTCCCTATGACTGTAAGCTCCTCCAGCCCCCTACAACCCTCCCTATCTCAGTAACATCCTCCAACCCCCTACATCACTCCCTAACTCTGTAACCTCCTCCAGCCCCCTACAACTCTCTGTATCCTCCTCCAGCCCCTACAAACCTCCCTATCTCTGTAACCTCCTCCAGCCCACTACAACCCTCCCTATCACTGGAACCTCCTCCAGCCACTACAACCATCACAATCTCTGTAACCTCCTCCAGCCCCTACAACTCTCCCTATCTCTGTAACCTCCTCCAGCCCCCTACAACACTCCCTATCTCTGTAACCTCCACCAGCCCCTAAACCCCTCCCTATCTCTGTAACCTCCTCCATCCCCCTACAACCCTCTCTAGCTCTGTAACGTCCTCCAGCCCCCTACAACCCTCCATATCTCTGTAATATCCTCCAGCCCACTACAACCCTCCCTATCACTGTAACCTCCTCCAGCCCTACAAACCTCCGAGATCTCTGTAACCTCCTCCAGCCCTACAACCCTCTCTATCTCCGTAACCTCCTCCAGCCCTACAACCCTCCCTATCTCTGTAACCTCCTCCAGCCCTACAAACCTCCCTATCTCTGTAAACTCCTCCAGCCCTCTAACCCTCCCAATCTCTGTAACCTCCTCCAGCCCTACAACCCTCCTTATCACTGTAACCTCCTCCAGCCCTACAAACCTCCGAGATCTCTGCAACCTCCTCCATCCCTACAACCCTCCCTATCTCTGTAACCTCCTCCAACCCTACAACCCTCCCGATCACTGGAGCCTCCTCCAGCCCCACAACCCTCCCTATCACTGTAACCTCCTCCAGCCCCACAATCCTCCCTATCTCTGTAACCTCCTCCAGCCCCTACAATCCTCCCTATCTCTGTAACATCCTCCAGCCCTACAGCCCTCCCTATCACTATAACCTCCTCCAGCCCTACAACACTCCCTATCTCTGTAACCTCCTCCAGCTCCTACAACCCTCCCTATCTCTGTAACCTCCTCCAGCCCCTACAACCCTCCTTATCTCTGTTACATCCTCCAGTCCTACAACCGTCCCTATCTCTGTAACCTCCTCCAGTCCTACAACCCTCCCTATCTCTGTAACCTCCTCCAGCCCCTACTACACTCCCTATCTCTGTAACCTCCTCCAGCCCCTACAACCCTCCCTATCTCTGTAACCTCCTCCAGCCCCTACAACCCTCCCTATCTCTGTAACCTCCTCCAGCCCCTACAACCCTCCCTATCACTGTAACCTCCTCCAGCCCCCTACAACCCTCCCTAGATCTGTAACCTCCTCCAGCCCCTACAACCCTCCCTATCTCTGTAACCTCCTCCAGCCCCCTACAACACTCCCTATCTCTTTAACCTCCTCCAGCCCCTACACCCCTCCCTATCTCTGTAACCTCCTCCAGCCCCCAACAACCCTCCCTATCTCTGTAACATCATCCAGCCCCCTACAACCCTCCCTATCACTGTAACCTCCTCCAGCCCCTACAACCCTCCCTATCTCTGTAACCTCCTCCAGCCCCCGACAACCCTCCCTATCTCTGTAACCTCCTCCAGCCCCCTGCAACCCTCCCTTTCTCTGTAACATCCTCCATCCCCCTACAACCCTCCCTATGACTGTAACCTCCTACAGCCCCAACAACCCTCCCTATCTCTGTAACCTCCTCCAGCACCCTACAACCCTCCATAGCTCTGCAACCTCCTCCAGCCACCTACAACCCTCGCTATCTCTGTAACATCCTCCAGCCCCCTACAACCCTTCCTATCACTGTAGCCTCATCCAGCCCCCTACAACCCTCCCAATCTCTTTAACATCCTCCAGCCCCCTACAACCCTCCCCAGCTCTGTAACATCCTCCAGCCCCCTACAACCCTCCCTATCTCTGTAACATCCTCCAGCCCCCTACAACCCTCCCTATCACTGTAACCTCCTCCAGCCCCTACAACCCTCCCTATCTCTGTAACCTCCTCCAGCCCCCTACCACCCTCCCTAGCACTGTAACCTCCTCCATCCCCCTACAACCCTCCCTATCTCTGTAACCTCCTCCAGCCTCCTACAACCCTCCCTATCTCTGTAACCTCCTCCAGTCCTACAACCCTCCCTATCTCTGTAACCGCCTCCAGCCCCTACAACCCTCCCTATCTCTGTAACCTCCTCCAGTCCTACAACCCTCCCTATCTCTCTAACCTCCTCCAGCCCCTACAACCCTCCCTATCTCTGTAACCTCCTCCAGCCCTACAATCCTCCCTATCTCTGTTACCTCCTCCAGCCCTATAAACCTCCCTATCTCCGTAACCTCCTCCAGCCCTATGACCCTCCCTATCTCTGTAACCTCCTCCAGCCCTATAACCCTCCCCATCTCTGTAACGTCCTCCAGCCCTACAATCCCCCCTATCTCTGTAACCTCCTCCAGCCCTACAACCCTCCCTATCACTGTAAACTCCTCCAGCCCTACAACCCTCCCTATCACTGTAACCTCCTCCAGCCCTACAACCCTCCTTATCTCTGTAACCTCCTCCAGCTCCTACAACTCTCCCTATCTCTGTAACCTCCTCCAGCCCCTACAACCCTCCCTATCTCTGTAACATCCTCCAGTCCTACAACCCTCCCTATCTCTGTAACCTCCTCCTGTCCTACAACCATCCCTATCTCTGTAACCTCCTCCAGCTCCTACTACCCTCCCTATCTCTGTAACCTCCTCCAGCCCCAACAACCCTCCCTGTCTCTGTAACCTCCTCCAGCCCCGACAACCCTCCCTATCTCTGTAACATCCTCCAGCTCCTACAACCCTCCCAATATCTGTAACCTCCTCCAGCCCCTGCAACCCTCCTATCTCTGTCACCTCCTCCAGCCGCAACAACACTCCCTATCTCTGTAACCTCCTCCAGCCCCCTACAACGCTCCCTAGCTCTGTAACCTCCTCTAGCCCCCTACAACCCTCCCTATCTCTGTAACCTCCTACAGCCCCCCACAACCCTCCCTAGCTCTGTAACGTCCTCCAGCCCCCTACAACCCTCCCTATCCCTGTAACTTCCTCCAGCCCCCTACAACCCTCACTATCTATGTAACCTCCTCCACTCCTACAACCCTCCCTATCTCTGTAACCTCCTCCAGCCCCTACAACCCTCACTATCTCTGTAACCTCCTCCAGTCCTACAACCCTCCCTATCTCTCTAACCTCCTCCAGCCCCTACAACGCCCCCTATCTCTGTAACCTCCTCCAGCCCTACAACCCTCCCTATCTCTGTAACCTCCTCCAGCCCTACAACCCTCCCTATCACTGTAACCTACTCCAGCCCGACAACCCTCCCTATCTCTGTAACCTCCCCAGCCCTATAACCCTCCCTATCTCTGTAATATCCTCCAGCCCACCACATCTCTCCCTATCACTGTAAACTCCTCCAGCCCTACAACTGTCCCTATCACTGTAACCTCCTCCAGCCCTAAAACCCTCCCTATCTCTGTAACCTCCTCCAGCCCCTACAACCCTCCCTATCTCTGTAACCTCCTCCAGTCCTACAACCCTCCCTATCTCTGTAACCTCCTCCAGCCCCTACAACCCTCCCTGTCTCTGTAACCTCCTCCAACCCCTATAACCCTCCCTAACTCTGTAACCTCCTCCAGCCCGACAACCCACACTATCTCTGGAAAATCCTCCATCCCTATACCCCTCCCTATCTCTGTAACCACCTCCAGCCCTACAACTCTCCCTATCTCTGTACCCTGCTGCAGCCCTACAACCCTCCCTATCTCTGTAAACTCCTCCAGCCCTATAACCCTCCCTATCACTGTAACCTCCTCCAGCCCTACAACCCTCCTTATCACTGTAACCTTCTCCAGCCCTACAAACCTCCGCGATCTCTGTATCCTCCTCCAGCCCTACAACCCTCCCTATCTCTGTAACCTCCTCCAGCCCTACAACCCTCCCTATCACTGTAACCTCCTCCAGCCCTACAACCCTCCCTATCACTGTAACCTCCTCCAGCCCTACAACTCTCCCTATCTCTGTAAACTCCTGCAGCCCCTACAACCCTCCCTATCTCTGTAACCTACTCCAGCCCCTACAACCCTCCCTATCTCTGTAACATCCTCCAGTCCTACAACCCTCCCTATCTCTGTAACCTCCTCCTGTCCTACAACCCTCCCTATCTCTGTAACCTCCTCCCCCTCCTACTACCCTCCCTATCTCTGTAACCTCCTCCAGCCCCTACAACCCTGCCTATCTCTGTAACATCCTCCAGCCACTCCAACCCTCCCTATCTCTGTAAACTCCTCCAGCACTACAACACTCCCTATCTCTGTAAACTCCTCCAACCCCTACAACCCTCCCTATCACTGTAACCGCCTCCAGCCCCTACAACCCTCCCTAGCTCTGAACCTCCTCCAGCCCCCGACAACCCTCCCTATCTCTGTAAACTACTCCAGCCCCCTACAACCCTCCCTATCTCTGTAACCTCCTCCAGTCCTACAACCCTCCCTATCTCTGTAACCCGCTCCAGCCCCTACAAACCTCCCTATCTCTGTAACCTCCTCCAGCCCTACAACCCCCTCTATCCCTGTAACCTCCTCCAGCCCTACAACCCTCCTTATCACTGTAACCTCCTCCAGGCCTACAAACCTCCGAGATCTCTGTAACCTCCTCCAGTCCTACAACCCTCCCTATCTCGGTAACCTCCTCCAGTCCTACAACCCTCCCTATCTCTGTAACCTCCTCCAGCCCCCTACAACCCTCCCTATCACTGTAACCTCCTCCAGCCCCTACAACCCTCCCTATCTCTGTAACCTCCTCCAGCCCCCTACAACCCTCCCTAGCTCTGTAACCTCCTCCAGCCCCCTACAACCCTCCCTATCTCTGTAACCTCCTCCAGCCCCCTACAACCCTCCCTATCTCTGTAACCTCCTCCAGTCCTACAACCCTCCCTATCTCTGTAACCTCCTCCTGCCCCTACAATCCTCCCTATCTCTGTAATCTCCTCCAGCCCTACAACCCTCCCTATCTCTCTAACCTCCTCCAGCCCCTACAACCCTCCCTATCTCTGTAACCTCCTCCAGCCCTACAATCCTCCCTATCTCTGTTACCTCCTCCAGCCCGATAACCCTCCCTATCTCCGTAACCTCCTCCAGCCCTACAACCCTCCCTATCTCTGTAACCTCCTCCAGCCCTACAACCCTCCCTATCTCTGTAACGTCCTCCAGCCCTACAACCCTCCCTATCTCTGTAACCTCCTCCAGCCATACAATCCTCCCTATCTCGGTAACCTCCTCCAGCCCTACAACCCTCCCTATCACTGTAACCTCCTCCAGCCCTAAACCCTCACTATCTCTGTAACCTCCTCCAGCTCCTACAACTCTCCCTATCTCTGTAACCACCTCCAGCCCCTACAACCCTCCCTATCTCTGTAACATCCTCCAGTCCTACAACCCTCCCTATCTCTGTAACATCCTCCTGTCCTACAACCATCCCTATTACTGTAACCTCCTCCAGCTCCTACTACCCTCCCTATCTCTGTAAACTCCTCCAGCCCCTACAACCCTCCCTATCTCTGTAACCTCCTCCAGCCCCTACAACCCTCCCTATCTCTGTAACCTCCTCCAGCGCTACAACCCTCCCTATCTATGTAAAATCCTCCAGCCCCTACAACCCTCCCTATCTCTGTAACATCGACCAGCCCCCTGCAACCCTCCCTATCACTGTAACCTCCTCCAGCCCCTACAACCCACCCAATATCTGTAACCTCCTCCAGCCCCTACAACCCTCCCTATCTCTGTAACCTCCTCCAGCCGCTACAACACTCCCTATCTCTGTAACCTCCTCCAGCCCCCTACAACCCTCCCTAGCTCTGTAACCTCCTCCAGCCCCCTACAACCCTCCCTATCTCTGTAACCTCCTCCAGGCCCCACAACCCTCCCTAGCTCTGTAACGTCCTCCAGCCCCATACAACCCTCCCTATCCCTGTAACCTCCTCCAGCCCCCTACAACCCTCCCTATCTCTGTAACCTCCTCCAGTCCTACAACCCTCCCTATCTCTGTAACCTCCTCCAGCCCCTACAAACCTCACTAACTCTGTCACCTCCTCCAGTCCTACAACCCTCCCTATCTCTCTAACATCCTCCAGCCCCTACAACCCCCCCTATCTCTGTAACCTCCTCCAGCCCTACAACCCTCCCTATCTCTGTAACCTCCCCCAGCCCTACAACCCTCCCTATCTCTGTAACCTCCTCCAGCCCCTACAACCCTCCCTATCTTTATAACATCCTCCAGTCCTACAACCCTCCCCATATCTGTAACCTCCTCCAGTCCTACAACCCTCCCTAACTCTGTAACCTCCTCCAGCCTCTACAACCCTCCCTATCTCTGTAACCTCCTCCAGCCCCTACAACCCTCCCGATCTCTGTAACCTCCTCCCGCCCCCTGCAACCCTCCCTTTCTCTGTAACATCCTCCATCCCACTACAACCCTCACTATGACTGTAACCTCCTACAGCCCCTACAACCCTCCCTATCTCTGTAACCTCCTCCAGCCCCCTACAACCCTCCATAGCTCTGTAAACTCCTCCAGCCACCTACATCCCTCCCTATCTCTGTAACATCCTCCAGCCCCCTACAACCCTCCCTATCACTGTAGCCTCCTCCAGCCCCCTACAACCCTCTCTATCTCTTTAACATCCTCCAGCCCCCTACAACCCTCCCTATCACTGTAACCTTCTCCAGCCCCTACATCCCTCCCTATCTCTGTAACCTTCTCCAGCGCCTACAAACCTCCTTTTCTCCGTAACCTCCTCCAGCCCTACAACCCTCCCTATCTCTGTAACCTCCTCCAGCCCGACAACCCTCCCTATCTCTGTAACCTCCTCCAGCCCCCTACAACCCTCCCTATCACTGTAACCTTCTCCAGCCCCTACAACCCTCCCTATCTCTGTAACCTTCTCCAGCCCTACAACCCTCCCTATCTCTGTAACCTTCTCCAGCCCTACAACCCTCCCTATCTCTGTAACCTCCTCCAGCCCTACAACCCTCCCTATCTCTGTAACCTCCTCCAGCCCCTGCAACCCTCCGTGTCTCTGTAAACTCCTCCAGTCCTACAACCCTCCCTATCTCTGTAACCTCCTCCAGCCCTACAACCCTCCCTATCACTGTAACCTCCTCCAGCCCTAAATTCTCCCTATCTCTGTAACCTCCTCCAGCCCCTACAACCCTCCCTATCTCTGTAACATCCTCCATTCCTACAACCTTCCCTATCTCTGTAACATCCTCCTGTCCTACAACCATCCCTATCTCTGTAACCTCCTCCAGCTCCTACTACCCTCCCTATCTCTGTAAACTCCTCCAGCCCCTACAACCCTCCCTATCTCTGTAACCTCCTCCAGCCCCTACAACCCTCCCTATCTCTGTAACCTCCTCCAGCCCTACAACCCTCCCTATCTCTGTAAAATCCTCCAGCCCCTACAACCCTCCCTATCTCTGTAACATCGATCAGCCCCCTACAACCATCCCTATCACTGTAACCTCCTCCAGCCCCTACAACCCTCCCTATCCCTGTAACCTCCTCCAGCCCCCTACAAACCTCCCTATCTCTGTAACCTCCTCCAGTCCTACAGCCCTCCCTATCTCTGTAACCTCCTCCAGCCCCTACAACCCTCACTATCTCTGTAACCTCCTCCAGTCCTACAACCCTCCCTATCTCTCTAACCTCCTCCAGCCCCTACAACCCCCCCTATCTCTGTAACCTCCTCCAGCCCTACAACCCTCCCTATCTCTGTAACCTCCCCCAGCCCTACAACCCTCCCTATCTCTGTAACCTCCTCCAGCCCCTACAACCCTCCCTATCTTTATAACCTCCTCCAGTCCTACAACCCTCCCTATCTCTGTAACCTCCTCCAGTCCTACAACCCTCCCTAACTCTGTAACCTCCTCCAGCCTCTACAACCCTCCCTATCTCTGTAACCTCCTCCAGCCACTACAACCCTCCCGATCTCTGTAACCTCCTCCCGCCCCCTGCAACCCTCCCTTTCTCTGTAACATCCTTCGTCCCCCTACAACCCTCACTATGACTGTAACCTCCTACAGCCCCTACAACCCTCCCTATCTCTGTAACCTCCTCCATGGCCCCTACAACCCTCCATAGCTCTGAAACCTCCTCCAGCCACCTACATCCCTCCCTATCTCTGTAACATCCTCCAGACCCCTACAACCCTCCCTATCACTGTAGCCTCCTCCAGCCCCCTACAACCCTCTCTATCTCTTTAACACCCTCCAGCCCCCTACAACCCTCCCTATCACTGTAACCTTCTCCAGCCCCTACATCCCTCCCTATCTCTGTAACCTTCTCCAGAACCTACAACCGTCCCTATCTCTGTAACGTCCTCCAGCCCCCTACAACCCTCCCCAGCTCTGTAACCTCCTCCAGCCCCCGACAACCCTCCCTATCTCTGTAACATCCTCCAGCCCCCTACAACCCTCCCTATCACTGTAACCTCCTCCAGCCCCTACAACCCTCCCGATCTCTGTCACCTCCTCCAGCCCCCTACAACCCCCCCTAGCTCTGTAACCTCCTCCAGCCCCCTACAACCCTCCCTATCTCTGTAACCTCCTCCAGCCCCCTACAACCCTCCCTATCTCTGTAACCTCCTCCAGTCCTACAACCCTCCCTATCTCTGTAACCTCCTCCAGCCCCTACAACCCTCCCTATCTCTGTAGCCTCCTCCAGTCCTACAACCCTCCCTATCTCTCTAACCTCCTCCAGCCCCTACAACCCTCCCTATCTCTGTAACCTCCTCCAGCCCTACAATCCTCCCTATCTCTGTTACCTCCTCCAGCCTATAACCCTCCCTATCTCCGTAACCTCCTCCAGCCCTACAACCCTCCCTATCTCTGTAACCTCCTCCAGCCCTACAACCCTCCCTATCTCTGTAACGTCCTCCAGCACTACAACCCTCCCTATCTCTGTAACCTCCTCCAGCCATACAACCCTCCCTATCACTGTAAACTCCTCCAGTCCTTCAACCCTCCCTATCTCTGTAACCTACTCCAGCCCCTACAATCCTCCCTATCTCTGTAACCTCCTCCAGCCCTACAACCCTCCCTATCACTGTAACCTCCTCCAGCCCTAAACCCTCCCTATCTCTGTAACCTCCTCCAGCTCCTACAACTCTCCCTATCTCTGTAACCTCCTCCAGCCCCTACAACCCTCCCTATCTCTGTAACATCCTCCAGTCCTACAACCCTCCCTATCTCTGTAACATTCTCCTGTCCTACAACCATCCCTATCTCTGTAACCTCCTCCAGCTCCTACTACCCTCCCTATCTCTGTAAACTCCTCCAGCCCCTACAACCCTCCCTATCTCTGTAACCTCCTCCAGCCCCTACAACCCTCCCTATCTCTGTAATCCCCTCCAGCCCTACAACCCACCCTATCTCTGTAAACTCCTCCAGCCCCTACAACCCTCCCTATCTCTGTAACATCCACCAGCCCCCTACAACCCTCCCTATCACTGTAACCTCCTCCAGCCCCTACAACCCTCCCAATATCTGTAACCTCCTCCAGCCCCTACAACCCTCCCTATCTCTGTAACCTCCTCCAGCCGCTACAACACTCCCTATCTCTGTAACCTCCTCCAGCCCCCTACAACCCTTCCTAGCTCTGTAACCTCCTCCAGCCCCCTACAACCCTCCCTATCTCTGTAACCTCCTCCAGCCCCCCACAACCCTCCCTAGATCTGTAACGTCCTCCAGCCCCCTACAACCCTGCCTATCTCTGTAACCTCCCCGAGCCCTATAACCCTCCCTATCTCTGTAAAGTCCTCCAGCCCTACAACCCTCCCTATCACTGTAACCTACTCCAGCCCTACAACCCTCCCTATCTCTGTAAATTCCTCCAGCCCTATAACACTCCCTATCTCTGTGACCTCCTCCAGCCGTATAACCCTCCCTATCTCTGTAACCTCCTCCAGCCCTACAACCCTCCCTATCTCTGTAACCTTCCCAGCCATATAACCCTCCCTATCTCTGTAACATCCTCCAGCCCCCTACATCTCTCCCTATCACTGTAACCTCCTCCAGCCCTACAACCCTCCCTATCACTGTAACCTCCTCCAGCCCTACAACCCTCCCTATCTCTGTCACCTCCTCCAGCCCGTACATCCCTCCCTATCTCTGTAACCTTCTCCAGCCCCTACAACCCTCCCTTTCTCTGTAACCTCCTCCAGTCCGAAAAATTCCCTATCTCTGTAACCTCCTCCAGTCCTACAACCCTCCCTATCTCTGTAACCTCCTCCAGCCCCTACAACCCTCCCTGTCTCTGTAACCTCCTCCAGCCCCTATAACCCTCCCTAACTCTGTAACCTCCTCCAGCCCGACAACCCACCCTATCTCTGTAAACTCCTCCATCCCTTTACCCCTCCCTATCTCTGTAACCTCCTCCAGCCCTACAACCCTCCCTATCTCTGTACCCTGCTCCAGCCCTACAACCCTCCCTATCTCTGTAAACTCCTCCAGCCCTATAACCCTCCCTATCACTGTAACCTCCTCCAGCCCTACAACCCTCCTTATCACTGTAACCTTCTCCAGCCCTACAAACCTCCGCGATCTCTGTAACCTCCTTCAGCCCTACAACCCTCCCTATCACTGTAACCTCCTCCAGCCCTACAACCCTCCCTATCTCTGTAAACTCCTGCAGCCCCTGCAACCCTCCCTATCTCTGTAACCTGCTCCAGCCTCTACAACCCTCCCTATCTCTGTAACATCCTCCAGTCCTATAACCCTCCCTATCTCTGTAACCTCCTCCTGTCCTACAACCCTCCCTATCTCTGTAACCTCCTCCAGCTCCTACTACCCTCCCTATCTCTGTAACCTCCTCCAGCCACTACAACCCTCCCTATCTCTGTAAACTCCTCCAGCACTACAACCCTCCCTATCTCTGTAAACTCCTCCAACCTCTACAACCCTCCCTATCTCTGTAACCTCCTCCAGCCCCCTACAACCTTCCCTAGCTCTGTAACCTCCTCCAGCCCCCTACAACCCTCGCTATCTCTGTAACATCCTCCAGCCCCATACAACTCTCCCTATCACTGTAACCTCCTCCAGCCCCCCACAACCCTCCCTATCTCTGTAACATCCTCCAGCCCCGTACAACCCTCCCTATCACTGTAACCTCCCCCAGCCCCTACAACCCTCCCTATCTCTGTAACCTACTCCATCCCCCTACAACCTTCCCTTGCTCTGTAACCTCCTCCAGCCCCCTAAAGCCCTCCCTATCTCTGTAAACTACTCCAGCCCCCTACAACCCTCCCTATCTCTGTAACCTCCTCCAGTCCTACAACCCTCCCTATCTCTGTAACCCCCTCCAGCCCCTACAAACCTCCCTATCTCTGTAACCTCCTCCAGCCCTACAACCCTCTCTATCCCTGTAACCTCCTCCAGCCCTACAACCCTCCTGATCACTGTAACCTCCTCCAGCCCTACAAACCTCCGAGATCTCTGTAACCTCCTCCAGCCCTACAACCCTCCCTATCACTGTAACCTCCTCCAGCCCTACAACCCTCCCCAACTCTGTAAACTCCTGCAGCCCCTACAACCCTCCCTATCTTTGTAACCTACTCCAGCCCCTACAACCCTCCCTATCTCTGTTACCTCCTCCAGTCCTACAACCCTCCCTATCTCTGTAACCTCCTCCAGTCCTACAACCCTCCCTATCTCTGTAACCTCCTCCAGCCCCTACAACCCTCCCTATCTCTGTAACCTCCTCCAGCCACTACAACCCTCCCTATCTCTGTAAACTCCTCCAGCACTACAACACACCCTATCTCTGTAAACTCATCCAACCCCTACAACCCTCCCTAGCTCTGTAACCTCCTCCAGGCCCCTACAACCCTCCCTATCTCTGTAACATCCGCCAGCCCCATACAACTCTCCCTATCACTGTAACCTCCTCCAGCCCCCCAGAACCCTCCCTATCTCTGCAACATCCTCCAGCCCCCTACAACCCTCACTATCACTGTAACCTCCTCCAGCCCCTACAACCCTCCCTATCTCTGTAACATACTCCATCCCCCTACAAACTTCCCTAGCTCTGTAACCTCCTCCAGCCCCCTACAACCCTCCCTATCTCTGTAAACTCCTCCAGCCCCCTTCAACCCTCCCTATCTCTGTAACCTCCTCCAGTCCTACAACCCTCCCTAGCTCTGTAACCCCCTCCAGCCCCTACAAACCTCCCTATCTCTGTAACCTCCTCCAGCCCTACAACCCTCTCTATCTCTGTAACCTCCTCCAGCCCTACAACCCTCCTTAGCATTGTAACCTCCTCCAGCCCTACAAACCTCCAAGATCTCTGTAACATCCTCCAGCCCACAACCCTACCAATCACTGTAACATCCTCCAGCCGTACAATCCTCCCTATCACTGTAACCTCCTCCAGCCCTACAACCCTCCCTATCTCTGTAACCTCCTCCAGCCCCAACAACCCTCCCTATCTTTATAACCTCCTCCAGTCCTACAACCCTCCCTATCTCTGTAACCTTCTCCAGTCCTACAACCCTCCCTAACTCTGTAACCTCCTCCAGCCTCTACAACCCTCCCTATCTCTGTAACCTCCTCCAGCCCCTACAACCCTCCCTATCTCTGTAACCTCCTCCAGCCCTACAACCCTCCCTATCTCTGTAAACTCCTCCAGCCCTATAACCCTCCCTATCTCTGTAACCTCCTCCAGCCCTACAACCCTACCTATCTCTGTAAATCCCTCCAGCCCTATAACCCTCCCTATCTCTGTAACCTCCTCCAGCCCTACAACCCTCCTCATCGCTGTAACCTCCTCCAGCCCCACAAACCTCCGAGATCTCTGTAACCTCCTCCAGCCCTACAACCCTCCCTATCTCTGTAACCTCCTCCAGCCCTACAACCCTCCCTATCTCTGTAACCTCTTCCAGCCCTACAACCTTCCCTATCTCTGTAAACTCCTCCAGCCCTATAACTCTCCCTATCTCTGTAACCTCCTCCAGCCCTGCAACCCTCCTTATCACTGTAACCTCCTCCAGCCCTACAAACCTCCGAGATCTCTGTAACCTCCTCCAGTCCTACAACCCTCCCTATCTCTGTAACCTCCTCCAGCACTACAACCCTCCCTATCTCTGTAACCTCCTCCAGTCCTACAACCCTCCCTATCTCTGTAATCTCCTCCAGCCCCTACAACCCTCCCTATCTCTGTAACCTCCTCCAGCCCTACAAACCTCTCTATCACTGTAACTTCCTCCAGCCCTACAACCCTCCGAGACCTCTGTAAACTCCTCGAGCCCTACAATACTCCCTATCACTGTAACCTCCTCCAGCCCTACAACCCTCCAAATCTCTGTAACCTCCTCCAGCCCCACAACCCTCTGAGATCTATGTAACCTCCTCCAGCCCTACAGCCCTCCCTATCAATGTAACGTCCTCCAGCCCTACAACCCTCCCAATCTGTGTAACCTCCTTCAGCCCTACAACCCTCCCAATCTCTGTAAGCTACTCCAGCCCTACAACCCTCCCTATCACTGTAACCTCCTCCAGCTCTACAACCCTCCGAGATCTCTGTAACCTCCTAGAGCCCTATAACCCTCCCAATCTCTGTAACTTCCTCCAGCCCTACAACCCTCCCAATCTCTGTAACCTGCTACAGCCCTGCAACCCTCCGAGATCTCTGGAACCTCCTCCAGCCCTACAACCCTCCCATTCTGTGCAACCTCCTCCAGCCCTACAACCCTCCCAATCTCTGTAACCTCCTCCAGCCCCAACAACCCTCCCAATCTGTGTAACCTCCTCCAGCCCTACAACCCTCCCAATCTCTGTAACCTACTCCAGCCCTACAACCCTCCCAATCTGGTTAACCTCCTCCAGCCCTACAACCCTCCCAATCTCTGTAACCTGCTACAGCCCTACAACCCTCCGAGATCTCTGGAACCTCCTCCAGCCCTACAACCCTCCCAATCTGTGTAACCTCCTCCAGCCCTACAACCCTCCCAATCTCTGTAACCTACTCCAGCCCTACAACCCTCCGTATCACTGTAACCTCCTCCAGCTCTAAACCCTCCGAGATCTCTGTAACCTCCTCCAGCCCTACAACCCTCCCTATCTCTGTAAACTCCTCCAGCCCCTACAACCCTCCCTATCCCTGTAACCTCCTCCAGCCCCTACAACCCTCCCTATCTCTGTAACCTCCTCCAGTCCTACAAACCTCCCTATCTCTGTAACCTCCTCCAGTCCTACAACCCTCCCTATCTCTGTAACCTCCTCCAGCCCCTACAGCCCTCCCTATCTCTGTAACCTCCTCCAGCCCCTACAACCCTCCCTATCTCTGTAACCTCCTCCAGCCCTACAACCCTCCCTATCTCTGTAACCTCCTCCAGCCCTACAACCTTCCCTATCTCTGTAAACTCCTCCAGCCCAAAAACTCTCCCTATCTCTGTAACCTCCTCCAGCCCTACAATCCTCCTTGTCACTGTAACCTCCTCCAGCCCTACAAACCTCCGAGATCTCTGTAACCTCCTCCAGCCCTACAACCCTCCCTTCTCTGTAACCTCCTCCAGCCCTACAACCTTCCCTATCTCTGTAAACTCCTCTAGCCCTATAACTCTCCCTATCTCTGTAACCTCCTCCAGCCCTACAATCCTCCTTATCACTGTAACCTCCTCCAGCCCTACAAACCTCCGAGATCTCTGTAACCTCCTCCAGTCCTTCAACCCTCCCTATCTCTGTAACCTCCTCCAGGCCCCTACAACCCTCCCTATCTCTGTAACATCCGCCAGCCCCATACAACTCTCCCTATCACTGTAACCTCCTCCAGCCCCCCAGAACCCTCCCTATCTCTGCAACATCCTCCAGCCCCCTACAACCCTCACTATCACTGTAACCTCCTCCAGCCCCTACAACCCTCCCTATCTCTGTAACCTACTCCATCCCCCTACAAACTTCCCTAGCTCTGTAACCTCCTCCAGCCCCCTACAACCCTCCCTATCTCTGTAAACTCCTCCAGCCCCCTTCAACCCTCCCTATCTCTGTAACCTCCTCCAGTCCTACAACCCTCCCTAGCTCTGTAACCCCCTCCAGCCCCTACAAACCTCCCTATCTCTGTAACTTCCTCCAGCCCTACAACCCTCTCTATCTCTGTAACCTCCTCCAGCCCTACAACCCTCCTTATCATTGTAACCTCCTCCAGCCCTACAAACCTCCAAGATCTCTGTAACATCCTCCAGCCCTACAACCCTACCAATCACTGCAACATCCTCCAGCCGTACAATCCTCCCTATCACTGTAACCTCCTCCAGCCCTACAACCCTCCCTATCTCTGTAACCTCCTCCAGCCCCAACAACCCTCCCTATCTTTATAACCTCCTCCAGTCCTACAACCCTCCCTATCTCTGTAACCTTCTCCAGTCCTACAACCCTCCCTAACTCTGTAACCTCCTCCAGCCTCTACAACCCTCCCTATCTCTGTAACCTCCTCCAGCACCTACAACCCTCCCTATCTCTGTAACCTCCTCCAGCCCTACAACCCTCCCTATCTCTGTAAACTCCTCCAGCCCTATAACCCTCCCTATCTCTGTAACCTTCTCCAGCCTTACAACCCTCCCTATCTCTGTAACCTCCTCCAGCCCTACAACCCTACCTATCTCTGTAAATCCCTCCAGCCCTATAACCCTCCCTATCTCTGTAACCTCCTCCAGCCCTACAACCCTCCTCATCGCTGTAACCTCCTCCAGCCCCACAAACCTCCGAGATCTCTGTAACCTCCTCCAGCCCTAAAACCCTCCCTATCTCTGTAACCTCCTCCAGCCCTACAACCCTCCCTATCTCTGTAACCTCTTCCAGCCCTACAACCTTCCCTATCTCTGTAAACTCCTCCAGCCCTATAACTCTCCCTATCTCTGTAACCTCCTCCAGCCCTGCAACCCTCCTTATCACTGTAACCTCCTCCAGCCCTACAAACCTCCGAGATCTCTGTAACCTCCTCCTGTCCTACAACCCTCCCTATCTCTGTAACCTCCTCCAGCCCTACAACCCTCCCTATCTCTGTAACCTCCTCCAGTCCTACAACCCTCCCTATCTCTGTAATCTCCTCCAGCCCCTACAACCCTCCCTATCTCTGTAACCTCCTCCAGCCCCTACAACCCTCCCTATCTCTGTAACCTCCTCCAGCCCTACAACCCTCCCTATCTCTGTAACGTCCTCCAGCCCTACAAACCTCCGAGATCGCTGTAACCTCCTCCAGCCCTACAAACCTCTCTATCACTGTAACTTCCTCCAGCCCTACAACCCTCCGAGACCTCTGTAAACTCCTCCAGCCCTACAATACTCCCTATCACTGTAACCTCCTCCAGCCCTACAACCCTCCAAATCTCTGTAACCTCCTCCAGCCCCACAACCCTCTGAGATCTATGTAACCTCCTCCAGCCCTACAGCCCTCCCTATCACTGTAACGTCCTCCAGCCCTACAACCCTCCCAATTTGTGTAACCTCCTTCAGCCCTACAACCCTCCCAATCTCTGTAAGCTACTCCAGCCCTACAACCCTCCCTATCACTGTAACCTCCTCCAGCTCTACAACCCTCCGAGATCTCTGTAACCTCCTAGAGCCCTATAACCCTCCCAATCTCTGTAACTTCCTCCAGCCCTACAACCCTCCCAATCTCTGTAACCTGCTACAGCCCTGCAACTCTCCGAGATCTCTGGAACCTCCTCCAGCCCTACAACCCTCCCATTCTGTGCAACCTCCTCCAGCCCTACAACCCTCCCAATCTCTGTAACCTCCTCCAGCCCCTACAACCCTGCCAATCTGTGTAACCTCCTCCAGCCCTACAACCCTCCCAATCTCTGTAACCTGCTCCAGCCCTACAACCCTCCGAGATCTCTGGAACCTCCTCCAGCCCTACAACCCTCCCAATCTGTGTAACCTCCTCCAGCCCTACAACCCTCCCAATCTCTGTAACCTACTCCAGCCCTACAACCCTCCGTATCACTGTAACCTCCTCCAGCTCTACAACCCTCCGAGATCTCTGTAACCTCCTCCAGCCCTACAACCCTCCCTATCTCTGTAAACTCCTCCAGCCCCTACAACCCTCCCTATCCCTGTAACCTCCTCCAGCCCCTACAACCCTCCCTATCTCTGTAACCTCCTCCAGTCCTACAAACCTCCCTATCTCTGTAACCTCCTCCAGTCCTACAACCCTCCCTATCTCTGTAACCTCCTCCAGCCCCTCCAGCCCTCCCTATCTCTGTAACCTCCTCCAGCCCCTACAACCCTCCCTATCTCTGTAACCTCCTCCAGCCCTACAACCCTCCCTATCTCTGTAACCTCCTCAAGCCCTACAACCTTCCCTATCTCTGTAAACTCCTCCAGCCCGATAACTCTCCCTATCTCTGTAACCTCCTCCAGCCCTACAATCCTCCTTATCACTGTAACCTCCTCCAGCCCTACAAACCTCCGAGATCTCTGTAACCTCCTCCAGCCCTACAACCCTCCCTATCTCTGTAACCTCCTCCAGCCCTACAACCTTCCCTATCTCTGTAAACTCCTCCAGCCCTACAACTCTCCCTATCTCTGTAACCTCCTCCAGCCCTACAATCCTCCTTATCACTGTAACCTCCTCCAGCCCTACAAACCTCCGAGATCTCTGTAACCTCCTCCAGTCCTTCAAACCTCCCTATCTCTGTAACCTCCTCCAGCCCTACAACCCTCCCTAACTCTGTAACCTCCTCCAGTCCTACAACCCTCCCTATCTCTGTAACCTCCTCCAGCCCCTACAACCCTCCCTATCTCTGTAACCTCCTCCAGCCCTACAACCTTCCCTATCTCTGTAAACTCCTCGAGCCCTATAACTCTCCCTATCTCTGTAACCTCCTCCAGCCCTACAATCCTCCTTATCACTGTAACCTCCTCCAGCCCTCCAAACCTCCGAGATCTCTGTAACCTCCTCCAGTCCTACAACCCTCCCTATCTCTGTAACCTCCTCCAGCCCTACAGCCCTCCCTATCTCTGTAACCTCCTCCAGTCCAACAACACTCCCTATCTCTGTAACCTCCTCAGCCCTACAACCCTCCCTATCTCTGTAACCTCCTCCAGCCCCTACAACCCTCCCTATCTCTGAAACCTCCTCCAGCCCTACAACCCTCCCTATCTCTGTAACCTCCTCCAGCCCTACAAACCTCCGAGATCGCTGTAGCCTCCTCCAGCCCTACAAACCTCTCTATCACTGTAACTTCCTCCAGCCCTACAACCCTCCGAGATCTCTGTAAACTCCTCCAGCCCTACAATACTCCCTATCACTGTAACCTCCTCCAGCCCTACAACTCTCCCAATCTCTGTAACCTCCTCCAGCCCCACAACCCTCTGAGATATATGTAACCTCCTCCAGCCCTACAGCCCTCCCTATCACTGCAACTTCCTCCAGCCCTACAACCCTCCCAATCTGTGTAACCTCCATAGCCCTACAACCCTCCCAATCTCTGTAAGCTACTCCAGCCCTACAACCCTCTGAGATCTCTGTAACCTCCTCCAGCCCTACAACCCTCCCTGTCTCTGTAACTTCCGCCAGCCCTACAACCCTCCCAATCTCTGTAACCTCCTTCAGCCCTACAACCCTCCGAGATCTCAGGAACCTCCTCCAGCCCTACAATCCTCCCAATCTGTGTAACCTCCTCCAGCCCTACAACCCTCCCAATCTCTGTAACTTCCTCCAGCCCTACAACCCTCCCTCTCTCTGCAACCTACTCCAGCCCTACAACGCTCCCTATCACTGTAACCTCCTCCAGCTCTACAACCCTCCGAGATCTCTGTAACCTCCTCCAGCCCCTACAACCCTCCCTATCTCTGTAACTTCCTCCAGCCCTACAACCCTCCCAATCTCTGTAACCTGCTACAGCCCTACAATCCTCCGAGATCTCTGTAACCTCCTCCAGCCCTACAACCCTCCCTATCTCTGTAACTTCCGCCAGCCCTACAACCCTCCCAATCTCTGTAACCTCCTCCAGCCCTACAACCCTCCCTATCTCTGTAAACTCCTCCAGCCCCTACAACCCTCCCTATCTCTGTAACCTCCTCCAGCCCCTACAACCCTCCCTATCTCTGTAACCTCCTCCAGTCCTACAAACATCCCTATCTCTGTAACCTCCTCCAGGCCTACAACCCTCCCTATCTCTGTAACCTTCTCCAGCCCTACAACCCTCCCTATCTCTGTAACCTCCTCCAGTCCTACAACCCTCCCTATCTCTGTAACCTCCTCCAGCCCTACAACCCTCCCAATCTCTGTAACTTCCTTCAAGCCCTACAACCCTCCCTCTCTCTGTAACCTACTCCAGCCCTACAACCCTCCCTATCACTGTAACCTCCTCCAGCTCTACAACCCTCCGAGATCTCTGTAACCTCCTCCAGCCCTATAACCCTCCCTATCTCTGGAACCTCCTCCAGCCCTACAACCCTCCCTATCTCTGTAACTTCCGCCAGCCCAACAACCCTCCCAATCTCTCTAACCTCCTCCAGCCCTACAACCCTCCGAGATCTCTGGAACCTCCTCCAGCCCTACAACCCTCCCAATCTGTGTAACCTCCTCCAGCCCTACAACCCTCCCAATCTCTGTAACTTCCTCCAGCCCTACAACCTTCCCTCTCTCTGTAAACTCCTCCAGCCCTATAACCCTCCCTATCTCTGTCACCTCCTCCAGCCCTACAACCCTCCCTATCTCTGTAACCTCCTCCAGCCCTACAACCTTCCCTATCTCTGTAAACTCCTCCAGCCCTTTAACTCTCCCTATCTCTGTAACCTCCTCCAGCCCTACAACCCTCCTTATCACTGTAACCTCCTCCAGCCCTACAAACCTCCGAGATCTCTGTAACCTCTTCCAGTCCTACAACCCTCCCTATCTCTGTAACCTCCTCCAGCCCTACAACCCTCCCTATCTCTGTAACCTCCTCCAGTCCTACAACCCTCCCTATCTCTGTAACCCCCTCCAGCCCCTACAACCCTCCCTATCTCTGTAACCTCCTCCAGCCCTACAACCCTCCCTATCTCTGTAACCTCCTCAAGCCCTACAACCTTCCCTATCTCTGTAAACTCCTCCAGCCCGATAACTCTCCCTATCTCTGTAACCTCCTCCAGCCCTACAATCCTCCTTATCACTGTAACCTCCTCCAGCCCTACAATCCTCCGAGATCTCTGTAACCTCCTCCAGCCCTACAACCCTCCCTATCTCTGTAACCTCCTCCAGCCCTACAACCTTCCCTATCTCTGTAAACTCCTCCAGCCCTACAACTCTCCCTATCTCTGTAACCTCCTCCAGCCCTACAATCCTCCTTATCACTGTAACCTCCTCCAGCCCTACAAACCTCCGAGATCTCTGTAACCTCCTCCAGTCCTTCAAACCTCCCTATCTCTGTAACCTCCTCCAGCCCTACAACCCTCCCTAACTCTGTAACCTCCTCCAGTCCTACAACCCTCCCTATCTCTGTAACCTCCTCCAGCCCCTACAACCCTCCCTATCTCTGTAACCTCCTCCAGCCCTACAACCTTCCCTATCTCTGTAAACTCCTCGAGCCCTATAACTCTCCCTATCTCTGTAACCTCCTCCAGCCCTACAATCCTCCTTATCACTGTAACCTCCTCCAGCCCTCCAAACCTCCGAGATCTCTGTAACCTCCTCCAGTCCTACAACCCTCCCTATCTCTGTAACCTCCTCCAGCCCTACAGCCCTCCCTATCTCTGTAACCTCCTCCAGTCCGACAACACTCCCTATCTCTGTAACCTCCTCCAGCCCCTACAACCCTCCCTATCTCTGTAACCTCCTCCAGCCCCTACAACCCTCCCTATCTCTGAAACCTCCTCCAGCCCTACAACCCTCCCTATCTCTGTAACCTCCTCCAGCCCTACAAACCTCCGAGATCGCTGTAGCCTCCTCCAGCCCTACAAACCTCTCTATCACTGTAACTTCCTCCAGCCCTACAACCCTCCGAGATCTCTGTAAACTCCTCCAGCCCTACAATACTCCCTATCACTGTAACCTCCTCCAGCCCTACAACTCTCCCAATCTCTGTAACCTCCTCCAGCCCCACAACCCTCTGAGATATATGTAACCTCCTCCAGCCCTACAGCCCTCCCTATCACTGCAACTTCCTCCAGCCCTACAACCCTCCCAATCTGTGTAACCTCCATAGCCCTACAACCCTCCCAATCTCTGTAAGCTACTCCAGCCCTACAACCCTCTGAGATCTCTGTAACCTCCTCCAGCCCTACAACCCTCCCTATCTCTGTAACTTCCGCCAGCCCTACAACCCTCCCAATCTCTGTAACCTCCTTCAGCCCTACAACCCTCCGAGATCTCAGGAACCTCCTCCAGCCCTACAATCCTCCCAATCTGTGTAACCTCCTCCAGCCCTACAACCCTCCCAATCTCTGTAACTTCCTCCAGCCCTACAACCCTCCCTCTCTCTGCAACCTACTCCAGCCCTACAACGCTCCCTATCACTGTAACCTCCTCCAGCTCTACAACCTTCCGAGATCTCTGTAACCTCCTCCAGCCCCTACAACCCTCCTATCTCTGTAACTTCCTCCAGCCCTACAACCCTCCCAATCGCTGTAACCTGCTACAGCCCTACAATCCTCCGAGATCTCTGTAACCTCCTCCAGCCCTACAACCCTCCCTATCTCTGTAACTTCCGCCAGCCCTACAACCCTCCCAATCTCTGTAACCTCCTCCAGCCTTACAACCCTCCCTATCTCTGTAAACTCCTCCAGCCCCTACAACCCTCCCTATCTCTGTAACCTCCTCCAGCCCCTACAACCCTCCCTATCTCTGTAACCTCCTCCAGTCCTACAAACCTCCCTATCTCTGTAACCTCCTCCAGGCCTACAACCCTCCCTATCTCTGTAACCTCCTCCAGCCCTACAACCCTCCCTATCTCTGTAACCTCCTCCAGTCCTACAACCCTCCCTATCTCTGTAACCTCCTCCAGCCCTACAACCCTCCCAATCTCTGTAACTTCCTTCAAGCCCTACAACCCTCCCTCTCTCTGTAACCTACTCCAGCCCTACAACCCTCCCTATCACTGTAACCTCCTCCAGCTCTACAACCCTCCGAGATCTCTGTAACCTCCTCCAGCCCTATAACCCTCCCTATCTCTGGAACCTCCTCCAGCCCTACAACCCTCCCTATCTCTGTAACTTCCGCCAGCCCAACAACCCTCCCAATCTCTCTAACCTCCTCCAGCCCTACAACCCTCCGAGATCTCTGGAACCTCCTCCAGCCCTACAACCCTCCCAATCTGTGTAACCTCCTCCAGCCCTACAACCCTCCCAATCTCTGTAACTTCCTCCAGCCCTACAACCTTCCCTCTCTCTGTAAACTCCTCCAGCCCTATAACCCTCCCTATCTCTGTCACCTCCTCCAGCCCTACAACCCTCCCTATCTCTGTAACCTCCTCCAGCCCTACAACCTTCCCTATCTCTGTAAACTCCTCCAGCCCTTTAACTCTCCCTATCTCTGTAACCTCCTCCAGCCCTACAACCCTCCTTATCACTGTAACCTCCTCCAGCCCTACAAACCTCCGAGATCTCTGTAACCTCCTCCAGTCCTACAACCCACCCTATCTCTGTAACCTCCTCCAGCCCTACAACCCTCCCTATCTCTGTAACCTCCTCCAGTCCTACAACCCTCCCTATCTCTGTAACCCCCTCCAGCCCCTACAACCCTCCCTATCTCTGTAAACTCCTCCAGCCCCTACAACCCTCCCTATCTCTGTAACCTCCTCCAGCCCTACAACCCTCCCCATCTCTGTAACGTCCTCCAGCCCTACAAACCTCCGAGATCGCTGTAACCTCCTCCAGCCCTACAAACCTCTCTATCACTGTAACTTCCCCCAGCCCTAACACCCTCCGAGATCTCTGTAAACTCCTCCAGCCCTACAACCCTCCCAATCTCTGTAACCTCCTCCAGCCCTACAACCCTCTGAGATCTATGTAACCTCCTCCAGCCCTACAGCCCTCCCTATCACTGTAACGTCCTCCAGCCCTACAACCCTCCCAATCTGTGTAACTTCCTCCAGCCCTACAACCCTCCCAATCTCTGTAATCTACTCAACCCCACAACCCTCCCTATCACTGTAACCTCCTCCAGCTCTACAACCCTCCGAGATCTCTGTAACCTCCTCCAGCCCTATAACATTCACAATCTCTGTAACTTCCTCCAGCCCTACAACCCTCCCAATCTCTGTAACCTGCTATAGCCCTACAACCCTCCGAGATCTCTGGAACCTCCTCCAGCCCTACAACCCTCCCAATCTGTGTAACCTCCTCCAGCCCTACAACCCTCCCATTCTCTGTAACCTACTCCAGCCCTACAACCCTCCCTATCACTGTAACCTCCTCCAGCTCTACAACCCTCCGAGATCTCTGTAACCTCCTCCAGCCCTACAACCATCCCTATCTCTCGAAACTCCTCCAGCCCCTACAACCCTCCCTATCCCTGTAACCTCCTCCAGCCCCTACAACCCTCCCTATCTCTGTAACCTCCTCCAGTCCTACAAACCTCCCTATCTCTGTAACCTCCTCCAGTCCTACAAACCTCCCTATCTCTGTAACCTCCTCCAGCCCCTACAGCCCTCCCTATCTCTGTAACCTCCTCCAGCCCCTACAACCCTCCCTATCTCTGTAACCTCCTCCAGCCCCTACAACCCTCCCTATCTCTGTAACCTCATCCAGCCCTACAACCTTCCCTATCTCTGTAAACACCTCCAGCCCTATAACTCTCCCTATCTCTGTAACCTCCTCCAGCCCTACAATCCTCCTTATCACTGTAACCTCCTCCAGCCCTACAAACCTCTGAGATCTCTGTAACCTCCTCCAGCCCTACAACCCTCCCTATCTCTGTAAGCTCCTCCAGCCCTACAACCTTCCCTATCTCTGTAAACTCCTCCAGCCCTATAACTCTCCCTATCTCTGTAACCTCCTCCAGCCCTACAATCCTCCTTATCACTGTAACCTCCTCCAGCCCTACAAACCTCCGAGATCTCTGTAACCTCCTCCAGTCCTACAACCCTCCCTATCTCTGTAATCTCCTCCAGCCCTACAACCCTCCCTATCTCTGTAACCTCCTCCAGTCCTACAACCCTCCCTATCTCTGTAACCTCCTCCAGCCCCTACAACCCTCCCTATCTCTGTAACCTCCTCCAGCCCTACAACCTTCCCTATCTCTGTAAACTCCTCGAGCCCTATAACTCTCCCTATCTCTGTAACCTCCTCCAGCCCTACAATCCTCCTTATCACTGTAACCTCCTCCAGCCCTCCAAACCTCCGAGATCTCTGTAACCTCCTCCAGCCCTACAACCCTCCCTATCTCTGTAACCTCCTCCAGCCCTACAACCCTCCCTATCTCTGTAACCTCCTCCAGTCCTACAACCCTCCCTATCTCTGTAACCTCCTCCAGCCCCTACAACCCTCCCTATCTCTGTAACCTCCTCCAGCCCCTACAACCCTCCCTATCTCTGAAGCTTCCTCCAGCCCTACAACCCTCCCTATCTCTGTAACCTCCTCCAGCCCTACAAACCTCCGAGATCGCTGTAGCCTCCTCCAGCCCTACAAACCTCTCTATCACTGTAACTTCCTCCAGCCCTACAACCCTCCGAGATCTCTGTAAACTCCTCCAGCCCTACAATACTCCCTATCACTGTAACCTCCTCCAGCCCTACAACCCTCCCAATCTCTGTAATCTCCTCCAGCCCCACAACCCTCTGAGATCTATGTAACCTCCTCCAGCCCTACAGCCCTCCCTATCACTGTAACGTCCTCCATCCCTACAACTCTCCCAATCTGTGTAACCTCCTCCAGCCCTACAACCCTCCCAATGTCTGTAAGCTACTCCAGCCCTACAACCCTCCCTATCACTGTAACCTCCTCCAGCTCTACAACCCTCCGAGATCTCTGTAACCTCCTCTAGCCCTGTAACCCTACCAATCTCTGTAACTTCCTCCAGCCCTACAACCCTCCCAATCTCTGTAACCTGCTACAGCCCTACAACACTCCGAGATCTCTGGTACCTCCTCCAGCCCTACAACCCTCCCAATCTGTGTAACCTCCTCCAGCCCTACAACCCTCCGAGATCTCTGGAACCTCCTCCAGCCCGACAACCCTCCCAATCTGTGTAACCCCCTCCAGCCCTACAACCCTCCCAATCTCTGAAACTCCCTCCAGCCCTACAACCCTCGCTCTCTCTGTAACCTACTCCAGCCCTACAACCCTCCCTATCACTGTAACCTCCTCCAGCTCTACAACCCTCCGAGATCTCTGTAACCTCCTCCAGCCCCGACAACCCTCCCTATCTCTGTAACTTCCTCCAGCCCTACAACCCTCCCACTCTCTGTAACCTGCTACAGCCCTACAACCCTCCGAGATCTCTGGAACCTCCTCCAGCCCTACAACCCTCCCAATCTGTGTAACCTCCTCCAGCCCTACAACCCTCCGAGATCTCTGTAACCTCCTCCAGCCCTACAACCCTCCCTATCTCTGTAACTTCCACCAGCCCTACAACCCTCCCAATCTCTGTAACCTCCTCCAGCCCGTACAACCCTCCCTATCTGTGTAAACTCCTCCAGCCCCTACAACCCTCCCTATCTCTGTAACCTCCTCCAGCCCCTACAACCCTCCCTATCTCTGTAACCTCCTCCAATCCTACAAACCTCCCTATCTCTGTAACCTCCTCCAGTCCTACAACCCTCCCCATCTCTGTAACCTCCTCCAGCCCCTACAGCCCTCCCTATCTCTGTAACCTCCTCCAGCCCCTACAACCCTCCCTATCTCTGTAACCTCCTCCAGCCCTACAACCCTCCCTATCTCTGTAACCTCCTCCAGCCCTACAACCTTCCCTATCTCTGTAAACTCCTCCAGCCCTATAACTCTCCCTATCTCTGTAACCTCCTCCAGCCCTACAATCCTCCTTATCACTGTAACCTTCTCCAGCCCTACAAACCTCCGAGATCTCTGTAACCTCCTCCAGCCCTACAACCCTCCCTATCTCTGTAACCTCCTCCAGCCCTACAACCTTCCCTATCTCTGTAAACTCCTCCAGCCCGATAACTCTCCCTATCTCTGTAACCTCCTCCAGCCCTGCAATCCTCCTTATCACTGTAACCTCCTCCAGCCGTGCAAACCTCTGAGATCTCTGTAACCTCCTCCAGTCCTACAACCCTCCCTATCTCTGTAACCTCCTCCAGCCCTACAACCCTCCCTATCTCTGTAACCTCCTCCAGTCCTACAACCCTCCCTATCTCTGTAACCTCCTCCAGCCACTACAACCCTCCCTATCTCTGTAACCTCCTCCAGCCCCTACAACCCTCCCTATCTCTGAAACCTCCTCCAGCCCTACAACCCTCCCTATCTCTGTAACCTCCTCCAGCCCTACAAACCTCCGATATCGCTGTAGCCTCCTCCAGCCCTACAAACCTCTCTATCTCTGTAACTTCCTCCAGCCCTACAACCCTCCGAGATCTCTGTAAACTCCTTCAGCCCTACAATACTCCCTATCACTGTAACCTCCGCCAGCCCTACAACCCTCCCAATCTCTGTAACCTCATCCAGCTCCACAACCCTCTGAGATCTATGTAACCTCCTCCAGCCCTACAGCCCTCCCTATCACTGTAACATCCTCCAGCCCTACAACCCTCCCAATCTGTGTAACCTCCTCCAGCCCTACAACCCTCCCAATCTCTGTAAGCTACTCCAGCCCTACAACCCTCCCTATCACTGTAACCTCCTCCAGCTCTACAACCCTCCGAGATCTCTGTAACCTCCTCCAGCCCTATAACCCTCCCAATCTCTGTAACTTCCTCCAGCCCTACAACCCTCCCAATCTCTGTAACCTGCTACAGCCCTACAACCCTCTGAGATCTCTGGAACCTCCTCCAGCCCTACAACCCTCCCAATCTGTGTAACCTCCTCCAGCCCTACAACCCTCCGAGATCTCTGTAACCTCCTACAGCCCTATAACCCTCCCTATCTCTGTAACTTCCGCCAGCCCTACAACCCTCCCAATCTCTGTAACCTCCTCCAGCCCTACAACCCTCCCAATCTGTGTAACCTCCTCCAGCCCTACAACCCTCCCAATCTCTGTAACTTCTTCCAGCCCTACAACCCTCCCTCTCTCTGTAACCTGCTCCAGCCCTACAACCCTCCCTATCACTGTAACCTCCTCCAGCTCTACAACCCTCCGAGATCTCTGTAACCTCCTCCAGCCCTATAACCCTCCCTATCTCTGGAACCTCCTCCAGCCCTACAACCCTCCCTATCTCTGTAACTTCCGCCAGCCCTACAACCCTCCCAATCTCTGTAACCTCCTCCAGCCCTACAACCCTCCGAGATCTCTGGAACCTCCTCCAGCCCTACAACCCTCCCAATCTGTGTAACCTCCTCCAGCCCTACAACCCTCCCAATTTCTGTAACTTCCTCCAGCCCTACAACCCTCCCTCTCTCTGTAAACTCCTCCAGCCCTATAACCCTCCCTATCTCTGTAACCTCCTCCAGCCCTACAACCCTCCCTATCTCTGTAACCTCCTCCAGCCCTACAACCTTCCCTATCTCTGTAAACTCCTCCAGCCCTATAACGCTCCCTATCTCTGTAACCTCCTCCAGCCCTACAACCCTCCTTATCACTGTATCCTCCTCCAGCCCTACAAACCTCCGAGATCTCTGTAACCTCCTCCAGCCCCGACAACCCACCCTATCTCTGTAACCTCCTCCAGCCCTACAACCCTCCGTATCTCTGTAACGTCCTCCAGCCCTACAAACCTCCGAGATCGCTGTAACCTCCTCCAGCCCTACAAACCTCTCTATCACTGTAACTTCCTCCAGCCCTACAACCCTCCGAGATCTCTGTAAACTCCTCCAACCCTACAATACTCCCTATCACTGTAACCTCCTCCAGCCCTACAACCCTCCCAATCTCTGTAACCTCCTCCAGCCCCACAACCCTCTGAGATCTATGTAACCTCCTCCAGCCCTACAACCCTCCCTATCACTGTAACCTCCTCCAGCTCTGCAACCCTCCGAGATCTCTGTAACCTCCTCCAGCCCTATAACCCTCACAATCTCTGTAACTTCCTCCAGCCCTACAACCCTCCCTATCACTGTAACCTCCTCCAGCTCTACAACCCTCCGAGATCTCTGTAACCTCCTCCAGCCCTATAACCCTCCCTATCTCTGGAACCTCCTCCAGCCCTACAACCCTCCCTATCTCTGTAACTTCCGCCAGCCCTACAGCCCTCCTAATCTCTGTAACCTCCTCCAGCCCTACAACCCTCCGAGATCTCTGGAACCTCCTCCAGCCCTACAACCCTCCCAATCTGTGTAACCTCCTCCAGCCCTACAACCCTCCCAATTTCTGTAACTTCCTCCAGCCCTCCAACCCTCCCTCTCTCTGTAAACTCCTCCAGCCCTATAACCCGCCCTATCTCTGTAACCTCCTCCAGCCCTACAACCCTCCCTATCTCTGTAACCTCCTCCAGCCCTACAACCTTCCCTATCTCTGTTAAGTCCTCCAGCCCTATAACGCTCCCTATCTCTGTAACCTCCTCCAGCCCTACAACCCTCCTTATCACTGTAACCTCCTCCAGCCCTACAAACCTCCGAGATCTCTGTAACCTCCTCCAGCCCCTACAACCCTCCCTATCTCTGTAACCTCCTCCAGCCCTACAACCCTCCGTATCTCTGTAACATCCTCCAGCCCTACAAACCTCCGAGATCGCTGTAACCTCCTCCAGCCCTACAAACCTCTCTATCACTGTAACTTCCTCCAGCCCTACAACCCTCCGAGATCTCTGTAAACTCCTCCAGCCCTACAATACTCCCTATCACTGTAACGTCCTCCAGCCCTACAACCCTCCCAATCTGTGTAACCTCCTTCAGCCCTACAACCCTCCC
Organism: Somniosus microcephalus; assembly: GCF_052327205.1. Lineage (NCBI taxonomy): Eukaryota > Metazoa > Chordata > Chondrichthyes > Squaliformes > Somniosidae > Somniosus > Somniosus microcephalus. The sequence goes on along the minus strand of NC_141010.1, from coordinate 66,638,238 downwards.
AATCTCTGTAACCTACTCCAGCCCTACAACCCTCCCTATCACTGTAACCTCCTCCAGCTCTACAACCCTCCGAGATCTCTGTAACCTCCTCCAGCTCTATAACCCTCACAATCTCTGTAACTTCCTCCAGCCCTACAACCCTCCCAATCTCTGTAACCTGCTACAGCCCTACAACCCTCCGAGATCTCTGGAACCTCCTCCAGCCCTACAACCCTCCCAATCTGTGTAACCTCCTCCAGCCCTACAACCCTCCCTATCACTGTAACCTCCTCCAGCTCTACAACCCTCGGAGATCTCTGTTACCACCTCCAGCCCTACAACCCTCCCAATCTCTGTAACTTCCTCCAGCCCTACAACCCTCCCAATCTCTGTAACCTCCTCCAGCCCTACAACCCTCCGAGATCTCTGGAACCTCCTCCAGCCCTACAACCCTCCCTATCTCTGTAACTTCCACCAGCCCTACAACCCTCCCACTCTCTGTAACCTCCTCCAGCCCTACAACACTCCGAGATCTCTGGAACCTCCTCCAGCCCTACAACCCTCCCAATCTGTGTAACCTCCTCCAGCCCTACAACCCTCCCTCTCTCTGTAACCTACTCCAGCCCTACAACCCTCCCTTTCACTGTAACCTCCTCCAGCTCTACAATCCTCCGAGATCTCTGTAACCTCCTCCAGCCCTACAACCCTCCCTATCACTGTAACCTCCTCCAGCCCTACAACCCTCCAAGATCTCTGTAACCTCCTCCAGCCCTACAACCCTCCCAATCTCTGTAACTTCCTCCAATTCTGGCCTCTTGCACATCTCTGATTTGAATCACTCCACCATTGGTGGCCGTGCCTTCAGCTGCCGAGGCTCTTGAATTCCCTCCCTAAACTTCTCCACCTCTCTCTCCTCCTTTAACTCGCTCCTTAGAACCTACTCTTTGACCAAGCATTGGTCACCTGTCCTAAGATCTATTTATGTGGCTCGGTGCCAGATGTTGTTTGACAGTCGCTCCTGTGAAGCGCCTAGAGATGTTTTACTACTATCATCGTGTCATAACGGCACAGAAGTAGGCCATTCGGCCCATCGAGTCCGCGCCGGCTTGTGATGTGAAAGTTACATCATTCCTATTGTTGTTCTCTACACCCTGTCCAACACTTGCACACTCCTTCAGTACAGCTCAGTATATGTATATGTGTAATAAACATAAAGACCAGCAGAGGAAATGCTGGCCCAGTGTGAAGATTGGGCATGTGGGTCTAATCTGGTTTGGAGTAGTGTGCACTTGGTGAGTTTTCCACCTGGAAGTTTGAAAGTTGCTAGATGGTTCCGTTTAGGAAATCTCCTGCGTCTGGATCCAATTCCAGAAGAACATTCTCGACATAATAGCAGCGGTTGTTATTTGGTGAAAATAGTTCTCCTAGAAACTGTGGCCAAGCAGACAGTGAGTTTCTCCATGAGCAGACAGAAGAAATCCTGGGAAAGACGGGAGCAGGTGGAAGAAGAAATTTCAAATGACAAAAAAATGGCTTCTTTCTACATGAACCCACCAGATGAGCTTGATACCAATAAGCTAGCACAATGGACAGGATGTATAAAGTGATTTGAAAGAGTAATAATTGCTTCAAGCTTAGATAAGAAAGAAGAAGTGAATCAGATGAGCAGAGTAATCTAATTTTTGGGTAAGGAAGCAGGTGTACTTTGTGCTCCTTTCAACTCTCTGAGAATGATGGGATGTTTATAAAACAGTACAGAACTGATTTGAGAACATACGTAATAACAACATTCGTAGTCTGCAGAAATCTAATTTTTGAAAGTGCAAAATTCAATCAAAGGGAACAGAAGAATCTAAATCAGTGGCTAGTTTTAGAACAGCCTGTTACTGTTGGCTAAATGTTGTGTGGATGGCACTCCGTGTAATGAAATGATTCAGCATTGTATAATGGGGGGAATGAGATGAGAGATTGCAGTTGGAGCCTGAGTTAATCCCTGATAGAACAATAACTCGAGTAAGGTGAAGTGTAGGATTAAGGGACAGCTAAACAGAGGCTGAGTAAAAGCGTGTGGACGATCCTCCGACATCGATGTCCCTCGGGTTTTTGGTACATCTACTTCCACAAAATTCCATTCAGAACATTTCCAGAGTTTTCTCTCAGCTCTGAGGGGGTTTTTACCAAATGGATTTCAGCATGGTACTGCAAGTGGAAAGCAGTATTATGGGAAGACAGGTGCAGAATTCAGATCCGTCTAAAAGAATATACCCCAGAGGGTGTAAAGTGAATTCTGACAGACCCCAGATTGAGAGAATACGGCTCCATCCATGAATGTGAAGGAGGTTCATCATTACCTGGGAATAGGGAATTGGGCGACTTTGCCTTCACATGGCAGTGACAAGCCAACCATTGAGGAACCACCTCAGTAAAGAGAGATCTTGGATACGGAGCGGTGAGGAACACAGAGCATTCCAAGAGATAAAGAAAGGTCTCAGTACATCTCATCAATCAGATTAGAAGACCCTGGCCAAGAAACGCACGCATCTGCAGCTCAATCTTCATCTTCAGATGAGATGTTAAATCAAGGTCCAGGTCTTCCCCCTAAGGGGGATGGAAAGATTCCAATGCACTTTTTGAGGAAGAGCAGGTAAGTATTCCCGGTGGAGAGATGTACCCCATCTGCCATCCCAATGGGCAACCTTGTCCCTGACCCATTGTAACCACGCCTCCAGCCACTTCCCAACCGCCATCTGTAATGTATGTAATGTATCTATACCTTAAGGGAGAGAACTACTTTTTACAGCTCCTGTATACTATAGTACCGGCAGTGACCACACCTGTATATAAACCCTGAGTAGTGATCTGTACAGTTAATTCTGGAGTAACCCTCATTCAGTAAACACCTGTTGAATCGTTCCCTGCAGTCTGTTGTCTGGTTATTGAAGGACACAACATTAAGATACACAGATCTAACATTGGCGACGAGGCAGATTCGAACCTACCTACAACTCTGCATCACCTCCCAGGGATTCGCTCCTGGAGAACAGTGGAAGGAGGTCGAGTCCAGAAGCACGGGCGTCGACCTCGGGCAACCGCCCAGTCATCCAGCGGAGATTTGAGCATCGCAGGGGAGGCTGTCGAGAGCCAGGCTTGGCTTTCCGGTCACGGTGGTCCAGCGAAACGGGCTGGCAACAGGTACTGCGAAGACCCTTCCCGGACAGCTGCAGGCTACAGCCCGACCGAGCGGCACAGAAAAAGGCCGAGCAGCGTCGATGGGGGAGAGAGAGAGGGCAGAGCGCACAGGGCGCAGCCGGTGTTCAGGACCGAGCGGTGTCAACGGGGGAGAGAGACGAGAGAGAGCAGAGCGCAGCCGGTGTTCAAGGGCCGAGCAGCGTCGACGGGGGAGAGAGGCGCGCAGGAAAACGCGAGGCGCTGCCATTGCCACGAGGACCGCAGAGAGCGGCGTTGGCAGCAGCGCAGGAGCAGCGCACGAAATCCACAGGGCGTCGCCATTTGCCACGAGGACCGCCGAGAGCGGCGTTGGCAGCAGCGCGGGAGACGCCATTTTAAGCCGCAGCGGGGAAGAAAGGAAAGCGCGGGAGATGCCATTTTATGCCAGTCTAACCACACCCAAAAATGCCGAAGAGTGGCAGTATCACAGCGTTCGACAATGAAGTCGAAGATTCGACGACATATGTCGAACGCATAGTAGTATACTGAAAGGCGAATGAAGTGCCAGATGACAAGAAAGTGCTGGCATTGTTGAATTCAATGGGTGCAAAAACGTATGGCTTACTACGAAACCTAGTAACCCCAGAGAAGCCAGAAGAAAAGGATTTTGAAAACATAGTGTCAATCCTACAGGACCACTTAAACCCCACACCGCTGCTGATAGCAGAAAGATTTAAGTTTCACAAAAGGAACCAGCATAAAGATGAAAGTAATACTGAGTATTTAACGGAACTGCGCAAGCTATCGAAACACTGCCAGTTTGGAACGGGGCTAGCAGATACTTTAAGGGACAAGTTTGTGTGTGGGCTTCAAAGTGAAGGAACCCAGAAACGGCTTCTATCAGAAAAGGATCTTACGCTGGACAAGGCTTTCAGCATTGCAGTATCACACGAAGCAGCAGCATGGGGCGCTGCAGAGATACAACGGAGACTGCAAGAATATGGCACAAATGAAATGTCATACGGAACAGTGAAGTGCTACTGCTGCGGCAGAACAACACACGACCATAATGATTGCTGGTTCAAGGACAAAGTGTGCAGACAGTGTGGAAAAGTAGGACACATAGCAAGAGTCTGCAGGTCGGGAAAGAAAACCAGCAGCAAGAAATCTCCACAGGAGAAGGTGACGGAGAGTAGTTCAGATGAACAGAAGAGTGACACAGACTCCGGAAGCAAGGAGCTGGGTTGTCTGAAACTACATAATGTGATCAAAACGGAGGATCACCAAACTATCTGGGTCACGCTCAAGATAGCAGGAGTCCAAGTGAAAATGGAATTGGACACAGGATCAGCCCTAACAGTCATAAATCGAAGGGACTACAAGCGGCTATTCTCACATATACCCTTGAGAGATACAAAGATTGTCAAGAAGACGTACACGGGGCAAAAAGTCTACACCAAAGGAAAAATAAGGGTGAACGTTATATATAACGGCAAGGAAACACCAAAAATGAACCTATATGTATTGCCAGATGGAGGACCACCACTACTAGGACGTGAATGGATCCAGAAGATACAGCTAGATTGGCATTCCATACAGGCACTGACTGTGGCTGACAAAAAGGATGACGACGTCACACCTGGGCGACTGTTAAAGATCCTAACTGACGCAAAAGAAGTGTTCCAGCAAGGACTCGGAACACTAAAAGGCATGACAGCGATGATTAAAATTGAAGAAAACGCAAGCCAAAATTTTTTTAAGGCCAGACCAGTACCTTATGCGATCCGCCCAGCCGTCGAAGCAGAGCTGGAGAGTCTGGAATGTTCAGGTGTACTGTCCAAGGTAGACTGGAGCGAGTGGGCTACACCCATCGTCCCTGTGATGAAAAAGTCATTGAGCAGCACGCCTGGGGAACCAAGGAAGATTCGCATCTGTGGGGACTTTAAGGTTACAGTGAACCCGGTCCTTCACACCGTACAATATCCACTTGCGCGGATTGAAGATATTTTCGCCTCGCTATCTGGAGGGAAATGCTTCACTAAGATTGATCTGGCCCAGGCATATCTGCAAATGGAGGTAGAAGAAGCATCAAAAAAATACCTCACAATCAACACCCATAAAGGTCTCTACCAATACAACTGGCTGATATTCGGGGTAGCATCTGCTCCGGCTATTTGGCAGAGGGCAATGGAACAAGTCCTCCAAGGGATCCCAGGGACCCAGTGTTATTTGGACGACATCTTGGTCACGGGCGAAAATGACAGTGATCACCTTGCCAACCTGGAGCATGTGCTCACTAGATTGCAGGAATATGGGCTCCGAGCTAACCGCCCCAAATGCGAGTTTTTTAGAAAACAGATCTCGTATTGTGGCCACGTTATCGATAAAGAGGGGTTACATAAGTCCCCAGAGAAGATTGAGGCAGTAGTCAAGGCTCCAGCACCGGAAAATGTGTCACAACTGAGGTCGTTCCTCGGGCTGGTAAGCTACTACCATAAGTTCTTGCCAAATTTGTCTACAATACTACACCCACTGAACACCCTACTGCAAACTGGGGTGCCATGGAAGTGGAGTGATGAATGAAGATGAGCTTTCCAGAAGAGCAAAACACTAATCACATCGAAAGAGGTATTGGCCCAATACAACCCGGCATTACCAATTCGGTTAGCATGTGATGCATCACCCTACGGCATTGGAGCGGTGCTGTCGCACAAATTCTCGGACGGCTCAGAGAGGCCAATCGCCTTTGCGTCACGATCACTAACCTCAGCCGAGCGTAACTATGCCCAGATTGACAGGGAGGCCCTCAGCCTAGTGTGGGGAGTGAAAAAGTTCAATCACTATCTGCAGGGGCAGAAGTTCACTCTGCTGGCTGACCACCAACCACTTGTCTCCATTTTTAATCCAAAGAAGGGCGTTCCGGTTGTGGTGTATGTAACCTGTACCACCTTAAGAGAACTACCTTAAGAAGATGGACTACTTTCTCTTGCTACTGTGTATTGTAGTACCGGTGGTGACCACACCGGTATATAAGCTCTGTGTAGTAATTTGTAAGGCAGTTCAGCCCTGACCTTCAAGTAGTAAAGACCTGTTTAAGTTTTTCCTGTTGTCTGTGTCCAGTTATTTAAAATAAGTATATCTGGAACACACAGACTCAACAGTGGCGATGAGTCGATCTTACCCAGCGGCAATTGCATCCAAGGCAGCTTTGTCCCCAGAACGGGCGTCGAGAAGAGGCATCCGCCCTCATCATCCTGCTGAGCACCGCATTCGCACGGGAGGCATCGAGAACCCGGGTTGGAATTGCTGACCACGAAGTCCACCATCAGCGACAGGCAGTGATCATCCTTCTTCCACGGCGGTGGGTAAGCCGATCTAGCAACACGGGCAGAAAGTCGGCTGCGTTGTCAGTGGAGAAGGGGGGTGAGACCGGAGGAAAAAGGGCGGAGAACTCGACCGCAGCCGGTGTAAAGGGCCGGGCTGCAATCAGAATAGACGCGCAGCAAGAAAGGAAGCGCTAATACCCACGAGGACAGCGGGGAGTAAAAGCAGCAGCGTCGGGGGAAATTAAGGACCGCTGGGAGGCGAGAACGGCAACAGCGCGGTAATCGCCATTGTAGCCAGCGGGGGAAGAAGCCAAGTGCGGGAAGCCGCCATTTTAGTTGGCGCAGGAAGAAGACAAGCGCGGGAAAAGCTGTCAAGCGCGGGAAGCCGCCATTTTGGAAAAAATAAAATAAAATACTTAAAGAAACTTACAAGGATGCCTAAAAACGGTAACATCACTGCTTTTGATAGCGATGTCGAAGATTGGGCCACTTATGTGGAGCGTATTGAAGTTTATTGTACAGCAAATGAGATACCGGCTGAAAAGAAAGCATTAACCCTATTAAACTCGATGGGTGCGAAGACGTATGGGTTATTAAGGCACCTTGTAACACCAGATAAACCGGCGGATAAGACTTTCGCGAATATTGTTACTATCCTGCACGAGCATTTAAACCCCACGCCGCTGCTGATAGCGGAACGATTTAAATTTTACAGAAGAACGCAGCTGAAAGAGGAAAGCAACGCTGAATTCTTAATTGAACTGCGCAAGCTATCAAAGTACTGTCAGTTTGGTACAGGACTAGCAGATGCTCTGAGAGATAAGTTCGTGTGTGGACTATTAAAAGAAGGAACTCAGAAGCGACTGCTAGAGGAAAAGGACCTTACGCCAGATAAAGCTGTCACCATTGCAGCATCGCACGAGGCGGCAGCACGAGGCACCGCGGAAATGCAGCTAAGGCCATCGGAACTCAGCACCAATCAAATGGCATTGGGTGCAGTAAAGTGCTATCGTTGCGGAAGGACAACGCACGATCAGAACCAGTGCTGGTTCAAAGATCAAGAATGCAGAAAATGTGGCAGACTCGGTCACATAGCGAAAGTATGCCGGTCAGGAAAGAAGACCAGCAACAAAAAGTCACCACAGAAGAAGTACAAAAAAGTACACAAGGTGACAGAGAACAGTTCGGATGAACAGAAGACGGATTCAGACTCCAGCAGTAAGGAACTGGGTTGTCTAAGAATACATAATGTGGGTAACACAGCAGACCACCAAACTATTTGGGTTACACTCCAGCTAGCAGGAGTCCAAGTGAAGATGGAATTGGACACGGGATCGGCATTGACGGTCGTGAATAGGCAAGATTACAAAAGGTTATTCTCACACATTCCCCTAAGGGGTACGGAGATTGTATTAAAAACATACACGGGGCAAAGAGTGTACCCCATCAGAAAGATAAAAGTAAAGGTGGTCCACAAGGGTAAAGAAAGCAAAGGAATGGACTTGTATGTGTTACCTGAGGGAGGTCCACCACTACTGGGACGGGAATGGATCAGGAGAATAAATATGGACTGGCATTCCTTAAAAGCACTAACTGTAGATTCCGGTAAAAAGGACGATGTCAAACCTAAATGACTGTCCAGAATATTGGACGATGCTAAGGAGGTGTTCCAACAGGGACTGGGAACACTGAAAGGAATTACGGCAAACATCAAGGTTGAGGAACATGCAAACCCAAAATTTTTCAAAGCCAGACTGGTACCTTATGCGATACGACCTGCTGTGGAAGCTGAGCTGGAAGGGCTAGAACGTTCAGGAGCACTGTCAAAGGTGGACTGGAGCGAATGGGCCACGCCCATTGTTCCCGTCATGAAGTGTTCGTTGAGCAACAAGCCGGGGGAACCGGGGAAGGTTCGCATCTGTGGCGATTTCAAGATCACTGTTAATCCGGTTCTTCAGACGGTGCAATATCTGCTTCCGCGGATTGAGGATATCTTTGCTTCGTTGTCTGGTGGGAAACACTTCACCAAGATAGACCTGGCGCAGGTGTATTTACAGATGGAAGTTGATGAAGCATCACGCCAGTATCTCACGATCAACACGCATAAGGGCTTATATCGGTATAATAGACTGGTTTTTGGAGTGGCATCGGCTCCAGCGATTTGGCAAAGGGCCATGGAGCAGGTATTACAGGGAATTCCTGGCACACAATGCTATCTGGACGACATTCTTATTACAGGAGATGATGATGAGGAACACCTTGCTAATTTGGAACAGGTGCTCACCAGATTGAAAGAGTATGGACTTCGAGTTAATCGCCAGAAATGTGAGTTCTTTCAGAAGCGAATCTCGTACTGTGGTCACATCATTGAACAGGAGGGGCTTCACAAGTCACCTGACAAGATCGAAGCTGTTGTGAAGGCTCCCGCTCCGGAAAATGTATCCCAGTTGAGGTCGTTCCTAGGGTTGATTAACTATTACCATAAGTTTCTGCCAAATTTATCCACGGTGCTACACCCGCTGAACACTCTTTTACAAAAGGGAATGCCATGGAAGTGGAGCGAGGACTGTAAGCGGGCTTTTCACAAAAGCAAGGCATTGATCACCTCTAAGGAAGTGTTGGCTCACTTTAACCCAACGCTGCCTATTCGTTTAGCTTGTGATGCTTCTCCATATGGTATTGGGGCAGTGCTATCACATAAGTTGCCAAATGGCTTGGAAAGACCAGTCGCGTTCGCATCCAGATCATTGACCTCCGCTGAGCGCAACTATGCTCAGATAGATAGGGAGGCTCTCAGCCTCGTGTGGGGAGTAAAAAAATTTAATCATTACCTGCAAGGCCAAAAGTTTACGCTGCTGACAGACCACCAGCCGTTGGTTTCCATTTTTAACCCTAAGAAGGGTGTTTCGGTGATGACAGCGCAGAGGCTCCAGAGATGGTCCCATTTCCTAGGGGCACATCAATATGAGATCGAATTCAAAGGTACAAAGCAACATGGTAATGCTGATGGGCTGTCGTGCCTGCCACTACCTACAGCGGAAGAGGCACCAACAGTTGACCCTGTTGAGTTATTTCACTCGACCATCATCGAATGTTTGCCAGTCACCAATGCGAGTATTGAGAGAGAGACCAGGAACGACCTGACACTGTCTCAGGTCTACGAATTGACAGTGAAGGGATGGCCAGCACATGGCGAACCACTGTTACCGGCATTCTCAGCCAGACGAGAACAGCTGTCCATTTGTCAAGGAACATTGATGTATGGAACAAGGGTGATTATTCCTCCTAAATTAAGGGAGAGAGTTCTAAAGGAACTGCATGAAGGTCATCTGGGGGGAGTCAAGATGAAAAGCCTTGCTAGGGCTTATGTGTGGTGGCCAGGTATCGACAAACAAATAGAGGATCTGACTAAAAGCTGCTCAGGGTGCCAAAAAGTTCAAAATGCACCTCCAATTGCACCGCTGCATCCATGGGAATGGCCTTCAACCCCATGGCAGCGTGTACATATCGACTTTGCAGGTCCACTCATGGATTCCATGTTTTTGATAGCGGTAGACGCACATTCTAAATGGCCAGAAGTGATTAAGATGGCGACCACTACCTCGGAAAAGACGATCGCAGTTCTAAGAACCATATTTGCAAGAAATGGATTGCCAGAACAGATATGTTCAGACAACGGACCGCAGTTTGTGTCAGAAGAATTCCAGAAATTCATGAAGAAGAATGGGGTGAAACACTATACATCTGCCCCATATCATCCGGCTACAAATGGGTTGGCCGAGAGATTTGTACAAACGTTCAAAAAGGCGATAAAGGCCATGAGCGAAGACCGCAAGGTGGACAATTTCCTAATGGCATATCGAAACGCCACACATGCAGTGACAAATCAAAGTCCTGCCATGATGTTTTATAACAGGAGGTTGCGGTCCAGGTTGGATTTGTTAAAACCAAATGTGCGTAGGGAAGTCGAAAACAAACAGTTCCAGCATGTAAATAACAAGACCACTCGGAGTTTCGAAATAGGACAACCAGTGTTAGCCCGGGACTATAAGAATGAGAAATGGCAATCTGGAACAATTCGTGCCAGACAAGGACCCCTGATGTACACGGTAGAGATTGGTGAAAACGTAATACGACGTCATGCTGACCAACTTGTAGAATCGAGAACAAGGGTCGAACCCATGGCTACGGCAGAGACACCAGTGGAAGAAATTATTGAACCTGTAGCTTCTACCTCAAACGCGAACGTACATGAGGATGTTCAATCCATAAGAGATCAATTAGAGGAGTCACCCCAGCAACCAGAATCAGAAACCCCTGAAAGGCGTTATCCAACTCGGATCAGGAGGCCTCCTCAGAGACTGAATCTTTGAACAGTTGCATGAAAGTTGTATATATGTTATCCATGTTATGTTTAAATTAGGGTGTACACTGTTAAGCTAAAAAGGGAGGAATTGTGGTGTATGTAACCTGTACCACCTTAAGAGAACTACCTTAAGAAGATGGATTACTTTCTCTTGCTACTGTGTATTGTAGTACCGGTGGTGACTGTTAAGTCTGTGAGTTGCTCAAGTAATTAATACTCAGACTTAATCAGTAACAATAAAACAGGTCTTTACTGGTTGGAGGTAGGGACTATTCTGAATACAAGATTACTGCACAGTGCTTATATACCGGTGTGTTCACCCCGGTATTACGTCTACAGCAGCCTGAGAAAGTAGTACATCTCTTAAGGTGGAACAGGCTTAAGCTCTCTTAAGGTGGAACAGGTTACATACACAACACTCCTCCCTTCTTAGCTTTATAGTCATCCCCCCCATTTAACATAACGTAATAACATATATACATATATAACTTCATGTTTAACGTAACATATCACAGATTCAGTCTCTGCGGAAAACAGTTCACAGATTCAATCTCTGTGGTTTAGTCGGTTCATGTTACTCATTCAATAGTCCTTTCATGGATTTAACAGCTTGAACTTCCGAACTGATTTGGCTCCGTTCGGAGGGACCACGTGTGTGATCTGGTAGAGGTGATAATGGTTCAGATGGGTCATCTTCTGTTTTTACTTTTCCTTTTCTGCTTCTTGGAGACTCTCTGGGCTCCATTGTCAGCTGCCACAGCTGCCAGCTGCATGCGCAGTTCCTCCTTCTCTTCCTCCTTTTTTTGTAGTAGAGCCACCTTCTCCCGATGTTCCGTAGACTTTCGGTGCTCCTCCATGATTTCTGTATGGTGGGAGTCGAAGTTACAAGTTGGGCAGGACAGGACATAGTAATATTCGGAGTCGTCCGACAGGTCAGCGAGAGGGTCGTCTATTTCCTCCATACCCAGCTGGACGTTAGCCAGCTCTTGTTCCAAATCCAGACATCTTTCCTGAAGAGACTTCTTCATGTGTACCTCTGCATCCAGCTTTTTCTGGGCTTTCAGCAAGTCGTTTACTAGTGACCTCATTTGTGATTTTAATACTTCAACTTCCTTTGGAGATTGATTGATCGGACTATGCAATCCCTCTACCGGAGCAGCTGTTTCAGCGGTCTGTCGTTCTACATTGACGTGAGTCAGCGTACTTTTGGCATCCAATGGCTGCTCTGTTGCAGTCGTTTCAGTCTGTGTCGTCACATCAGCCATCTCAATGACTTTTGAGAGCTCCGAACCCTTTTCCTTTGAAGATCGCAGCTCGTGTTCAAGTTTTTCCCATTTCAGAGTCTTGTCCCTCAGCATATGAAGGAGTTGGCTGACCGTTAACTCTTCTGACACCAGATTATGGCACGCACCTTCAGAACCTGAATCAGCTTTGATTCGTTCGGCCTCCTCGCGCAGATGGTTGGTGTGCTCCTGCTCCATTTTCTCCATCAGTTGCTTCTGTTGCCTTTCCAGATTCTCCCACTCTGTAACAAAGAACTTTTTTATTTCATTCATCTCTTGCTCAAAACAGCGAATCATTTGTTCTAATTGCTGTTGTAGTTTGAAATGGAGTTGAGTTCGAGCCCAGTGTCCCTCAAAAATGTGCATATCAGTAGACTTGACAGACTCAGAATTCTCTGTTAAACTATGTTGTTGTTGCTCAGTGGAATTCTGTGCTGAAACTTTGTCTTTTGCACATGGGTTGGTCTTACCATCATCAGTTCTAGAGTCTGGGCTGATTATCTGCACCGAGTTCTCACTCTTTATGGCTTTTAGCGAATGCCAGTCCATATTTATGTTTCTAAACCACTCCCGGCCTAGTAGTGGTGGACCTCCCTCCGGTAGCACATATAAGTCCATTATTTGACTTCCTTCGCCCTTGTTGGCCACTGCAACCTTTATTGTCCCGATGGGGTACACTCTCTGCCCCGTGTAGGTTGTCAATATAATCTCCGTATCCTGTAGGGGAATATGTTGGAATAACCTTCTGTAATCTTTCTTATTCATGACCGACAATGCCGATCCAGTGTCCAATTCCATTTTTACTTGGACTCCTTCTATCTGAAGAGTAACCCAAATTGTCTGGAGGTCTGCACCCTTACCAACGTTGAGTACCCTTAAGCTAGCCAGTTCAATACTGCTTAAGCCAGCCAGTTCATTACTGCTAGCATCTGAATCGGACTCCTGTTCGGCCACCTTGTGTACTTTTGCGTATTTTCCTTGCGGTGACTTCTTGTTGCTGGTCTTCTTCCCTGACCTGCATACTCTAGCAATATGTCCAAGCCTACCACAAGTTCTACATTCTTGGTTTTTAAACCAACACTGGTTCTGATCATGCGTTGTCTTTCCACAACGATAACATTTGCCAGAACTCACACCCAATTTGTGTGCACTGAGCTCCGGTGACCGTAGCTGCATTACTGCCGTGCCTCTCGCTGCGGCTTCGTGTGCTGCTGCCATAGTGACCGCCTTCTCAAGCGTCAGCTCATTCTCCTCGAGCAGTCGCTTTTGTGTATCTTGTTTAAATAAACCACACACAAATTTGTCTCATAGTGCATCTGTCAGTCCCGTTCCAAACTGGCAATATTTCGCTAATTTACGCAATTCCAGCAAATATTCAGCATTGCTTTCATGCTGTAGCTGCCTTCTGTCATAAAATTTAAATCGTTCCGCTAGCATCAGCGGCGTGGGGTTTAGATGATCTTTCAGGACAGTAACAATCTCATCGAACGTCTTATCCGCCGGTTCATCTGGTGATAACAGGTGTTTCAATTGCCCGTATGTCTTCGCACCCATTAAATTTAATAATGTTAGTGCTTTATCAGCCTCACGAATTTTATTGGCCTTACAATAATTTTTAACTCGTTCAACATATATGGCCCAATCTTCAATGTCACTATCAAAGTTGCTAATATTCCCGTGTTTAGGCATTGTAGTACTTTATCAGATTTGCAATTTCTCAGATTTTATTTTGTTTACTTGTTATCAAAGATGGCGGCTTCCCGCTCTTGCCGTCGTCCTCCGCCTACAAAATGGTGGTTTTCCCGCGCTTGGCGGTCTTCACCCGTCCCCCGACGCCGTCTCCCTTCAGCCCCCGAGTGCGGCCCTTATCTTCGCCGCGATCGCCCGAGTGCGGCCCTTATCAGCGGATGCGATCGCTGGATCGCGAAGTGGCTCCCGACCGAAGCGGCTCTTGCTCGCTCCCTCCCGGGCTCTGGCTTACCCGCTCGCGCGTTTCACCGCGGCTGTTATCAGGGATTGCGATCGCCCTTATCTTCTCCAACTTCCCCAGCCCTGTCTTTGCAGCCAACGCTGCACGGCTTACCCCACCACCTAGGTTGAACAAGGAAACTGCAGAAAGACTTCTGTCAGTCACTGGAAGCTGTCAGGATGGCTGCTGCACTCCAGTGCTCAGTCGCTGATGGAGGCTTCAGAGTCCTAAAGCCTGTCGCTTCTAGTGGGGTGGTGATGTTTGAAACCTCTCTTCAACTGCCGCAGGGTAAGAACCTGACTCGTCACCAGTGTTAAGTATGTGTATTGTATTGAACAATTAACACAAAGACTTAAACGTATAACTCAAACAGGTCTTTACTGGTTGGAGGTAGGGACTATACGTAGGTCTTTACTTCATGCCCACAGGCGGGAACTGAGGGGAGATCAGTACCCACAGTACTATTTATACCCCTATGGCCAGGAGTGGTACTGCGTATCACTACGCCCTACAAGTAGTGCAGTCCTGTCCATTGGTTCAAAGTAGCACACATATTACATACACAACAGTGAGAATATCTGATGTGAAATACAAGAAGTAGCTTTAACCCATCAGATTAGGTATAAGGAATAAACTGACAGCATACATTACATGTATTTTGTACATTAGGTTGCATAGCAACAGGATGCACCACTGACAGATGGAAACCAAAGTGGCCTATTAATTACTTGTTAAACTAAATGAAAGGCATGTGATTAGAAATGTTTACATCAATCAAGAACATGAAATCTAATTGGGATTTGACAAGTGAAACTGCATAAGTGCATCTAACTCTGCCCTCCGCTCACAGATCATCTGCTCAAGCATCTGTTTATCGGGGCCAATACACAAAATCAGCAACAATCCCATACCAACCCTAATGCCAATACCAAAACAGTTCAGGTTACCGTTCCAGGTCAATGAACAGGAAGAACCTTTACTCCACCTTCTTCTCTCTGCCGATACGGTCTGCCGGCTCCCAGCATTTTCTGCAGTGTTTCCCTTTTTGTTTTAACCAGGTGCCAGTCTCCTGTGTCTGGATCAGCTAAAACTCAGCAATGACAAGCAACAGGTAATGTAATTTCACAACTCCAGACTGATTCGTGGCATCACTTTAAGGAGTGCGGAGTGAAGGGGCAATGTGGGCTGGGGAGGGGGCTGGGGGAAGGGATGATCAACACCAGCACCAATATCCGCATCAACATCGAAAGTAGCATCACTTTCAGGATCAATACCAACACAGGTAGGGTATTAGCATCACTACACCAATAAACCACCATAACCAGTAAAACAGAAACACCAAGAAACGAGCATCACCAAAAAACCAGAACCACCAATAAACCAACATCACCAATAAACCAGAACCACCAATAAACCAGAACCACCAATAAACCAGAACCACCAATAAACCAGAACCACCAATAAACCAACATCACCAATAAACCAGAATCACCAATAAACCAGAACCACCAATAAACCAACATCACCAATAAACCAGAACCACCAATAAACCAGAACCACCAATAAACCAGAATCACCAATAAACCAACATCACCAATAAACCAGAACCACCAATAAACCAGAACCACCAATAAACCAGAACCACCAATAAACCAGAATCACCAATAAACCAGAATCACCAATAAACCAGAATCACCAATAAACCAGAATCACCAATAAACCAGAATCACCAATAAACCAGAATCACCAATAAACCAGAATCACCAATAAACCAGAATCACCAATAAACCAGAATCACCAATAAACCAGAATCACCAATAAACCAGAACCACCAATAAACCAGAATCACCAATAAACCAACATCACCAATAAACCAGAATCACCAATAAACCAGAATCACCAATAAACCAGAATCACCAATAAACCAGAATCACCAATAAACCAGAATCACCAATAAACCAGAATCACCAATAAACCAGAACCACCAATAAACCAGAACCACCAATAAACCAGAATCACCAATAAACCAGAATCACCAATAAACCAGAATCACCAATAAACCAGAATCACCAATAAACCAGAATCACCAATAAACCAGAACCACCAATAAACCAGAATCACCAATAAACCAGAATCACCAATGAACCAGAATCACCAATAAACCAGAATCACCAATAAACCAGAATCACCAATAAACCAGAATCACCAATAAACCAGAATCACCAATAAACCAGAATCACCAATAAACCAGAACCACCAATAAACCAGAATCACCAATAAACCAACATCACCAATAAACCAGAACCACCAATAAACTAGCATAATCAAGAAAAGAGAAATGCCAAAAAACCAACGTCACCAATAAACCAACGTCACCAAGAAACCAGACTCACAAATGAACCAACATCACCTGGGATGGTGGGACTGTCGTATGAGAAGAGATTGAGTAAACTAGGCCTGTATTCTCTTGAATTCAGAAGAATGAGAGGGGATCTCATTGAAGCATACTGTGGTAAAACCACCAATGAACTCCTGTACAAATGAATAACTGTCTTTAAAGCAATGTTACAGCACCTATGTCTGTTTGCTGAGTGTAAACAAGCTTTCTGTAAAAACCCTGAAACAACGCGATGACGTCATCACGTTGGTCACGTGGTGCACCGAGTGGCGGGAAACGTGATAACGTCATGAAGTCAGAGGTGGGAGGTTCTAGGTTCAGACCTCATGAAACTAGTTACTGTGTAGACCTGTTTGCTGTTGCTCCTGCATGTTTTTGTTTTGTTCACCAGTTTAATTAAATTCGGTTAATTCACTGAACTGCCTCGACCTCAGTGATTTAGATAGGAATCCGTTGATTCCTACAATACAAAATTATGACATGGTTTGATAGGGTGGATGCTGGGAGAATGTTTCCATTAGCTGAGGAGTCTAGAACTAGGGACCACAGCCTCAGGATAAAGGTTTGAGACTGAGATGAGAAGAAATTTCTTCACCCAGAGGGTGGTGAATCTTTGGAATTCTCTACCCCAGAGGGCTGTGGAGGCTCAGTCATTGGGTATATTCAAAACAGAAGTCGATAGATTTCTGACTAGTAAGGGCATCAAGGGATATGGCGATAGGGCCGGTGAATGGAGTTGAGGCAGAAGATCAGCCATGATCTCATTGAATGGCGGAGCAGGCTCGAAGGGCCCAATGGCCTACTCCTGCTCCTAATTCTTATGTTCTTATGAAATGCAGCCTGCCTAGTCAGTGGGTGCCCAGCCAGTGGGTGCCCAGACAGTGGGTGCCCAGACAGTGGGTGCCCAGACAGTGGGTGTCCAGTCAGTGGGTGTCCAGACAGTGGGTGCCCAGACAGTGGGTGCCCAGACAGTGGGTGCCCAGACAGTGGGTGTCCAGTCAGTGGGTGTCCAGACAGTGGGTGCCCAGACAGTGGGTGCCCAGACAGTGGGTGCCCAGCCAGTGGGTGTCCAGCCAGTGGATGCCGAGTCAGTGGGTGCCCAGCCAGTAGGTGCCCAGACAGTGGGTGCCCAGACAGTGGGTGCCCAGACAGTGGGTGCCCAGACAGTGGGTGCCCAGCCAGTGGGTGCCCAGCCAGTGGGAGAGGAGAGTGAAGTAGAACAAGGACAGATGAAGATTGATTTCACTCTCCCAGCCATCAGTTCCTCAAGGTCAACCAGCAAGGACATCTGCAGTGTCCCCCACTGAAAGTCGGCAGCCTTCCACCAGCCATGCTGCAGCCACTGGGGTAGCACTGCGTGACGTCAGTAGGATAGGCAAAGACACACAAGACAGTCACTAAGAGAATACATACGGGTGATGAGTTAACTTCTTGATGTCACGTTGGATGAATAGACATATACAGATGGATTGGAAAGTTTGCTTTGTGGTGGCTTTTATTTCAGCATCATGACCAAGAGGACATTGTGATGGTCAGTAACAGCGGGAAGGGAAGGTGTGGAATTAATGTTGAAAGGGGAATTGGGGTTGTGGTCACTGGGACCGCAGGCAGATGATTCGATCCCGGATATCCCGGCCAGAAAGGGGCTGTCTGGGAGGCATCCTTCCTTCTGCCTCCTCCTCTTCCGCTTTCTCCTCTTCCACTTCTTCCTCTTCTGTGACTTCCTCTTCCCTCTGCGAGCAGATGCTGTAAATCTGAAATGACAGCATAAAATGCTGGAAATACTCAGCAGGTCAGGCAGCATCTCGAACTGAGACATGAACTCTGTTTCTCTCTCCATGGATGTTGCATGACCTGCTGAGTATTTGCAGCATGTTCTGTCTTCTCAAAGGCCTTCATTTACCATCTGAGCCCTTGCAAGCATCCAGCAGCACTCCCTACACACTTAAAAAACTTCTATCATCTATCGCAGCAAGCCAACACTTCAATAAAATCAAAAAAAAAGTCCAAAGCTTAAATACAAACTTACCTGAAAGAAGTGTGTATCCCTTTAAGAGGTGCTGACATTGCCAATGTCAGCCAGTTAAGCTGACGTGTTTAGGGCCAGCGCTGAATGCAGTACTGGGGTCGAAGCTCACGTTGGTGATGTTAAGTTGTGTCACCACCATTTTTTTCAGTATGGTGCTGCCAGTTACCGGCAGCGCAAAAATAAGGACAAAAGTGGCGGCCGTCACGGGACCCGCCACCAGCTGGCGAAAGAGCGCCATTTAATGGCACAACAGCGTGGTGCTGAGGGCACCAATTTCTACACAAACTTCAGGGATTAGTGATAAATGTTAGGACTATGATTAGGGTGTTACAGTTAAGGGTTGGGGTTAGGGATTATGTTAGTGTTTTGGGTTAGGATTTTATGGGTCAGGGTTAAGGATCTGGGTTACAGTTAGGATGTTAGGTTTAGGGTTGGGATACCAAGACTAGGAGAGACAGTCTGGAAGGTATGGGAACTGGCCCTGACAGTCACCATTTCTCCTTCATTGACCGACGCTCCCTGACAGTCACCATTTCTCCTTCATTGACCGACACTCCCTGACAGTCACCATTTCTCCTTCATTGACTGATGCTCCCTGGACAGTCACCATTTCTCCTTCATTTACAGACGCTCCCTGGACAGCCACCATTTCTCCTTCATTGACCGACGCTCCCTGACAGTCACCATTTCTCCTTCATTGACCGACGCTCCCTGACAGTCACCATTTCTCCTTCATTGACCGACGCTCCCTGACAGTCACCATTTCCCTTCATTGACCGATGCTCCCTGACAGTCACCATTTCCCTTCATTGACCGATGCTCCCTGACAGTCACCATTTCCCTTCATTGACCGATGCTCCCTGACAGTCACCATTTCTCCTTCATTGACCGACGCTCCCTGACAGTCACCATTTCTCCTTCATTGACCGACGCTCCCTGACAGTCACCATTTCTCCTTCATTGACCGACGCTCCCTGACAGTCACCATTTCCCTTCATTGACCGACGCTCCCTGGACAGTCACCATTTCTCCTTCATTGACCGATGCTCCCTGACAGTCACCATTTCTCCTTCATTGACCGATGCTCCCTGACAGTCACCATTTCTCCTTCATTGACCGACGCTCCCTGACAGTCACCATTTCTCCTTCATTGACTGATGCTCCCTGGACAGCCACCATTTCTCCTTCATTTACAGACGCTCCCTGGACAGCCACCATTTCTCCTTCATTGACCGACGCTCCCTGACAGTCACCATTTCTCCTTCATTGACCGACGCTCCCTGACAGTCACCATTTCTCCTTCATTGACCGACGCTCCCTGACAGTCACCATTTCTCCTTCATTGACCGACGCTCCCTGACAGTCACCATTTCTCCTTCATTGACTGATGCTCCCTGGACAGTCACCATTTCTCCTTCATTGACCGACGCTCCCTGACAGTCACCATTTCTCCTTCATTGACCGACGCTCCCTGACAGTCACCATTTCTCCTTCATTGACCGACGCTCCCTGACAGTCACCATTTCTCCTTCATTGACCGACGCTCCCTGACAGTCACCATTTCCCTTCATTGACCGACGCTCCGACAGTCACCATTTCTCCTTCATTGACCGACGCTCCCTGACAGTCACCATTTCCCTTCATTGACCGACGCTCCCTGACAGTCACCATTTCTCCTTCATTGACTGATGCTCCCTGGACAGTCACCATTTCTCCTTCATTGACCGACGCTCCCTGACAGTCACCATTTCTCCTTCATTGACCGACGCTCCCTGACAGTCACCATTTCCCTTCATTGACCGACGCTCCCTGACAGTCACCATTTCCCTTCATTTACAGACGCTCCCTGACAGTCACCATTTCCCTTCATTTACAGACGCTCTCTGAGAGTTCCCAGCACTTTCTGTTGCTCCCAGACTTTGCTGCTTACATTGCGCTTTCCTGCCAGGGGTGAACACGGGAACCGGTCCCCCTGGGGTTTATTAACCCACTCCCACCAGACCTCTACCTGCTGTGTCTCCACCAGCCAGCACCGCCCACACATGCTAAGCTCACACTGCTCAGTTAATTGACATGAGCTCCAGATCAACAGGAAGAGGGGCTGGAAGACCGAGCGGGTCCTCCAAACAATCCAAGTGTGTGAGAGGTGGCATGTCGTGTAGAATCAAGGGACATGGGGATAATGCAGGAAGGTGGAGCTGAGGTAGAGGATCAGCCATAATCTTATTGAATGGCGGAGCAGCCTCGAGGGGCCGAATGGCCTATTCCCACTCCTATTTCTTATGTACTTATGAGGTCATGAAAGGTGCTATATAAATCCAAATCTTTCTTATTTCTTTTTAAACACTGGCATGGACCTGTTGGGTCGAATGGCCTGTTTCTGTTCTGTAAAATTCTGTGTAATTCTATGTAACTCCCCCTATCATATAAAGGGTGCTTTGCTTTACCCTCAAGACTTAAAGAAAACATTTAATCAGCTGCAGAATTCTTCAAACTCAGAGCCATATTTATCATTAACTTTAACATCCTTTATTCTATCTTTGTTGACTTCAGAGATATAGATTTGTTGATAATACAGTGAGAGCCAGTGATGTGATGGATGATGAGATGATATCATTGGGTTGTTTATCACATCAATCTGCTCTGTTTGTCACCCAGTAATATGATATTACACTGTAGCAATGTCCCTTTAATAGTCTGAGTGTGGAGATGGTAGCAATGTCCCTTTAATAGTCTGAGTGTGGAGATGGTAGCAATGTCCCTTTAATAGTCTGAGTGTGGAGATGGTAGCAATGTCCCTTTAATAGTCTGAGTGTGGAGATGGTAGCAATGTCCCTTTAATAGTCTGAGTGTGGAGATGGTAGCAATGTCCCTTTAATAGTCTGAGTGTGGAGATGGTAGCAATGTCCCTTTAATAGTCTGAGTGTGGAGATGGTAGCAATGTCCCTTTAATAGTCTGAGTGTGGAGATGGTAGCAATGTCCCTTTAATAGTCTGAGTGTGGAGATGGTAGCAATGTCCCTTTAATAGTCTGAGTGTGGAGATGGTAGCAATGTCCCTTTAATAGTCTGAGTGTGGAGATGGTAGCAATGTCCCTTTAATAGTCTGAGTGTGGAGATGGTAGCAATGTCCCTTTAGTAGTCTGAGTGTGGAGATGGTAGCAATGTCCCTTTAATAGTCTGAGTGTGGAGATGGTAGCAATGTCCCTTTAGTAGTCTGAGTGTGGAGATGGTAGCAATGTCCCTTTAATAGTCTGAGTGTGGAGATGGTAGCAATGTCCCTTTAATAGTCTGAGTGTGGAGATGGTAGCAATGTCCCTTTAGTAGTCTGAGTGTGGAGATGGTAGCAATGTCCCTTTAATAGTCTGAGTGTGGAGATGGTAGCAATGTCCCTTTAATAGTCTGAGTGTGGAGATGGTAGCAATGTCCCTTTAATAGTCTGAGTGTGGAGATGGTAGCAATGTCCCTTTCGTAGTCTGAGTGTGGAGATGGTAGCAATGTCCCTTTAATAGTCTGAGTGTGGAGATGGTAGCAATGTCCCTTTAATAGTCTGAGTGTGGAGATGGTAGCAATGTCCCTTTAATAGTCTGAGTGTGGAGATGGTAGCAATGTCCCTTTAATAGTCTGAGTGTGGAGATGGTAGCAATGTCCCTTTAGTAGTCTGAGTGTGGAGATGTCAACCCCAGTAGTATCATTGATCTTTAGGTAAATACTCTTAAGAAAGTAGATTGAAAATAGAATGAGAAAGCTGATGGGGACTGAACACATTCAGCGCCCATCCCCACTGTTGTGTATGTACCTTTAAGAGAATAACTGGTCTCAGACTGCAGTTCCGGCAGTGACCACCCCTGTATAAAAGGCGCCAGAGAGCCTCTGTTTGTTAGTTTCACTATTGACTTCCACCAGTAAAGACTTGTTTGCTTTCACTCCTGCTGGTCCGTGTCTCAATCATTCATGGACTT
The DNA here is from genome assembly GCF_052327205.1 of Somniosus microcephalus. Classification (NCBI taxonomy): domain Eukaryota; kingdom Metazoa; phylum Chordata; class Chondrichthyes; order Squaliformes; family Somniosidae; genus Somniosus; species Somniosus microcephalus. Next base: position 66,615,760 of record NC_141010.1, on the reverse strand, counting down.
AACACTGGCGACGAGTAAGAAACGAACTTAGCTGCAACTTGGCAGCACCTCAGACGACGTTGTTGAAGGTCGGAGCCAGAAGAAAGAAAAAAAAAGATAGAGTCCAAAGAAACTCGGGAAACGGGCGTCGACCGTCAATCACCAGTTTGAAAACTTGCAGGAGAGACTGTCCAGAGCCAGGCCGGGTTCCTCGGTCTGTGGTTTCCCAGCTAATCGGGCTGGTGGCAGGTAGTGCTCTGATCCTTCCTGGGCTGCGGCGGGCTGAAGCTCGATCGGGTGGCTTTTCAACGGGGCCGGGCAGCGAGTCGGGAAGCAAAGAGAGAGAGAGAGGGTGGAGCACACAGGGCGCGGCCGGTGCTTCGAAGCCGGGCAGCGTTCGGACCTAAGAAGAGGGAGGGAAGTGTCCCAGAGGGTCCACTCCACGACGGGAAAATAATAAAAGAAAAAGAATCAATATTTAACGCGCAAGAAACCGTGGAAAGCAGCGCTAACAACAGCGGGGAAGAAGGCAAAGCGCGGGAGGCGCCATTTTGTTAAATCGGGGAAGAAGGCAAAGCATGGGAGGTGCCATTTTAGAATTGCAAGATGCCGAAGACTGGCTGTATCACTGCTTTTGATAATACATTAGAGGACTGGACCACGTATGTGGAAAGAGTCGAGGTATATTTCGAGGCAAACGAAATAGCGGAGGGGAAAAAGGCATCGATATTGCTAAACTTAATGGGCACTAGAACGTACGGCCTATTGCGGGACCTGATTACTCCAGCCAAACCGAAGGCGAAGAGTTTTAACGAAATTGTTACTGTCCTACAGGAACACTTAAACCCTGCACCGCTGTTGACAGCAGAAAGATTTAAATTCCACAGGAGAACTCAGCACAAAGATGAGAGCAATGCTGAGTATCTTACAGAACTACGCAAGCTATCAAAGCACTGCCAGTTCGGAGCAGGACTGGCAGATACCCTATGGGACAAATTTGTCTGTGGACTCCTGAGTGAAGGAACACAGAAGAAGTTACTCTCAGAAAAAGAGCTGACGCTAGATAAGGCTTTCAGCGTGGCAGCATCGTATGAAGCAGCAGCCAGGGGAGCTGCAGAAATTCAACAAAAACCACAGGAATACGGCACCCATGAAATGACACGGGGATTTGCAAAATGTTATCGCTGTGGCAGAACTAACCATGACCAGAAGGACTGCTGGTCCAAAGACAAAATATGCAGACAATGCGGGAAGATTGGACACATTGCATGAGTTTGCAGGTCTGGGAAGAAGACCAGCGACAACAAAAAGGCTACTAAGGAACCGTACAAGAAAGTACAAAAGATGACGGACAATAGTTCCGAAGACCAGATGAGCGATAGTGAATCCGGAAACAGGAGACTAAGCTGTCTCAAACTTTACAATGTAATCGCAAAAGAGGATCACCGAACCATTTGGGTCACCCTCACGATAGCAGGGTCCCAAGTTAAAATGGAATTGGATACAGGATCAGCGCTAACCGTCATGAATCGACGAGACTACGAGCGGCTATTTTCACACATACCCTTGAGAGAGCTATCCATCGTCTTGACAACGTATACGGGGCAAAAAGTATACCCCAGAGGAAAAATAAGGGTGCCTGTCGAATACAATGGCAAGAAAATACGGAAATTGTATCTCTACATACTGCCAAATGGTGGACCACCGTTATTGGGATGGGAATGGATCAGGAAGATAAACTTAGATTGGCATTCCATTCATGCAATGATGGTGGACGGTAAAAAAGATGAAGACGTCACTCCTGGACGATTGTCAACAATCTTAGCTAACGCCAAAGAGATATTTCAACAAGAACTGGGCACGCTTAAAGGCGTAACCGCCTCGATAAAAATAGAAGAGAATGCAGTTCCCAAGTTTTTCAAAGCAAGACCGGTACCATATGCAATTCGCCCAGCCGTCGAGGCAGAGCTGGAGAATCTGGAGAAGGCGGGCGTGTTGTCTAACATCGACTGGAGCGAGTGGGTGACACCCATCGTTCCTGTCATGAAGAAAACGTTAAGCAATAAGTCCGGAGAGCCAAGGAAGATTCGCATCTGTGGGGATTTCAAGGTGACGGTGAACCCTGTCCTTCACACAGTACAATATCCTCTTCCAAGGATAGAAGACATCTTCGCCTCACTGTCTGGAGGGAAGCGTTTTACAAAAATTGACCTAGCACAAGCATATTTGCAGATGGAGGTTGAAGAGTCCTCTAGGAAGTATCTCACGATAAACACTCACAAAGGTCTTTACCAGTGTCATCGATTGGTATTCGGAGTAGCATCGGCTCCGGCGATATGGCAAAGAGCGATGGAACAAGTCCTGCAAGGGATTCCGGGGACTCAGTGTTACTTGGACGACATCCTTGTAACAGGTGAAGATGACAGTGAACACCTTAACAACCTAGAACAGGTGCTTACTAGACTACAGGAACATGGGCTGTGAGCCAACCGCCTCAAGTGCGAATTTTTTAAGAAACAGATACCGTATTGTGGCCACGTGATTGATGAAGAGGGGTTACATAAGTCCCCTGACAAAATTGAAGCAGTTGTTAAGGCCCCAGCGCCTGAAAATGTGTCGCAACTGAGGTCATTCCTCGGGTTGGTGAATTACTATCATAAGTTTTTGCCGAATTTGTCGACAATTCTGCACCCACTGAATGCCCTGCTACGAACGGGGGTAGCATGGAAATGGAACGATGATTGTAAGCGTGCTTTTCAGAAGAGTAAGGACTTAATTACTTCAAGGGAAGTATTGGCTCACTACAACCCAGCACTGCCAATCAGGCTGGCGTGTGATGCGTCTCCCTACGGCATTGGGGCGGTACTGTCACATAAATTCCTTGATGGTTTAGAGAGGCTGATAGCTTTTGCATCACGCTCGTTAACTTCTGCCGAGCGTAACTACGCCCAGATTGACAGAGAGGCCCTTAGCCTAGTGTGGGGGGTGAAGAAGTTCAATCACTATCTGCACGGTCAAAAATTTACTCTACTAACCGATCATCAACCTCTTGTCTCCATTTTCAACCCTCAGAAGGGCGTACCGATAATGACGGCACAACGGCTGCAGAGATGGTCCCTTTTCCTAGGGGCACACCACTATGACATCGAGTACAAAGGAACTAAACAGCATGGAAATGCTGATGGATTGTCACACCTACCGTTGCCGACGGTGGAAGAAGAAGACCTTGCAGTGGATCCAATGGAGTTATTCCACTCGACCATAGTCGAATGTCTCCCTGTGACGAATGCAAACATAGAAAAGGAAACACGGAATGACCCGACACTATCACGGGTCTATGATTTAATGGTGAAGGGATGGCCAGCACATGGCGAACCACTGCTGCCAGCATTCTCGCCGAGAAGAGAACAGCTGTCAGTGTGCAGAGGAACCTTGATGTGTGGATCCAGAGTAGTAATTCCACCTAAGTTGACGGATAGAGTACTCAATGAGCTTCATGAGGGTCATCTGGGTGGGGTAAAAATGAAGAACTTAGCCAGAGCGTTTGAGTGGTGGCCGGGAATCGATAGAGAAATCGAAGAGATGACCAAGAGCTGTGCAGGATGCCAGAAGGTCCAAAACGCCCCACCACAAGCTCCTCTGCATCCATGGGAGTGGCCCTCATCTCCATGGCAATGGGTGCACATTGATTTTGCTGGTCCCTTCATGGACTCGATGTTTTTAATTGCGGTGGATGCACATTCAAAGTGGCCAGAGGTAATAAAAATGTCCTCAACCACCACGGAAAAAACTATCACAGTTTTGCGAACCATATTCGCCAGGAATGGGCTGCCTGAACAGGTTTGCTCTGACAATGGACCACAGTTTGTGTCTGAAGAGTTCTGGAGGTTCTTAAAGAACAATGGCGTTAAGCATTACACATCTGCCCCATGTCATCCAGCCACTAATGGATTGGCTGAGAGGTTTGTCCAAACATTCAAGAAGGCTATCAAGGCAATGTGTAATGAAGATATACCCCTACAACACAAGGTGGACAACTTCTTGTTTGCCTACCGGAATGCGACACATGCGGTTACCAACCAAACTCCAGCCATGATGTTCTTCAATCGAAGACTACGATGCCGCTTGGATTTGGTTAAGCCAAACGTCCGAAGAGATGTGGTGAACAGGCAGTTTCAGAATATGAATGAAAGGCCGACCAGGAGTTTTAAGATAGGTCAACCAGTTTTGGCCCGGGACTACCGCACTGAGAAATGGCAGCCAGGAACGATTTGTACACAACAAGGACCTCTCATGTATACCGTGGACGTTGGGGAGAGCATTGTAAGACGCCATGCTGACCAGATTCTAGAGTCACTGGAAAACGTCAACTCCACACCACAATCTGATACACCTGGCAATGAAATTGACGTTCCAATTGCAGCTACCGCAGAACCGGTAATATTGGAAGCAGATGAACCAAACAAAGACATTGATCCCGATGCAACATTGCCAGAAGAACCTGATACCCCAAAGAGGCGTTATCCAGACAGAATCAGGAAGCCTCCTCAAAGACTGAACTTATAATTGCTTAAACTTAACCAATGTATCTAGCAACAGTAATTGTGATTGTAATTCGTTATCATTTAGTTGTTAAACGAATGTTATGTACTGTTTATCTAAAAGGGGAGGAATTGTTGTGTATGTACCTTTAAGAGAATAACTGGTCTCAGACTGCAGTACCGGCAGTGACCACCCCTGTATAAAAGGCGCTAGAGAGCCTCTGTTTGTTAGTTTCACTATTGACTTCCACCAGTAAAGACTTGTTTGTTTTCACTCCTGCTGGTCCGTGTTTCAATCATTCACGGACTTAACACCCACCATCAGAAGAAATCAGCTGCTACTAACTGGAAGATGGGAGAAGGCAGCATTCTGAGCTCACAGAGGAGCAGTTCATCAGTGTGAGTCCTTGCACTAGGAAGCACTGAGCATCAGCTGCCTCTCTGCTCATTATTTTATACTAATCACACTTACAGTTACAGACCCTTCTTAAAGGCTTGCTGCACCTGGACATTCACTTTCAGTGACTCATGCACAAGGACATCCAGGTCCCTTTGAGCATCTGCATTCCCCAATCTTTCACCATTTAGAAAATACTCTGCCTTTCTGTTTTTTCTACCAAAGTGGATAACTTCACATTTATCCACATTATATTCCATCTGCCATGTTCTCGCCCACTCACTGAGCCTGTCGAGATCCCCTCGAAGCCTCTTCACATCCTCTTCACAACTGACACTGCCACCTAGCTTTGTATCATCAGCAAATTTGGAAATGTTACATTTAGTCCCCTCATCCAAATCATTGATATAGATTGTGAATAGCTGGGCCCAAGCACCGATCCTTGCGGTACCCTACTAGTCACAGCCTGCCATCGTGAAAAAGACCCATTTATCCCTACTCTTTGTTTTCTGTCTGTTAACCAATTCTCAATCCATGCTAGTCTATTACCCCAATTCAATAAGAAATAGGAACAGGAGTAGGCCATACGGCCCCTCGGGCCTGCTCCGCCATTCAATAGGATCATGGCTGATCTGAATCTAGACTCACGTCCACTTCCCTGCCCTCTCCCCGTAACCCCTAATTCCCTTATCTGCTAGGAAAATGTCTATCTCCATTTTAAATTTATGTAATGTTGCAGCTTCCACAGCTCTCTGGGGTAGCAAATTCCATAGATTTACTACCCTCTGAGTGAAGAAGTTTCTCCTCATCTCAGTTTTGAAAGGGCAGCCCCTTATTCTAAGATTATGCCCCCTAGTTCTAATCTCACCCATCAGTGGAAACATCCTCACCGCATCCACCCGATCAAGCCCCCTCACAATCTTATATGTTTCGATAAGATCGCCTCTCATTCTTCTGAACTCCAATGAGTAGAGTCCCAACCTACTCAACCTTTCCTCATACGTCAACCCCCTCATCTCTGGAATCAACTGAGTGAACCTTCTCTGAACCGCCTCGAGAGCAAGTATATCTTTTCTTAAATATGGAAACCAAAACTGCACGCAGCATTCCAGGTGTGGCCTCACCAATACCCTGTATAACTGCAGCAAGACTTCCCTGTTTTTATACTCCATCCCCCTTGCAATAAAAGCCAAGATTCCATTGGCCTTCCTAATCACCTGCTGCACCTGCATACTAACTTTTTGTGTTTCATTCACCAGGACCCCCAGATCCCTTTGTACTGTAGCACTTTGCAGTTTCTCTCCATTTAGATAATAACTTGCTCTTTGATTTTTTCTGCCAAAGTGCATAATCTCACACTTTCCAACATTATATTGCATCTGCCAAATCTCTACCCACTCACTTAGCCTGTCTATGTCCTTTTGCAGGTTTTTTATGTCCTCCTCACTCACTGCTTTCCCTCCCATCTTTGTATCGTCGGCAAACTTGGATACGTTGCACTCGGTCCCTTCCTCCAAATCGTTAATGTGTCCTAATTTTGTTCACCAACCTCTTGTGTGGGACCTTATCGAAGGCCTTCTGAAAATCCAGATACACCACATCTACCGGTTCCCCTTTGTCTACACCACTAGTTACATCCTCAAAGAACTCCAATAGGTTTGTCAAACAGGATTTCCCTTTCAGAAATCCATGTTGACTCTGCCCAATCTTACTATTCATTTCTTGGGTGTTTGAAATGAGGGCGGCACAAGGATGGAGTTGTGGTGACGAGAGGACATTATTGTTTCTGGATGGCCTCCTGCCCCTGTGGGTAGAGGGCCAGTCTTGCAGTGTTGACCCCTGCACAAAGTTGGAGTGCTGTGTGTGAGACGCTGGGTACCACTCCTTGGCTTGCTGAGCCATTTGTGTTATTGCTGAAGTAGTTTTCCCATTTTTTTGAGGTTAGAAATTGAATTCAGCTTTAATATTCACATTTGGGAATTCTTTTAAATGCTACTTTTTTTTTGAAAGGCAGGGGGGGCTGCAAACTGCGTTGTTTCACTTCACTTTCATGTGCATTGATTCCGAGTGTGTGGCCCCTTTAATTCACAGCCCTTTTCATTGCCCACAATTCCTTGCGGAGCTCGAATGCCGCACCTGGACGGGAGCTTCGCCTCGGAGGTCTCCGCTGACGCCACTACGAGGGTGTTGCATGGAAGGTAAGCGCTGCGCCACCAATCTCCAGCCCCCTCAGACCAACTGAGTCCCGTTATTATTGTGGCCGTTTTCAGCGGCCGTTCACTCCAGCTGCCGGCGACACCAGCAACTTCCAAAGCGAACACCAATTTCTAGGCCTATATGTTTAATTGTGTAATTTTTCCAATCCCTCCATGGCCTTGTCCCTCCCAATCTCTGTAACCTCCTCCTGAACTACAACCGTCCGAGATCTCTGCGCTCCTCCAGTTCTGGCCTCTTGTGCATCCCCGATTTTAATCGCTCCACCATTGGTGGCCGTGCCTTCAGCTGCAGAGGCCCTCAGCTCTGGAATTCCCTCCCTAAACCTCTCCGCCTCTCCATCACTCTCTCCTCCTTCAAGATGCTCCTTAAAACCTACCTTTTTGACCAAGCTATTGGTCACCTGCCCTAATATCTCCTTAAGTGGCCAGATGTCAAATTGTAACGCTCCTGTGAAGCGCCTTGGGACGTTCTACTGCGTTAAAGGTGCTATATAAATATAAGTTGTTGTTGTTTTGTGTTACAGGGTGTCTGTGGAAATTTTGTAACATGGAAGGGGGGCATCAGAAACAAATAGGTTGAGAAGCCCAGGGCTAGACAGCACTCCCCCAAGGTGTCATCAGCCTCACTGGTATTCAGCACTGGTTAGGGTGTAAGTGAGTGCCAGACTCCCGGAGGATTCCTGCACTGCCTGCCTCGTCCTACCCTGCCAGATGGCCATCCACTTACTATCCTCCTGGACCATGTGCTGCAGCAAACTCTCAGCCCCCTGTATGTCCTGCAGTGACTTCAGCCACTCCTCAAGCTCAGAAACCCTGAGCTCGAGCTTGAGCAACTGGAGGCACTTCCTGCACACATGTGACATAGACCTGTGGACACTGCCCCCACACCGTTCAGTGTGACATAGTCCTGTGGACACTGCCCCAACACCCCTCAGTGTGACATAGACCTGTGGACACTGCCCCAACACCGCTCAGTGTGACATAGACCTGTGGACACTGCCCCAACACCGCTCAGTGTGACATAGACCTGTGGACACTGCCCCCAACACCGCTCAGTGTGACATAGACCTGTGGACACTGCCCCCACACCGCTCAGTGTGACATAAACCTGTGGACACTGCCCCCACACCGCTCAGTGTGACATAGACCTGTGGACACTGCCCCCACACTGCTCAGTGTGACATAGACCTGTGGACACTGCCCCCACACCGCTCAGTGTGACATAGACCTGTGGACACTGCCCCAACACCGCTCAATGTGGAGTGAGGGATTACTGCCTCAATCTATCGCTAATTGAAGAACTGGAAGTCAAACAGTGATTGTAAACATGTCACTTCTGCTGACAAGAGATTAATCTGCAAATGGAAGCAGGTGAAAGTCACAAAGTGTTTTATAGTGGTCAGGATGTACAAAGTAGTAGTGACAATTAGAGAGCCGTGTTTATGCTCCCTTCACACATCACTGCTGAATGTAACTTCACACCTGAGAAGCTGATAAACCAAACTGTCTTTGTTTACAATTCAAACTCTTTCACCAGGATCAGAACTAACAGCTTCTCACTGAAGATCAAACATTGCAGGCAGCTAGTGGCACAGAGGGAAATCCCTGGGAACAGAGTAAGAACCGCAACAGGGACACAAGCACACAGTCCCTGATAGTACGCAGTCCCTGATAATACGCAGGCCCTGACAGTACACAGTCCCTGAAAGTATGCAGTCCCTGATAGTATGCAGCCCCTGGCAGTACACAGTCCGTGAGAGTACGCAGTCCCTGACAGTACGCAGCCTCTGATAGTATGCTGCCCCTGACAGTGCGCAGCACCAGACAGTGCTCAGCCCCTGACAGTGCTCAGCCGCTGACAGTGTGCAGTCCCTGACAGTGCGCAGCCCCTGACAGTACGCAGTCCCTTACTGTACGCAGTCCCTTACTGTACGCAGTCCCTGACAGTGCGCAGCCCCTGACAGTACGCAGTCCCTTACTGTACGCAGTCCCTTACTGTACGCAGTCCCTGACAGTGCGCAGCCCCTGACAGTACACAGTCCCTTACTGTACGCAGTCCCTGACAGTGTGCAGCCACTGACCGTATGCAGTCCCTGACAATATGCAGTCCCTGACAGTATGCAGTCCCTGACAGTACGCAGTCCCTGAGAGTGCGCAGTCCCTGACAGAGCGCAGTCCCTGATAGTACGCAATCCCTAAGAATACGCAGTCCCTTACATTACACAGTCACTGAGAGTACACAGCCACTGACAGTACACAGTCCCTGACAGTACACAGTCCCTGAGAGTACGCAGTCCCTGAGAGTACGCAATCCCTGAGAATACACAGTCCCTTACAGTATGCAGTCACTGAGAGTATGCAGCCCCTGAGAATACACAGTCCCTGACAGTACGCAGTCCGTGACAGTGCGCAGCCCCTGAGAGTACGCAGTCCCTTAAAGTACACAGTCCCTGAGAGTAAGCAGTCCCTGACAGTACGCAGTCGCTGACAGTACGCAGTCCCTGACAGTACGCAGTCCCTGACAGTACGCAGTCCCTGACAGTATGCAGTCCCTGACAGTACACAGTCCCTTACAGTGCACAGTCCCATACAGTATGCAGTCCCTGGCAGTATGCAGTCCCTAGCAGTTGCAGTCCCTGAGAGTATGCAGTCCCTGAGAGTGCGCAGTCCCTGAGAGTATGCAGTCCCTGGCAGTATGCAGTCTCTGAGAATACGCAGTCCATTAGAGTACGCAGACCCTGACAGTACGCAGCCCCTGAGTATGCAGTCCCTGACAGTACGCAGTCCCTGTGCGTACGCAGTCTGTGACATTGTGCAGTACCTTAGAGTACGCAGTCCCTGACAGTACTCAGTCTCTGACAGTATGCAGCCCCTGACAGTGCACAGTCCATGACAGTACACAGTCACCAACAGTATGCAGTCCTTGACAGTACGCAGACTCTGACAGTGCGCAGTCCCTGACAGTACGCAGTCACTGACAGTATGCAGTCTCTGACAATACACAGCCTCTGACAGTATGCAGTCCCTGACAGTACGCAGTCCCTGAGAGTACACAGTCCCTGACAGTACACAGTTCATGATAGTACAGAATCTCTCACAGTACACAGACCCTGGCAGTACGCAGTACTTGACAGTACACAGACCCTGACAGTGCATAGTCCCTGACAGTACGCAGTCCCTGACAGTACACAGTCCCTGACAGTACACAGTTCCTGAGAGTACAAAGTCCCTGACAGTACAAAGTCCCTGACAGTACTCAGTCCCTGCCAGTACACAGTCCCTGACAGTACACAGTCCCTGACAGTACACAGTCCCTGAGAGTACAAAGTCCCTGACGGTACTCAGTCCCTGACAGTACACAGTCCCTGACAGTACAAAGTCCCTTATAGTACTCAGTTCCTGAAAGCACACAGTTCCTGAAAGTACACAGTCCCTGACAGTACACAGTCCCTGACAGTACACAGTCCCTGACAGTACACAGTCCCTGACAGGACACAGTCCCTGAGATTACTCAGTCCCTGATAGTACTCAGTCCATGACAGTACACAGTCCCTGACAGTACACAGTCCCTGACAGTACTCAGTCCCTGACAGTACACAGTCCCTGACAGTACACAGTCCCTGAGAGTACAAAGTCCCTGACAGTACACAGTCCCTGACAGTACACAGTCCCTGACAGTACACAGTCCCTGAGAGTACTCAGTCCCTGATAGTACTCAGTCCCTGACAGTACTAAGTTCCTGAAAGTACACAGTTCCTGACAGTACACCGTTTCTGACAGTACACAGTTCGTGGCAGTACACAGTCACTGACAGTACAAAGTTTGTGGCAGTACATTGTCCCTGACAGTACACAGTCATTGACAGTACACAGTTCCTGACAATACACAGTTCGTGGCAGTACACAGTAGCTGACAGTACATAGTCCCTGACAGTACACAGTCCCTGAGAGTACACAGTACCTGACAGTACACAGTACCTGACAGTACACAGTCCCTGACAGTACACATTCCCTGAGAGTACGCAGTCCCTGAGAGTACGCAATCCCTGAGAATACGCAGTCCCTTACAGTATGCAGTCACAGAATCACAGAATCACAGAAACCCCACAGTGCAGATAGAGGCCATTTCGGCCCATCGAGCCTGCACCGACACATATCCCACCCGATCCCCGTAACCCCACGTATTTAATACCCCTAACACTAAGGGTCAATTTTTATCATAGCCAATCAACCTAACCCGCACATCTTTGGACTGTGGGAGGAAACCGGAGCACCCGGAGGAAACCCACGCAAACACGGGGAGAATGTGCAAACTCCACACAGACAGTCGCCCGAGGCCGGATTCGATCCCGGGTCCCTGGCGCTGTGAGGCAACAGTGCTAACCACTATGCCACTGTGCAGTCACTGAGAGTATGCAGCCCCTGAGAATACGCAGTCCCTGACAGTACGCAGTCCATGACAGTGCGCAGCCCCTGAGAGTACGCAATCCCTTAAAGTACACAGTCCCTGAGAGTAAGCAGTCCCTGACAGTACGCAGTCCCTGAAAGTACGCAGTCCCTGACAGTACGCAGTCCCTGACAGTACGCAGTCCCTGACAGTACACAGTCCCTTACAGTGCACAGTCCCATACAGTATGCAGTCCCTGGCAGTATGCAGTCCCTGACAGTACACATTCCCTAAGAGTATGCAGTCCCTGACAGTATGCAGTCCCCGGCAGTTGCAGTCCCTGAGAGTACAAAGTCCCTGAGAGTATGCAGTCCCTGAGAGTGCGCAGTCCCTGGCAGTATGCAGTCTCTGAGAATACGCAGTCCATTAGAGTACGCAGACCCTGACAGTACGCAGCACCTGAGTATGCAGTCCCTGACAGTACGCAGTCCCTGTGCGTACGCAGTCTGTGACATTGCGCAGTCCCTTAGAGTACGCAGTCCCTGACAGTACTCAGTCTCTGACAGTATGCAGCCCCTGACAGTGCACAGTCCATGACAGTACACAGTCACTGACAGTATGCAGTCCCTGACAGTACGCAGACTCTGACAGTACGCAGTCCCTGACAGTACGCACTCACTGACAGTATGCAGTCTCTGACAATACACAGCCTCTGACAGTATGCAGTCCCTGACAGTACGTAGTCCCTGAGAGTATGCAGTCCCTGACAGTACACAGCCCCTGAGAGTATGCAGGCCCTGACAGTATTCATTCCCTGACAATATGCAGTCCCTGACTGTACACAGTCCCTGACAGTATGCAGTCCCTGAGAGTACACAGTCCCTGACAGTACACAGTTCATGACAGTACAGAATCTCTCACAGTACACAGTCCCTGGCAGTACGCAGTCCTTGACAGTACACAGACCCTGACAGTACATAGTCCCTGACAGTACGCAGTCCGTGACAGTATGCAGTCCCTGAAAGTACACAGTTCCTGACAGTACACAGTTTTTGACAGTACACAGTTCGTGGCAGTACACAGTCACTGTCAGTACAAAGTTTGTGGCAGTACATTGTCCCTGACAGTACACAGTCATAGACAGTACACAGTTCCTGACAGTACACAGTTCATGGCAGTACACAGACCCTGAGAGTACATAGTCCCTGACAGTACACAGTACCTGAGAGTACACAGTACCTGACAGTACACATTCCCTGACAGTACACAGTCCCTGACAGTACACATTCCCTGACAGTACTCAGTCCCTGACAGTACACAGTCCCTGAGAGTACACAGCCCCCGACAGTACGCAGTCCCTGAGAGTATGCAGGCCCTGACAGTATTCATTCCCTGAAAATATGCAGTCCCTGACAGTACACAGTCCCTGACAGTACGCAGTCCCTGAGAGTACACAGTCCCTGACAGTACACAGTTCATGACAGTACAGAATCTCTCACAGTACACAGTCCCTGGCAGTACGCAGTCCTTGACAGTACACAGACCCTGACAGTACATAGTCCCTGACAGTACGCAGTCCGTGACAGTATGCAGTCCCTGAGAGTACACAGTTTCTGACAGTACACAGTTCACAACAGTACACAATCCCTGACAGTACACAGTCCCTGGCAATACACAGTCCCTGACAGTACACAGTCCCTGACAGTACACAGTTCATGGCAGTACACAGACACTGATGGTACACAGTCCCTGACAGTACACAGACCCTGACAGTACACAGTCCCAGAGAGTACAAAGTCCCTGACAGTACAAAGTCCCTGACAGTACTCAATCCCTGACAGTACACAGTCCCTTAGAGTACAAAGTCCCTGACAGTACTCAGTACCTGACAGTACACAGTCCCTGACAGTACACAGTCCCTGAGAGTACAAAGTCCCTGATAGTACTCAGTTCCTGAAAGTACACAGTTCCTGAAAGTACACAGTCCCTGACAGTACACAGTCCCTGACAGTACACAGTCCCTGACAGTACACAGTCCCTGAGAGTACTCAGTCCCTGATAGTACCCAGTCCCTGACAGTACTCACTTCCTGAAAGTACACAGTTCCTGACAGTACACAGTTTCTGACAGGACACAGTTCGTGGCAGTACACAATCACTGTCAGTGCAAAATTTGTGGCAGTACATTGTCCCTGACAGTACACAGTCATTGACAGTACACAGTTCCTGACAGTACACAGTTCGTGGCAGTACACAGTGCCTGAGAGTACACAGTACCTGACAGTACACATTCCCTGACAGTACTCAGTCCCTGACAGTACACATTCCCTGACAGTACTCAGTCCCTGACAGTACACAGTCCCTGAGAGTACACAGCCCCCGACAGTACGCAGTCCCTGAGAGGACACAGTCCTTGACAGTAAACAGTACCTGACAGTACATAGTCCCTGAGAGTATGCAGGCCCTGACAGGATTCATTCCCTGAAAATATGCAGTCCCTGACAGTACACAGTCCCTGACAGTACGCAGTCCCTGAGAGTACACAGTCCCTGACAGTACACAGTTCATGACAGTACAGAATCTCTCACAGTACACAATCCCTGGCAGTACGCAGTCCTTGACAGTACACAGACCCTGACAGTACATAGTCCCTGACAGTACGCAGTCCGTGACAGTATGCAGTCCCTGAGAGTACACAGTTCCTGACAGTACACAGTCCCTGGCAGTACACAGTCCCTGACAGTACACAGTCCCTGACAGTACACAGTTCATGGCAGTACACAGTCCCTGACAGTACACAGTCCCTGACAGTACACAGACCCTGACAGTACACAGTCCCTAAGAGTACAAAGTCCCTGACAGTACATAGTCCCTGACAGTACTCAGTCCCTGACAGTACACAGTCCCTGACGGTGCTCAGTCCCTGACAGTATACAGTCCCTGACAGTACACAGTCCCTGACAGTACACATTCCCTGACAGTACACAGCCCCTGACAGTACGCAGTCCCTGAGTACACAGTCCCTGACAGTACACAGCCCCTGACAGTACGCAGTCCCTGAGAGTACACAGTCCTTGACAGTAAACAGTACCTGACAGTATATAGTCCCTGGCAGTACACAGTCGCTGCCAGTACACAGTCCCTGACAGTACACAGTTCATGGCAGTACACAGACCCTGATGGTACACAGTCCCTGACAGTACTCAGTACCTGACAGTACACAGTCCCTGACAGTACACAGTCCCTGAGAGTACAAAATCCCTGATAGTACTCAGTTCCTGAAAGTACACAGTTCCTGAAATTACACAGTCCCTGGCAGTACACAGTCCCTGACAGTACACAGTCCCTGAGAGTACAAAGTCCCTGATAGTACTCAGTTCCTGAAAGTACACAGTTCCTGAAAGTACTCAGTTCCTGAAAGTACACAGTTCCTGACAGTACACAGTTCGTGGCAGTACACATTCCCTGACAGTACGCAGTCCCTGAGAGTACACAGTACCTGACAGTACACAGTCCCTGACAGTACACAGTCCCTGGCAGTACACATTCCCTGACAGTACGCAGTCCCTGAGTACACATTCCCTGACAGTACGCAGTCCCTGAGAGTACACAGTCCCTGAGAGTACACAGCCCCCGACAGTACGCAGTCCCTGAGAGTACACAGTCCTTGACAGTAAACAGTACCTGACAGTACATAGTCCCTGAGAGTATGCAGGCCCTGACAGTATTCATTCCCTGACAATATGCAGTCCCTGACAGTACTCAGTCCCTGACAGTACGCAGTCCCTGAGAGTACACAGTCCCTGACAGTACACAGTTCATGACAGTGCAGAATCTCTCACAGTACACAGTCCCTGGCAGTATGCAGTCCTTGACAGTACACAGACCCTGACAGTACATAGTCCCTGACAGTACGCAGTCCGTGACAGTATGCAGTCCCTGAGAGGACACAGTTCCTGACAGTACACAGTTCACGACAGTACACAATCCCTGACAGTACACAGTCCCTGGCAGTACACAGTCCCTGACAGTACACAGTCCCTGAAAGTACACAGTTCATGGCAGTACACAGATCCTGACAGTACACAGTCCCTGACAGTACACAGTCCCTGAGAGTACAAAGTCCCTGATAGTACTCAGTTCCTGAAAGCACACAGTTCCTGACAGTACACAGTCCCTGACAGTACACAGTCCCTGAGAGTACTCAGTCCCTGATAGTACTCAGTCACTGAGAGTACAAAGTCCCTGACGGTACTCAGTCCCTGACAGTACACAGTCCCTGAGAGTACACAGTCCCTGATAGTACTCAGTTCCTGAAAGCACACAGTCCCTGACAGTACACAGTCCCTGACAGTACACAGTCCCTGAGAGTACAAAGTCCCTGATAGTACTCAGTTCCTGAAAGCACACAGTTCCTGACAGTACACAGTCCCTGACAGTACACAGTCCCTGAGAGTACTCAGTCCCTGATAGTACTCAGTCACTGAGAGTACAAAGTCCCTGATAGTACTCAGTTCCTGAAAGCACACAGTTCCTGAAAGTACACAGTCCCTGACAGTACACAGTCCCTGACAGTACACAGTCCCTGACAGTACACAGTCCCTGAGAGTACTCAGTCCCTGATAGTACTCAGTCCCTGACAGTACTCAGTTCCTGAAAGTACACAGTTCCTGACAGTACACAGTTTCTGACAGTACACAGTTCGTGGCAGTACACAGTCACTGACAGAACAAAGTTTGTGGCAGTACATTGTCCCTGACAGTACACAGTCGTTGACAGTACACAGTTCCTGACAGTACACAGTTCGTGGCAGTACACAGTCCCTGACAGTACATAGTCCCTGACAGTACACAGTCCCTGAGAGTACACAGTACCTGACAGTACACAGTCCCTGACAGTACGCAGTCCCTGACAGTACACAGTCCCTGACAGTACACATTCCCTGACAGTACGCAGTCCCTGACAGTACACAGTCCCTGACAGTACACAGCCCCTGACAGTACGCAGTCCCTGACAGTACACAGTCCCTGACAGTACACAGACCCTGACAGTAGATAGTCCCTAACAGTACACATTCCCTGACAGTACGCAGTCCCTGACAGTACACAGTCCCTGACAGTACACAGCCCCTGACAGTATGCAGTTCCTGACAGTATACAGTTCGTGGCAGTACACAGTCCCTGAGATAACACAGTCCCTGACAATACGCAGTCCCTGACAGTACACAGTCCCTGACAGTATGCAGTTCCTGACAGTACACAGTCCCTAACAGTACACAGTCCCTGACAGTACACAGTTCCTGACAGTACACAGTTCCTGACAGTACACAGTCCCTGAGAGTACACAGTCCCTGAGAGTACACAGACCCTGACAGTACACAGTCCCTGAGAGTACACAGTCCCTGAGAGTCCACATTTCCTGACAGTACACAGTCCCTGAGGATAAACAGTCTCTGACAGTACACAGTCCCTGAGAGTACACAGTTCTTGAAAGAACACAGTCCCTGAAAGTACACAGTCCCTGACAGTACACAGTCCCTGACAGTACACAGTCCCTGACAGTACACAGTTCATGGCAGTACACAGTCCCTGACACTAATAGTACACAGTCCCTGAAAGTACACAGTTCATGGCAGTACACAGTCCCGGGCAGTACACAGTCCCTAACAGGACAGAGTCCCTGACAGTACACAGTCCTTGACAGTAAACAGTACCTGACAGTACATAGTCCCTGACTGTACTCAGTCCCTGAGAGTACCCAGTACCTGACAGTACACAGTCCCTGACAGTACACTGTTCCTGACAGTACACTGTTCCTGACAGTACACAGGCCCTCAGAATACACAGTCCCTGACAGTACACAGTCCCTGACAGTACTCAGTCCCTGAGAGTACACAGTACCTGACAGTATTCAGTCCCTGACAGTACACATCTCCTGACAGTACGCAGTCCCTGAAAGTACAGAGTCCCTGAAAGTACACAGTCCCTGAGAGTACGCAGTCCCTGAGAGTACACAGTCCTTGAGAGTACGCAGTCCCTGAGAGTATGCAGTCCCTGAGAGTGCGCAGTCCCTGAGAGTATGCAGTCCCTGGCAGTATGCAGTCTCTGAGAATACGCAGTCCCTTAGAGTACGCAGACCCTGACAGTATGCAGCCCCTGAGTATGCACTCCCTGACAGTATGCAGTCCCTGTGCGTGTGCAGTCTGTGACATTGCGCAGTCCCTTAGAGTGTGCTGTCCCTGGCAGAACGCAGTCCCTGAGAGTACGCCATCCCTGAGAGTACGCAGTCCCTGACAGTACTCAGTCTCTGACAGTATGCAGCCCCTGACAGTGCACAGTCCATGACAGTACACAGTTCATGACAGTACAGAATCTCTAACAGTACACAGTCCCTGGCAGTACGCAGTCCTTGATAGTACAGAGACTCTAACAGTACATAGTCCCTGACAGTACGCAGTCCCTGAGAGTATGCAGTCCCGGACAGTACACAGCCCCTGAGAGTATGCAGGCCCTGACAGTAATCAGTCCCTGACAATATGCAGTCCCTGACAGTACAAAGCCCCTGACAGTACGCAGTCCCTGACCGTACACAGTCCCTGACAGTACACAGTTCATGACAGTACAGAATCTCTAACAGTACACAGTCCCTGGCAGTACGCAGTCCCTGACAGTATGCAGTCCCTGAGAGTACACAGTTCCTGACAGTACTCAGTTCACGACAGTACACAATCCCTGGCAGCACACAGTCCCTGACAGTATACAGTCCCTGACAGTACACAGTTCATGGCAGTACACAGACCCTGACGGTACACAGTCCCTGACAGTACACAGTCCCTGACAGTACTCAGTCCCTGACAGTACTCAGTCCCTGACAGTACTCAGTCCCTGACAGTACTCAGTTCCTGAAAGTACACAGTTCCTGACAGTACACAGCTTCTGACAGCACACAATCCCTGACAGTACTCAGTTCCTGAAAGTACACAATTC
This sequence comes from Somniosus microcephalus, assembly GCF_052327205.1. Taxonomy (NCBI): domain Eukaryota; kingdom Metazoa; phylum Chordata; class Chondrichthyes; order Squaliformes; family Somniosidae; genus Somniosus; species Somniosus microcephalus. The sequence goes on along the minus strand of NC_141010.1, from coordinate 66,597,256 downwards.
CTGAAAGTACACAGTTCCTGACAATACACAGTCCCTGACAGTACACAGACCCTGACAGTACACAGTCCCTGACAGTACACAGTCCCTGACAGTACACAGTCCCTGAGAGTACAAAGTCCCTGATAGTACTCAGTCCCTGACAGTACTCAGTTCCTGAAAGTACACAGTTCCTGACAGTACACAGTCCCTGAGAGTACAAAGTCCCTGACGGTACTCAGTCCCTGACAGTACACAGTCCCTGACAGTACACAGTCCCTGAGAGTACAAAGTCCCTGATAGTACTCAGTTCCTGAAAGCACACAGTTCCTGAAAGTACACAGTCCCTGACAGTACACACTCCCTGACAGTACACAGTCCCTGACAGTACACAGTCCCTGAGAGTACTCAGTCCCTGATAGTACTCAGTCCCTGACAGTACTCAGTTCCTGAATGTACACAGTTCCTGACAGTACACAGTTTCTGACAGTACACAGTTTCTGACAGTACACAGTTCGTGGCAGTACACAGTCACTGACAGTACAAAGTTTGTGGCAGTACATTGTCCTTGACAGTACACAGTTTCTGACAGTACACAGTCCTTGACAGTACACAGTCGTTGACAGTACACAGTCCCTGAGAGTACACAGTCCCTGACAGTACACATTCCCTGACAGTATGCAGTCCCTGACAGTACACAGTCCCTGACAGTACACAGCCCCTGACAGTATGCAGTCCCTGACAGTACACAGCCCCTGACAGTACGCAGTCCCTGACAGTACACAGTCCCTGACAGTACATAGTAACTGACAGTATGCAGTTCCTGACAGTATACAATTCGTGGCAGTACACAGTCCCTGAGATAACACAGTCCCAGAAAATACGCAGTCACTGACAGTACACAGTCCCTGACAGTATGCAGTTCCTGACAGTACGCAGTCCCTAACAGTACACAGTCCCTGACAGTACACAGTTCCTGACAGTACACAGTTCCTGACAGTACACAGTCCCTGAGAGTACACAGTCCCTGAGAGTACACAGACCCTGACAGTGCACAGTCCCTGAGAGTACACAGTCCCTGAGAGCCCACATTTCCTGACAGTACACAGTCCCTGAGGGTAAACAGTCTCTGACAGTACACAGTCCCTGAGAGTACACAGTTCTTGAAAGTACACAGTCCCTGAAAGTACACAGTCCCTGACAGTACACAGTCCCTGACAGTACACAGTTCATGGCAGTACACAGTCCCTGACACTAACAGTACACAGTCCCTGAAAGTACACAGTTCATGGCAGTACACAGTCCCGGGCAGTACACAGTCACTAACAGGATAGAGTCCCTGACAGTACACAGTCCTTGACAGTAAGCAGTACCTGACAGTACATAGTCCCTGACTGTACACAGTCCCTGAGAGTACACAGTACCTGACAGTACACAGTCCCTGACAGTACACAGTCCCTGACAGTACACTGTTCCTGACAGTACACTGTTCCTGACAGTACACAGGCCCTCAGAATACACAGTCCCTGACAGTACTCAGTCCCTGAGAGTACACATCTCCTGACAGTACGCAGTCCCTGAAAGTACAGAGTCCCTGAAAGTACACAGTCCCTGAGAGTACACAGTCCCTGAGACTACACAGTCCCTGAGAGTACGCAGTCCCTGAGAGTATGCAGTCCCTGAGAGTGCGCAGTCCCTGAGAGTATGCAGTCCCTGGCAGTATGCAGTCTCTGAGAATACGCAGTCCCTTAGAGTACGCAGACCCTGACAGTATGCAGCCCCTGAGTATGCACTCCCTGACAGTACGCAGTCCCTGTGCGTGCGCAGTCTGTGACATTGCGCAGTCCCTTAGAGTGTGCTGTCCCTGGCAGTACGCAGTCCCTGAGAGTACGCCATCCCTGAGAGTACGCAGTCCCTGACAGTACTCAGTCTCTGACAGTATGCAGCCCCTGACAGTGCAGAGTCCATGACAGTACACAGTTCATGACAGTACAGAATCTCTAACAGTACACAGTCCCTGGCAGTACGCAGTCCTTCACAGTACAGAGACTCTAACAGTACATAGTCCCTGACAGTACGCAGTCCCTGAGAGTATGCAGTCCCTGACAGTACACAGCCCCTGAGAGTATGCAGGCCCTGACAGTAATCAGTCCCTGACAATATGCAGTCCCTGACAGTACAAAGTCCCTGACAGTACGCAGTCCCTGACCGTACACAGTCCCTGACAGTACAGAGTTCATGACAGTACAGAATCTCTAACAGTACACAGTCCCTGGCAGTACGCAGTCCTTGACAGTACAGAGACCCTAACAGTACATAGTCCCTGACAGTACGCAGTCCCTGACAGTATGCAGTCCCTGAGAGTACACAGTTCCTGACAGTACACAGTTCACGGCAGTACACAATCCCTGGCAGCACACAGTCCCTGACAGTACACAGTCCCTGACAGTACACAGTTCATGGCAGTACACAGACCCTGACGGTACACAGTCCCTGACAGTACACAGTCCCTGAGAGTACACAGTCCCTGACAGTACACAGTTCCTGACAGTACTCAGTCAATGACAGTACTCAGTCCCTGACAGTACTCAGTCCCTGACAGAACTCAGTTCCTGAAAGTACACAGTTCCTGACAGTACACAGTTTCTGACAGTACACAATCCCTGACAGTACTCAGTTCCTGAAAGTACACAGTTCCAGAAAGTACACAGTTCCTGACAATACACAATCCCTGACAATACACAGTCCCTGACAGTACACAGTCCCTGACAGTACACAGTCCCTGACAGTACACAGTTCCTGACAGTACACAGTCCCTGAAAGTACAAAGTCCCTGATAGTACTCAGTCCCTGACAGTACTCAGTTCCTGAAAGTACACAGTTCCTGACAGTACACAGTCCCTGATAGTACTCAGTCCCTGACAGTACTCAGTCCCTGACAGTACACAGTCCCTGACAGTACACAGTCCCTGACAGTACGCAGCCACTGACAGTACGCAGTCCCTGACAGTACGCAGTCCCTGACAGTATGCAGTCACTGACAGGACGCAGTCCCTGACAGTACACAGTACCTGACAGTATGCAGTTCCTGACAGTATACAGTTCGTGGCAGTACACAGTCCCTGAGATAACACAGTCCCTGACAATATGCAGTCCCTGACAGTACACAGTTCCTGACAGTACACAGTCCCTAACAGTACACAGTCCCTGACAGTACACAGTTCCTAACAGTACACAGTCCCTGAGAGTCCACACTTCCTGACAATACACAGTCCCTGAGAGTACACAGTTCCTGGCAGTACACAGTTCATGGCAGTACACAATCTCTGACACTAACAGTACACAGTCCCTGACATGACACAGTCCATGACAGTACACAGTCCTTGACAGTAAACAGTAACTGACAGTACATAGTCCCTGAGAGTACACAGTACCCGACAATACACAGTCCCTGACAGTACACAGTACCTGACAGTATTCAGTCCCTGACAGTACACATCTCCTGACAGTACACAGTCCCTGAGAGTACGCAGTCCCTGAGAGTACGCAGTACCTGAGAGTACGCAGTCCCTGACAGTACGCAGTTCCTGACAGTAAGCAGTCCCTGACAGTATGCAGTCCCTGACAGTACACAGTTTGTGGCAGTACACAGGCACTGACAGTACACAGTCCCTGACAGTACGCAGTCCCTGAAAGTACGCAGTCACTGACAGTACACAGTCCCTGACAGTACACAGTCCCTGACAGTACACAGTTACTGTCAGTACACAGTTCGTTGCAGTACACAGTCCCATACAGTACGCAGTCCCTGACGGTACACAGTTCATGGCGGTACGCAGTCCCTGACGGTACGCAGTCCCTGGCGGTACGCAGTCCCTGGCCGTACGCAGTCCCTGACGGTACGCAGTCCCTGACGGTACGCAGTCACTGACGGTAGGCAGTCCTTGACAGTACGCAGTCCCTGACAGTACGCAGTCCCTTACAGTACGCAGTCCCTTACAGTACGCAGTCCCTGACAGTACGCCGTCCCTGACTGTACGCCGTCCCTGACTGTACGCCGTCCCTGACGGTACGCCATCCCTGACTGTACGCCGTTCCTGACTGTAGGCAGTCCCTGACTGTACGCAGTCCCTGACTGTACGCCGTCCATGGCAGTACGCAGTCACTGACAGTATGCAGACCCTGACATTACGCAGTCCCTGAGAGTACACAGTACCCGACAATACACAGTCCCTGACAGTACACTGTTCCTGACAGTACACAGTACCTGACAGTATTCAGTCCCTGACAGTACACATCTCCTGACAGTACACAGTCCCTGAAAGTACACAGCCCCTGAGAGTACACAGTCCCTGAGTGTAAACAGTCCCTGAGAGTACGCAGTCCCTGAGAGTACGCAGTCCCTGAGAGTACGCAGTCCCTGACAGTACGCAGTTCCTGACAGTAAGCAGTCCCTGACAGTACGCAGTCCCTGACAGTACACAGTTTGTGGCAGTACACAGGCACTGACAGTACGCAGTCCCTGACAGTACGCAGTCCCTGAAAGTACGCAGTCACTGACAGTACACAGTCCCTGACAGTACACAGTCCCTGACAGTACACAGTTACTGTCAGTACACAGTTCGTTGCAGAACACAGTCCCTAACAGTACGCAGTCCCTGACGGTACGCAGTTCATGGCGGTACGCAGTCCCTGACGGTACGCAGTCCCTGGCGGTACGCAGTCCCTGGCCGTACGCAGTCCCTGACGGTACGCAGTCCCTGGCGGTACGCAGTCACTGACGGTAGGCAGTCCCTGACAGTACGCAGTCCCTGACAGTACGCAGTCCCTTACAGTACGCAGTCCCTTACAGTACGCAGTCCCTGACAGTACGCCGTCCCTGACTGTACGCCGTCCCTGACTGTACGCCGTCCCTGACGGTACGCCGTCCCTGACTGTACGCCGTTCCTGACTGTAGGCAGTCCCTGACTGTACGCAGTCCCTGACTGTACGCCGTCCGTGGCAGTACGCAGTCACTGACAGTACGCAGACCCTGACATTACGCAGTCCCTGAAAGTACACAGTCCCTGACAGTACACAGTCCCTGACAGTACACAGTAACTGTCAGTACACAGTTCGTTGCAGTACACAGTCCCTAACGGTACGCAGTCCCTGATGGTACGCAGTTCATGGCGGTATGCAGTCCCTGGCGGTACGCAGTCCCTGGCGGTACGCAGTCCCTGACGGTACGCAGTCCCTGGCGGTACGCAGTCCCTGACTGTACGCAGTCCCTGGCAGTATGCAGTCCCTGGCAGTACGCAGTCCCTGGCAGTACGCAGTCCCTGGCAGTACGCAGTCCCTGACAGTACGCAGTCCCTGACTGTACGCAGTCCCTGACTGTACGCAGTCCCTGACAGTATACATTATGTTTTGACTGGGCTCCGTGTTACAGACACTCTCTCCCGAGGTGGCAGCAGTGATAGGTCTCATGCCAGGTTGGGCAGGTTTGGAATGTCATGTGCCCACCCTTCCCTCGTCCCCCTTTGTAAGGTATCATTCCCCAGGCCACGCGCGGATCAATACTGAGACAAAGTGCTTACTTGTTGTGTTGTACTGGATTCCGTTGAAGTATTCTGGACAGGGTCTTGCCACAAGTTGTCCGACTGGGCTTTTGTGCCAACACGTTCCAATCAGATCAGTCGATGCATTGCAATAAGGTCCTGAATGATAAACATCAATTAATTAAATAAATATTGCAACATTTAAAAAAAAATCACAGAAAAAGATAATTGTATGAACAAGGCTTCTAGAATGGGAACAGGGATGAGGGACTTTGGCTCTCTGGAGACACTAGAGAAACTGGGATTGTTCTCCTTACAGCAAAGATGGTTAAGGGGAGATTTGATGGAGGCGTTCAGTATTATGGGGGGTTTTGACAGAGTAAATAAGGAGAAACTGTTTCCACTGACAGGAGGATCGGTAACCAGAGGACCCAGATTTATGGTAATTGGCAAAAGAACCCATGGGGGGATGTGGAGAATGTTTTTTACGCAGTGAGTTGTTATGATCAGGAATGCACTGCCTGAAAGGGTGGTGGAAGCAGATTCAATAATAACTTTCAAAAGGGAATTGGATCAATACTTGAAAAGGAAAAGTTTGCAGGGCTGTGGGGAAAGGGTAGGGACTAATTGGATCGCTTTCCCAAAGAGCCGGCACAGACATAATGGGCCGAATGGCCTCCTTCTGTGCTGTGAGATCCTCTGATTCTATACCAGGAGCTTAGCTGAAATGCCAGAATAACTTAAATGACCTCACCAGAGTTGTCAAAACTGCTCCCTTACTTTCTGTTCACACCTGCACCATCTCCAGCCTCACTACTCACAACACTCCCCACCGCTGGCCTTCACTCTGCTACAATCACTGCACCACATTAAACTCCTCATACTCACTCACCACGATTACAACCCGCACTTTCCCATACCTCACACCTTACACACTGCATACCGGATACGCTACCATGACAGACACATTCTCTGGACACCTCACAGACTCTCACTAATGCACTCCCCTCTTTCTGGCAGGAGAAGGTCACCCACAACTCCAGACAGGAGGCTGGCACAGGAGGAGCCCGCACTGTCTGCCACCCTCTCCCCTCGATGATGACAGTCTGGGGTGGGGTAGAGTCATGGCCGTGTGGAGGGGAAACGCTGGAGACGACTCAGGGTTTCTTCACACCTCATCCTCTGTTTCCCTTCTCACTTCTCTCTCACCCCACACTCTCTGTATGATAAACTGCAGGCGCTTTCCCCAGCCACTCATCTCTCTCTGCTCCCCCCTTCACACTAAAGCCTAACCCTTGCCCCTCTCTTTCCTCCTCTCAGGTGCTGAGGATGTGGATGGCCCTCTGTCACTGGAGGAAGAGGAGGCCAGCCTTCCTGAAGTTGCACTGTCACTGTATCTGACCCTCCAATGCACTCGCTCAAAGACTGGCATCATGTCTACTGCATCTGACCCTCCCATGCACCCGCTCAGAGATTGGCACCATGTCTGCTGTATCTGACCCTTGCATACACCCGCTCAGAGATTGGCACCATGTCTACTGTATCTGACCCTTGCATGCACCCACTCAGAGACTGGCACCATGTCTTCTTTAGACCCTAGGCTGGGGGAGAGGGGGGTCTTCGAGTGGTGAATCACTGACCACAAGTGTGCGGGAGCTGGGGCAGAGGTTAGGATGCTACAGGTGCCAGCTCGCTGCAGGGTGAGATCACGTGCTAGTTCTGCTGCAGAGGACTCAGATATTTGACTTCGAGGATCCAGGCTACTGAAGAAGATTGATGGACATCGACCAGCAGCCTGCCAGCGAACTTACACACAATGTCGCAGCGTATGGAGGAGTCCAACTCCAACTGGTGTCGGGGCTTCACACGGAGCATGGAGACCATTTTGTCCAACATGGAGCGACTGGCCAGCTCCATTAACGCCACAGTGCCCACCATGATGGAGCCTCTCCTGAGCTCTCACAGTTGCCATCTTGGCTCTGGGGCCAGTGTTGACAGAGGTTTCCAGAGCGTCACTTCACGCTGACACTCTGTTCTCACACAGAGCTCCAGGTTTGCTGAGTTCCAGTCCCAGGAGGGTGGCCTTGGCTCCACGGGAGAGGCACCTGTTGTCCTCTCTCAAGGTGACAGCTTGCCTGTTCCCCTGACACCCATTCTGCCAGTGCCCATGTTAGTGTCACATGACCAGACAGCCCCAGCCCAGGACGAGTTCGGTGCTGGAACAGACCAGAATTGGAAAAGGCCTTACAACAAGTGTAGGACCCTAATTCACGTAACGCATTCAGGGGGAAAAATTCGGTTACTTTGCGCCTCCCGTTAGTGCCCTCGGGCTGATGTTTGCGGCGCTCGCAAAATTGACCCCTTGCTGTTTGTGGTCTACATTAATGACTTGGATATGAATGTAAAGGGTATGATCAGTAAGTTCGCGGATGATACAAAAATTGGTAGGATGGTAAATAGCGAGGAGGGTAGCCTCAGTCTGCAGGACGATATAGATGGGTTGGTCAGATGGGCGGAACAGTGGCAAATGGAATTTAACCCGGAAAAGTGCGAGGTGATGCACTTTGGGGGGACTAACAAGGCAAAGGAATACACAATGAATGGAAAGACCCTAGGCAAGACGGAGGGTCAGAGGGATCTGGGTGTGCAAGTACACAGATCCCTGAAGGCGGCGGGACAGGTGGATAAGGTGGTAAATAAGGCATATGGGATACTTGCCTTCATTAGCTGAGGCATTGAATATAAGAGCAAGGAGGTTATGATGGAGCTGTATAAAACACTGGTTAGGCCACAGCTGGAATACTGTGTGCAGTTCTGGTCACCACACTACAGGAAGGATGTGATCGCGTTAGAGAGGGTGCAGAGGAGGTTCACCAGGATGTTACCAGGGCTGGAGCGCTTCAGCTATGAAGAGAGGCTGGGCAGATTGGGTTTGTTTTCCTTGGAGCAGAGGAGGCTGAGGGGGGACATGATTGAGGTGTACAAAATTATGAGGGGCATAGATAGGATGGATGCTGAGGAGCTTTTTCCCTTAGTAGAGGGGTCAATAACTAGGGGGCATAGATTCAAGGTAAAGGGCGGGAGGTTTAGAGGGGATTTGAGAAAGAACTTTTTCACCCAGAGGGTGGTTGGAGTCTGGAACTCACTGCCTGAAAGGGTTGTGGAGGCAGAAACCCTCACAACATTTAAGAAGCATTTGGATGTGCACTTGAAATGCCATAGCATACAAGGCTACGGGCCAAATGCTGGAATATGGGATTAGATTAGACAGGGCTTGATGGCCGGCGCGGACACGATGGGCCGAAGGGCCTCTATCCGTGCTGTATTACTCTATGACTCTATGACCAGACATTTTGCGGCGGCGCTAAACTCCACCCACCCCAATCTCCTGCGCCCACAGATCGTGACGTCAGTTGAGTGCGCAACACCCCGGTAGTGCCCCAGATCGGATATTGAGTGGCGCCCCCTGCCTTACTGCCTGCCGCTAGCAATGACAGGTTGAGGGGAGCGTTTTGCAGTCGGGAAGGGACTGGGGGAGCGCTATTTGAAGGCGAACGCTTCCTGCCTTTTTTTGTCGCCAACATTTTTTGTACCACGCATTCCTCGTGAGAGAGAGACTTCTGGAGAGATTCAACGCTGTGTGAAGGAGTTTTGGGTACTGAACAGCACTTTGCAGGTTCATTTTAATTTGACCTTCCTTACATCGATTTAGAAGAGACTGTGGGGGCTGCACTCTGAGTTCTTTCCCTGGGCCTCTCCATTGTTCTTTCCAGCAGATTTGATGTACAGGTCTGTCCAGGCCGATATTCAAGGCTACAATGAGCAGGGTGTGGATGGAGAGCAAGATCGACCCTCTCCTTTAAGAACTGGCCGGCGCCAGTGTGTCTGTGTTCCATTGCTGACTGACATCACATGAGCTTCGCCAGCGCTCTGAGGTAGCGCCTCGCTCCTCGGCCTTAGCACCTTAAGAGAGGCGTGTAGCACCTGATTTAGCGCTCCAATCACCTCCAGGGGTGATAAAAGCCAAGTTTACAGTGGGAGGCGATAATTAGCGCCCCAAATGGGGCAATACTGAATTTCTCCCCCTCAGGTTTTAAGCAGTTCTGCCGTGTGCTCCTGGTGCCAATGGAGAAGCTGGAAATGCACGCACTTCCTGCCACCATATGGGAGGCTTAGGCCTCCGCTTAATGCCCAGAGAATAGGTGAGATGTCATTGAATTCCAAGACCCTTACCTTTGTGAATACAGACCTCTGTGTCATAGAATCATAGATTAGTACAGCACAGAAGGAGGCCATTCGGCCCTTCGAGTCTGCGCCGGCTCTTTCGAAGAGCAATCCAGTTATTCCTACTCCCCCGCTCTTTCCCCATATCCCTGTAATTGTTTCTCCTTCAAGTATTTATCCAATTCCCTTTTGAAGACTACTATTGATTCTGTATCTACCACTCAATCACGCAGTGCATTCCAAATCCTAAACACTCGCTGCGTAATAACGTTTTTCCTCGTGTCGCCTCTGGTTCTTTCGCCAATCAACTTCAATCTGGGCCCTCTGGTTATCGACCCTTCAGCCACAGGAAACATAAGAACATAAGAAATAGGAGCAGGAGTCGGCCAATCGGCCCCTCGAGCCTGCTCCGCCAATCGGCCCCTCGAGCCTGCTCCGCCATTCAATAAGATCATGGTTGATCTGATCCTAACCGCCAATCCACTATCACAGAACCATCTCCTGAATCTAACAGAATTAGACACACGAAATAGGAGCAGGATCAGGCTACACGGCCCCTGGGCCCGCTCCGCTACCCACAGTCCGAACCTAGACTCATGTCCAAATTCCTGCCCGCTCCCCATAACCCTTAATTCCCTTTACTTCTAGGAAACTGTCTATTTCTGTTTTAAATTTATGTAATGATGTAGCTTCTACAGCTTTTTGGGGCAGCATATTCCATGGACCTACCACCCTCTGAGTGAAGTAGTTCCTCCTCATCTCAGTTTTGAAAGAGCAGCCCCTTATTCTAAGACTATGCCCCCTAGTTCTAGTTTCACCCATCATCGGGAACATCCTCCCCGCATCCACCCGATCCAACCCCTTCACAATCTTATATGTTTCAATAAGATCGCCTCTCATTCTTCTGAACTCCAATGAGTAGAGTCCCAATCTACTCAACCTCTCCTCATATGTCCATCCCCTCATCCCCGGGATTAACCGAGTGAACCTTCTTTGTACTGACTCGAGAGCAAGTATGTCCTTTCTTAAGTATGGACACCAAAACTGTACGCAGTATTCCAGGTGCGGTCTCACCAATACCTTGTACAACTGAAGCAATATCTCCCTATTTTTATATTCTATCCCCCTAGCAATGAAAGCCAACATTCCATTGGCCTTCTTAATCACTTGCTGCACCTGCATACTAACCTTTTGAGTTTCGTGCACCAGGACCCCCAGATCCCTTTGTACTTCAGTACTTTCCAGTTTCTTGCCATTAAGATAATAACTTGCTCTACGATTTTTCCTGCCAAAGTGCATAACCTCACACTTTCCAGTATTGTATTCCATCTGCCAAATCTCTGCCCACTTACTTAGCCTTACTATGTCCCCTTGCAGGTTTTTTATGTCCTCCTCACTCACTACTTTCCCTCCCATCTTAGTATCACCTGCAAACTTTGATATGTTACACTCGGTCCCCTCCTCCAAATCGTTAATATAGGTTGTAAAGAGTTGGGGACCCAGCACTGACCCCTGCGGAACACCACTAGTTACTGATTGCCAGTCTGAGAATGAACCATTTATCCCAACTCTCTGCCTTCTGTTAGATAGCCAATCCTCTATCCATGCCAGAATATTACCCCCAATCCCATGATTTTTTATCTTAAGCAATAATCTTCTGTGTGGCACCTTGTCAAATGCCTTTTGGAAGTCTAAATACACTACGTCCACTGGTTCCCCTTTATCCACCCTATATGTTACTTCCTCAAAGAACTCCAGCAAATTTGTCAAACGACTTCCCCTTCATAAAACCATGCTGACTTTGTCCTATTAAATTATGATTATCCAAATGTCCTGTTACTGTCTCCTTAATAATGGACTCCAAAATTTTACCTACCACAGATGTTAGGCTAACCGGTCTATAGTTTCCAGCCTTCTGTCTGCTGCCCTTTTTAAATAAGGGTGTTACATTAGCAGTTTTCCAGTCTGCCGGGACCTTTGCCGAGTCCAGGGAGTTTTGGAAAATTATTACCAATGCATCCACAATCCCTACTGCCACTTCCCTCAAGACCCTAGGATGTAAGCCATCAGGTCCAGGTGATTTATCCGCCTTGAGTCCCATTATTTTACCGAGTACCACTTCCTTAGTGATTTTGATCGTGTTTAGCTCCTCCCCCCCTTTAGCCCCCTGTTTGTCCAGTGTTGGGATATTCTTAGTGTCTTCTACTGTAAAGACTGATACAAAATATTCATTCAGTGTTTTTGCCATCTCCATATTTCCCACCATTAATTTCCCAGTCTCATCCTCTAAGGGACCAACATTTACTTTAGCCACCCTTTTTCTTTTTATATAGCTATAAAAACTCTTACTATCTGTTTTTATATTTTTTGCTAATTTACTTTCATAATCTATCTTCCCTTTCTCTTTATTTACTCTCTCTAAACCCATCATGATTACTTTTGGACTTTGGGTATTTTGTGAAATTTTGATGCGGAGAAGATGTTGCGGGTGTTGCACTGTTTATATCTGCCTTAGAAACTGCAGTAAGATGACTGGAGCTAGACGTCTGCTGCTGCCTCCCTGGCGCAGAGCAGGATTTAGCCAAACAAAGGTCGCCTTTCTACAGGCCTGTAATTCTATATAAAGGAAACATGATGAATTTTACACACACCCCCTCAGCGACCTTCTCAGGTAAAGGCCTGGGTCGATCTCACAATGATCTGCCAGAGACCAGTTAATCCAGGATTGCTCCCACTCACAATGTAAGAGCTTTAAAATCCTACAACCAAATACCTCTCCTTTACAGCCCAGTCACTCCAGGGCTGTTGGATTAATTGCTTTGAAAGGAAGGAAAGGCTTTGCATTTCTACAACCTCAGGACATCCCAAAGTGCTTTACAGCCAATGAAGTATTGTTGAAGTGTAATGCCTGTGGTAACATAGGAAACACAGGAGCCAATTTGTGCACAGCAAGCTCCCACGATCAGCAATGTGGGAATGACCAGATAATCTGTTTTAGTGATGTTGATTGAGGGATAAATATTGGCCAGGACACCGGGGAGAACTCTCCTGCTCTTCGAATAGTGTCACTGGAGGGGGTAGACAGGGCCTCAGTTTAACATCTTATCCAAAAGACAACACCTCCAGCAGTGCAGCACTCCCTCAGTACTGTACTGGAAGTGTCAGCCTGGATTTTGTGCTCAATCTCTGGAGTGGGGCTTGAACCCATGACCTTCTGATTCAGCGCCGGGTGCGCTGCCCACTGAGCCACGGCAGACACATTTGCCCACAGTCCGGGTCGTACGCTTGCATCTGTTGCTCCATCACAGCTCCAGGTACCTCCGCTGAGGGAAGACCTTTGCAATGTTCTGAAACATTGATGACTCTCCGCACTGACTCAGTCGGTAACTGTCCATGGTCTGTGCTGAGACAGCTGGGCAGCTGGAGGAATGCAATGGGTCTCCACATTCCTGAGACAGGAGAGGAAAAGCTACCCGGATTCCTGCATCAGCTAGCAGCCCAGCGTGAAACACACACACGTGGACATCGGGAGAATGGGAGGCTGGGGTTTGAATGTGGTGATCCCTACAGGCCAATAACCTGCAGACACATGCTCACAGGGTCAGGTGAGAAAAGGTAACAGAGGGCCCTTTGCCCCCATGAAACCAGCACAATCAACACCCCCAGGAGATAAGCCAACAAAATTAGCAGGAAATAATAAAGTTATAGACAGGTCATGCCAACCGTGATCCAGGTGCAGGTTCAGACCTGTGCTCACAGACTGTACAGCGAGGCTTTGGCTGAGATTCACTAACATTGTCTTTGTTACGTCTAGAGCCGATTATTTGACTGTGCTCGGAGCTCAGACTGTGCTCGGAGCTCAGACTGCGCTCGGAGCTCAGACTGTCAGGGTGGCTGTCACGGGGCCGTGTAGACACGGGGCCGTGCTGTCCGGGCGAGGCTGGTTCTGGACCCAAGTGCAGACAGACGAGGTGAGAAGCAGATATGCAGTCTTAAATAACAGTACTTTACTAGAATCACACAGGTAAACAGTACAAACATAGGAGCTCAAGACAAGCAACCACATAGGCAAATGGCTAGTCAAGATAGGAACTCAAGACAAGCTACAGTGAGGCAACCGGCTTGACAAGACTGAGCTCAAGACAAGCTACCGTGAGGCAACCGGCTTTGCAAAACTGAGCTCAAGAACTGGTGAGACCGCACCTGGAATACTGCGTACAGTTTTGGTGTCCATACTTAAGAAAGGACATACTTGCTCTCGAGTCAGTACAAAGAAGGTTCACTCGGTTAATCCCGGGGATGAGGGGATGGACATGTGGAGAGGTTGAGTAGATTGGGACTCTACTCATTGGAGTTCAGAAGAATGAGAGGCGATCTTATTGAAACATATAAGATTGTGGGCAAAATGCTGGAGTCCATCATTAAGGATGAAATAGCGGAGCACTTAGCAAATGGGGACAGGATAGGACAGAGTCAACATGGATTTACAAAGGGTAAATCGTGCTTGACTAATCTATTGGAATTTTTTGAGGGAGTAACTGGTAGAATAGATGGGGGAGAGCCAGTAGATGTGGTGTACGTGGACTTCCAAAAGGCCTTCGATAAGGTCCCACATAAAAGATTAGCATGGAAAATTGAGGCTCATGGGATAAAGGGGAAAGTTTTGGCGTGGATAGGGAACTGGCTGTCAGATAGAAAACAGAGAGTTGGAATAAACGGCTCATTTTCTGAATGGCAGGCAGTAACAAGTGGGGTACCACAGGGATCTGTCCTGGGCCCCCAGCTGTTCACAATTTACATTAATGACCTGGATCAGGGAGTCGGATGCAGCATTTCCAAATTTGCAGACGACACTAAACTAGGAGGGGGGGTGGGCTCAGAGGAAGAGACCAGGAAGCTCCAGAGCGATTTGGACAGACTGGGTGATTGGGCGGATAAATGGCAGATGCACTATAATGTGGACAAGTGCGAAGTTATCCACCTTGGGTGCAGGAACGGGAGGGCAAATTATTATTTAAATGGCAATAGATTGGGAGAGGGGGAAGTACAGAGAGACCTGGGTGTTCTTGTACACCAGTCACTGAAGGCGAGCATGCAGGTGCAACAGGCGGTCAAGAAGGCAAACGGTATGCTGGCCTTCATAGCAAAAGGGTTAGAATACAGGAACAGGGATACCTTGCTGCAGCTGTACAGGGCACTGGTGAGACCACACCTCGAGTACTGTGTACAGTTTTGGTCGCCTCATCTGAGGAAGGATGTTCTTGCCATGGAGGGGGTGCAGCGGCGATTCACCAGGCTGATACCAGGAATGGCGGGAATGACCTATGAGGAGAGACTATGTAGTTTAGGGATGTACACACTGGAGTTTAGAAGATTGAGAGGGGACCTCATAGAAGTGTATAAAATTCTGACAGGTCTAGACAGACTGGATGCAGAAGGAATGTTTCCCTTGGCGGGTGAGAACAGAACTAGAGGACATAATTTAAGGATAAGGGCTAAACCATTTAGGACAGAGATGAGGGGGAATTTCTTCACTCAGAGAGTGGTGAACCTGTGGAACTCATTGCCACAGAGGGCAGTGTATGCCAGCTCATTAAATATATTTAAGAGGGAATTAGATATATTTCTACGGGCAAAAGGGGTTAAGGGTTACGGAGAGAAGGCGGGGACGGGATACTGAATTAAAGGATCAGCCATGATCTCATTAAATGGCGGAGCAGGCACGAAGGGCCGAATGGCCTACTCCTGCTCCTATCTTCTATGTATCTATGTATCTATGTGAAGGGGTTGGATCGGGTGGATGCGGGGAAGATGTTCCCGATGATGGGTGAAACTAGAACTAGGGGTCATAGTCTTAGAATAAGGGGCTGCTCTTTCAAAACTGAGATGAGGAGGAACTACTTCACTCAGAGGGTGGTAGGTCCATGGAATATGCTGCCCAAAAAGCTGTAGAAGCTACATCATTACATAAATTTAAAACAGAAATAGACAGTTTCCTAGAAGTAAAGGGAATTAAGGGTTACGGGGAGCGGGCAGGAATTTGGACATGAGTCTAGGTTCGGATCGGACATGGCCCTGTGGGTAGCGGAGAGGGCCCAGGGGCCGTGTAGCCTGATCCTGCTCCTATTTCGTGTGTCTAATTCTGTTAGAGTCAGGAGATGGTTCTGTGATAGTGGATTGGTGGTTAGGATCAGATCAGCCATGATCATATTGAATGGCGGAGCAGGCTCGAGGGGCCGATTGGCCTACTCCTGCTCCTATTTCTTATGTTCTTATGTTCTCAAGACAAGCTACCACAGGGCAACCAGCTTGTCCAAACTGAGCACCTTACCAAGACTGAGCAACTTGTCAGCACCTTGTCAAGACCGAAAACAAAGGCAAGAACCACAGAACTTAAATACAAGCAGAAACATAACACAGATAAACAGTTATAGACATAGGAGCTCAAGACAAGCAACCACTAAGGCAACCGGCTTGTCAAGGCAAGCTACTACATAGGCAACAGGCTTGTCGAGACAGAGCACCTAGTCGAGACTAACTCCCTTAGCAGGACTGAGCCCAAAGGGAAGAAACCACAGAACTTAAATACAAGCAAAAACAGGTGAAACCAATAAACCTGATAAAAGGCAGTTAAGTAATAAACACAAGAGAAACTAGCTAATTAACAAAGGGAAACCAAACAGTGAAGGTGCCATCTAGGGGTTACTGAAGGAACTGACCGGCATCCTCACACAGAATGTACTCAAAGCTCAGACTGTTCCCGGACCTCAGACTGTACCCAAAGCTCAGATTGTACTCAGAGCTTAGACTGTGCCTGGAGCTCAGACTGTGCTCAGACTGTATCTTAAGCTCAGACTGTATTCAGAGCTCAGTCTGTATTCAGAGCTCAGAATGTACTCAGGGCTCAGACTGTACTCTGAGTTCAGACTGTACTCAGAGTTCAGACTGTACTCACAGTTCAGACACTACTCAGAGCACAGACTGTACTCAGCTCAGACTGTATCTGGACCTCAGACTGTACCCAGAGCTCTCTCTGTACCTCTAGATTAGACTGTACTCAGAATTCAGACTGCACCCATAGCTTAGACTGTAATCTGAGATCAGACAGTATCTGGAGCTCAGACTGTACTCAGAGCTCACACTGTAACCGGAGCTCAGACTGTACTCAGAGCTCAGAATGTACTCTGAGCTCAGACAGTACGCAGAGCTAAGACTGTACTCGGAGCTCAGACTGTACGTGGAACTCAGACTGTACTCAGAGCTCAGAATGTACTCAGAGCTCAGACTGTACTCAGAGCTCATGCTGTACTCTGAGCTCAGACTGTACTCAGAACTCAGACTGTACTCAGAGCTCAGACTGTACTCAGAGCTCAGGCTGTACACGGAGCTCAGACTGTACTCAGAGTGCTGACTGTTCCCAGAGCTCAGACTGTACTCAGAGCGCTGACTGTTCCCAGAGCTCAGACTGTATTCAGACCTCAGATTGTATTTCAAGCTCATTCTGTACCCGGTATTCAGACTGTACCTGGAAATCAGACTGTACCCGGAGCTCAGACTGCACTCAGAGCTCAGACTGTACTCAGTGCTCAGACTGTGCCTGGAGCTCAGACTCTACTCAGAGCTCAGACTGTACTCAGAGCTCAGCCACTAATCAGAGCTCAGACTGTAATCAGAGCTCAGACTGTACTCAGAGCTCAGACTGTATCTGGACCTCAGACTGTACCCAGAGCTCTCCCTGAACCTGCAGCTTAGACTGTACACAGAGTTCAGACTGTACCCGGAGCTTAGACTGTAATCTGTGATCAGACAGTATCTGGAGCTCAGACTGTACTCAGAGCTCAGTCTGTATTCAGAGCTCAGACTGTAATCAGAGCTCAGACTGTACTCAGATCTCAGACTGTAATCAGAGATCAGACTGTACCTTAAGCTCAGGCTGTACTCAGAGCTCAGTCTGTATTCAGAGCTCAGACTGTACTCAGAGCTCAGACTGTAATCAGAGCTCAGACTGTAATCAGAGCTCAGACTGTACTCAGAGCTCAGACTGTACTCAGATCTCAGACTGTACTCAGATCTCAGTCTCTACTCAGAGCTCAGACTGTACTCAGAGCTCAGACTGTACCCGGAGCTCAGACTGTACCCAGAGCTCAGCCTGTACCCGGAGCTCAGAGTGTACCCAGAGATCAGATGGTACTCACAGCTCAGACTGTACTCAGAGCTCAGACTGTACTCAGAGCTTAGACTGTAACTGGATCTCAGACTGTACTCAGGGCTCAGACTGTATTCAGAGTTCAGTCTGTACTCAGAGCTCAGACTGTACTCAGAGCTCAGGCTGTAGTCAGAGCTCAGACTGTATCTGGACCTCAGACTGTACCCAGAGCTCTCCCTGAACCTGCAGCTTAGACTGTACTCAGAGTTCAGACTGTGCCCGGAGCTTAGACTGTAATCTGTGATCAGACAGTATCTGGAGCTCAGACTGTACTCAGAGCTCAGACTGTACTCAGAGCTCAGACTGTAATCAGAGCTCAGACTGTATTCAGAGCTCAGATTGTACTCAGATCTCAGACTGTACTCAGAGCTCAAACTGTACTCAGAGCTCAGAATGTACTCAGAGCTCAGACTGTACCCTAGATCAGACTGTACCCAGAGCTCAGACTGCACTCAGAGCTTAGACTGTAACTTAAGCTCAGACTGTAATCAGAGCTCAGACTGTACTCAGTGCTCAGATTGTACCTGGTGCTCAGACTGTACCCAGAGCTCAGACTATATTCGGAGCTAATACTGCACTTGCAGCTCAGACTGTACTCAGAGCTCAGACTGTACTCAGAGCTCAGACTGTACCTTAAGCTCAGATTGTACTCAGAGCTCAGTCTGTATTCAGAGCTCAGACTGTACTCAGTGCTCAGACTGTAATCTGAGCTCAGACTGTAATCAGAGCTCAGACTGTACTCAGAGCTCTGACTGTACCCAGAGCTCAGACTGTATTCGGAGCTCAGACTGCATTTGGTGCTCAGTCTGAACCTTGAGCTCAGACTGTACTCAGAGCTCAGCCTGTACTCGGACCTCAGACTGTACTCAGAGCGCAAACTGCTCCCAGAGCTCAGACTGTAATCATATCTCAGACTGCATTTGGAGCGCAGTCTGTACCCGGCATTCAGACTGGAACCTGGAACTCAGACTGTACCCGGAAATCAGACTGTACTCAGAGCACAGACTGTATGCAGAGCTCAGACTGTACCCGGAGCTTAGACTGTAATCCGAGATCAGACAGTACCCTAGCTCAGACTGTACTCAGAGCTCAGACTGTACCCTAGCTCAGACTGTACTCAGAGCTCAGACTGTACTCAGAGCTCAGACTGTACTCAGAGCTCAGATTGTACCCGGTGCTCAGACTGCACTTGGAGGTCAGACTGTACTCAGTGCTCATACTGTACTTAGTGCTCAGACAGTACTCAAATCTCAGAATGTACTCAAAGCTCAGACTGTTCCCAGAGCTCAGACTGAAATCAGAGCTCAGACTGTACCTTAAGCTCAGACTGTACTCAGAGCTCAGTCTGTATTCAGAGCTCAGACTGTACTCAGAGCTCAGACTGTACTCAGTGCTCAGACTGTACTCAGAGCTCAGACTGTGCCCGGAGCTCAGACTGTACACACTGCTCAGTCTGTATCTGGAGCTCACACTGTACTCAGATCTCAGACTGTACCATAAGCTCAGTCTGTACTCAGAGCTCTGTCTGTACTCACAGCTCAGAGTGTACTCAAAGCTCAGACTGTACTCAGAGCTCAGATTGTACTCGGAGCTCAGATTGTACCCGGAGCTCAGACTGTACCCAGAGCTCAGCCTGTACCCAGAGCTCAGACTGTACTCAGAGATCAGACGGGACTCACAGCTCAGACTGTACTCAGAGATCAGAATGTTCCCGGAGCTCAGACTGTACCCAGAGCTCAGACTGTATTCGGAGCTAATACTGCACTTGCAGCTCAGACTGTACTCAGAGCTCAGACTGTACCTTAAGTTCAGACTGTACTCAGAGCTCAGTCTGTATTCAGAGCTCAGACTGTACTCAGTGCTCAGACTGTAATCAGAGCTCAGACTGTAATCAGAGCTCAGACTGTACTCAGAGCTCCGACTGTACCCAGAGCTCAAACTGTATTCGGAGCTCAGACTGCATTTGGTGCTCAGCCTGAACCTTGAGCTCAGACTGTACTCAGAGCTCAGCCTGTACTGGGACCTCAGACTGTACTCAGAGCACAAACTGTTCCCAGAGCTCAGACTGTAATCAGACCTCAGACTGTATTTGGAGCTCAGTCTGTACCCGGCCTTCAGACTGGAACCTGGAACTCAGACAGTACCCGGAAATCAGACTGTACTCAGAGCACAGACTGTATGCAGATCTCAGGCTGTACTCGAAGCTCAGACTGTACCCGGAGTTCAGACTGTACTCAGAGCTCAGACTGTACCCGGAGCTTAGACTGTAATCTGAGATCAGACAGTACCCTAGCTCAGACTGTACTCAGAACTCAGCCTGTACTCAGAGCTCAGAATGTACTCAGAGCTCAGACTGTACCCTAGCTCAGACTGTACTCAGAGTTCAGACTGAACCCGGAGCTCTGACTGTACTTAGAGCTCAGATTGTACTCAGAGCTCAGTCTATATTCAGAGCTCAGAATGTACTCAGAGCTCAGACTGTACTTAGAGCTCAGACTGTACCCGTAGCTCCGACTGTACTCAGACCTCAGACTGTACTCAGTGCTCAGACAGTACTCAAATCTCAGAAAGTACTCAAAGCTCAGACTGTTCCCAGAGCTCAGACTGAAATCAGAGCTCAGACTGTATTCAGAGCTCAGACTGCACTCAGAGCTCAGACTGTGCCCAGAGCTCAGACTGTACTCACTGCTCAGTCTGTATCTGGAGCTCACACTGTACTCAGATCTCAGACTGTACCTTAAGCTCTGTCTGTACTCAGAGCTCAGTCTGTACTCAGAGCTCAGAGTGTACTCAGAGCTCAGACTGTACTCGGAGCTTAGACTGTAATCTGTGATCAGACAGTATCTGGAGCTCAGACTGTACTTAGAGCTCAGACTGTACCCGTAGCTCCGACTGTACTCAGACCTCAGACTGTACTCAGTGCTCAGACTGTACTCAGTGCTCAGACTGTACTCAGTGCACAGACAGTACCTTAAACTCAGACTGTACTCAGAGCTCAGTCTGTATTCAGAGCTCAGACTGTACTCAGAGCTCAGACTGTAATCAGAGCTCAGATTGTACTCAGAGCTCAGAATGTACCTGGAGCTCAGACTGTACTCAGTGCTCAGACTGTACTCAGTGCTCAGACTGTAATCAGAGCTCAGACTGTACCTTAAGCTCAGACTGTACTCAGAGCTCAGTCTGTATTCAGAGCTCAGACTGTACTCAGAGCTCAGGCTGTAATCAGAGCTCAGACTGTATTCAGAGCTCAGACTGTACCCGGAGCTCAGACTGTACCTGGAGCTCAGACTGTACTCAGAGCTCAGTCTGTATTCAGAGCTCAGACTCTACTCAGAGCTCAGGCTGTACTCGGAACTCAGACTGTACTCAGAGCGCAGACTGTTCCCAGAGCTCTGACTGTATTCAGAGCTCAGAATGTATTTGAAGCACAGTCTGCACCCGGTACTCAGACTGTACCCAGAACTCAGACTGTACCTGGAATTCAGACTGTACTTAGAGCTCAGACTGTACTTGGAGCTCAGACTGTAATCAGATCTCAGACTGTACTCAGAGCTCAGACAGTTCTCTGGCTCAGACTGTTCCCAGAGCTAAGATTGCACTCGGAGCTTACACTGTACTTGGAGCTCGGACTGTACCTGTAGCTCAGACTGTACTCAGAGCACAGACTGTACAGGGCGCTCAAACTGTACTTGGAGCTCAGACCTTACCCAGAGCTCAGCGGAGGGGAACGGACAGGTTGGAGACCTCCTTGTGGGCCTGCTACTGGGCCTGGCTAAAAGAGCCATCAATTGTTCCAGGCAGCGGGTGGTCGAGGGTGTCGTCCAGCCGGATTGCCTGCCTCTCTTCCGTGGCCGTGTTCGCGCCCGGGTGGGCCTGGAGATGGAGAATGCGGTGTCCGCCGGCGTGCTTGAGTATTTCCGTGACCGGTGGGCACCGCGGGGACTGGAGTGCATTATCAACCCGGAAAACCAAATTTTAATTTGATTTGTTAAGTTTTAGTTGAACTTTTGTTTATTTACAGTCCAATTGGGTTTTTTTTGGGGTCCAAATAAAAAGAGTACCCAGAGCTCAGACTGTACTCGGAGCGCAGACTATACCCAGAGCGCAGACTGTACCCGGAGCTCAGACTGTACTCAGAGCTCAGATTGTACTCAGAGCTCAGACTGTACTCAGAGCTCAGACTGTACTCAGAGCTCAGACTGTACTGAGAGCTCAGAATGTACCAAGAGCTCAGACTGTACTCAGAGCTCAGAATGTTCCTGGAGCTCAGACAGTACTCAATGAACAGGCTGAACTCAGAACTCAGGCTGTACACGGAGCTCAGACTGTTCTCAGAGCTTAGAATGTACCTGGATCTCAGACTGTGCTCAGGGATCAGACTGTACTCAGAGTTCAGAATGTACTCGGAGTTCAGGCGACTCAGAGCTCAGACTGTACTCAGAGCAAAGTCTGTACTCAGAGCTCAGACTGTATCTGGACCTCAGACTGTACCCAGAGCTCTCTCTGTACCTGGAGCTTAGACTGTACTCAGATTTCAGACTGTACCCATAGCTTAGACTGTAATCTGAGATCAGACAGTATCTGGAGCTCAGAGTGTACTCAGAGCTCAGACTATACTCAGTGCTCAGACTGTACTCAAAGCTCAGAATGTACTCAAAGCTCAGACTTTTCCCAGCGCTCAAACTGTACCCAGAGCTCAGACTGTACACAGAGCTCAGACTGTGCCCAGAGCTCAGACTGTGCCCAGAGCTCAGACTGTACTCTGAGCTCAGACTGTACTCTGAGCTCAGGCAGTACCCAGAGCTAAGACTGTACTCGGAGCTCAGACTGTACCCAACTCTCAGACTGTACCCGGAACTCAGACTGTACTCTGAGCTCAGACTGTACCCAGAGATAAGACTGTACTCGCAGCTCAGACTGTACCTTAAGCTCAGACTGTACTCAGAGCTCAGTCTCTATTCAGAGCTCAGACTGTACTCGGATCTCAGGCTGTACTCAGATCTCAGACTGTACTCAAAGCTCAGAATGTACTCAAAGCTCAGACTGTACTCAAAGCTCAGACTGTACTCAGAGCTCAGACAGTACCTTAAGCTCAGACTGTACTCAGATCTCAGTCTGTATTCAGAGCTCAGACTGTACTCAGAGCTCAGACTGTACTCCGAGCTCAGATTATACCCAGTGCTCAGACAGTACCCAGAGCTCAGACTGTATTCAGAGCTCAGAATGTACTCAGAGCGCAGACTGTTCCCAGAGCTCAGATTGTATTCAGAGCTCAGACTGCATTTGGTGCTCAGTTTGAACCCTGAGCTCAGACAGTACTCAGAGATCAGACTGTATTCACACGTCAGACTATATCTGGAGCTCAGTCTGTACCCGGCATTCAGAATGTACCCAGAACTCAGTCTGTACCCAGAACTCAGACTGTACTCAGAGCTCAGACTGTACTCAGAGCTCATGCTGTACTCAGAGCTCAGACTGTACCTGGAGCTCAGACTGTACTCAGAGCTCAGAATGTTCCTGGAGCTCTGACTGTACTCAATGAACAGGCTGAACTCGGAACTCAGGCTGTACTCAGAGCTCAGACTGTACTCAGAGCTTAGACTGTACCTGGATCTCAGACTGTACTCAGGACTAAGACTACTCAGAGCTCAGGCTGTACTCAGAGCTCAGACTGCACTCAGAGCACAGACTGTACTCAGAGCTCAGACTGTATCTGGACCTCAGACTGTACCCAGAGCTCTCTCTGTACCTGGAGCTTTGACTGTACTCAGAGTTCAGACTGTACCCATAGCTCAGACTGTAATCTGAGATCAGAAAGTATCTGGAGCTCAGACTGTACTCAGAGCTCAGACTGTACTCCGTGCTCAGACTGTATTCAGTGCTCAGACTGTACTCAAAGCTCAGAATGTACTCAAAGCTCAGACTGTACCCAGAGCTCAGACTGTACCCAGAGCTCAGACTGTATACAGAGCTCAGATTGTGCCCAGAGCTCAGATTGTACTCAGAGCTCAGACTGTACCTTAAGATCAGACTGTACTCAGAGCTCAGTCTGTATGCAGAGCTCAGAATGTACTCAGAGATCAGACTGTACTGTGAGCTCAGACTGTACCCACTGCTAAGACTGTAGTCGTAGCTCAGACTGTACCTTAAGCTCAGACTGTACTCAGAGCTCAGTCTCTATTCAGAGCTCAGAATGTACTCAGAACTCAGACTGTACTCACAGCTCAAACTGTACTCAGAGCTCAGATTGTACTCAGATCTCAGACTGTACTCAATGCTCAGACTGTTCCCGGAGCTCAGACTGTACCCAGAGCTCAGATTGTACTCAGAGCTCAGACTGTACCTTAAGCTCAGACTGTACTCAGAGCTCAGTCAGTATTCAGAGCTCAGACTGTACTCAGTGCTCAGACAGTACTCAGAGCTCAGACTGTACTCACAGTTCAGACTCTACTCAGAGCACAGACTGTACTCAGCTCAGACTGTATCTGGACCTCAGACTGTACCCAGAGCTCTCTCTGTACCTCTAGCTTAGACTGTACTCAGAATTCAGACTGTACCCATAGCTTAGACTGTAATCTGAGATCAGACAGTGTCTGGAGCTCAGACTGTACTCAGAGCTCAGACTGTACCTTAAGATCAGACTGTACTCAGAGCTCAGTCTGTATGCAGAGCTCAGAATGTACTCAGAGATCAGACTGTACTGTGAGCTCAGACTGTACCCACTGCTAAGACTGTAGTCGTAGCTCAGACTGTACCTTAAGCTCAGACTGTACTCAGAGCTCAGTCTCTATTCAGAGCTCAGAATGTACTCAGAACTCAGACTGTACTCACAGCTCAAACTGTACTCAGAGCTCAGATTGTACTCAGATCTCAGACTGTACTCAATGCTCAGACTGTTCCCGGAGCTCAGACTGTACCCAGAGCTCAGATTGTACTCAGAGCTCAGACTGTACCTTAAGCTCAGACTGTACTCAGAGCTCAGTCAGTATTCAGAGCTCAGACTGTACTCAGTGCTCAGACAGTACTCAGAGCTCAGACTGTACTCACAGTTCAGACTCTACTCAGAGCACAGACTGTACTCAGCTCAGACTGTATCTGGACCTCAGACTGTACCCAGAGCTCTCTCTGTACCTCTAGCTTAGACTGTACTCAGAATTCAGACTGTACCCATAGCTTAGACTGTAATCTGAGATCAGACAGTGTCTGGAGCTCAGACTGTACTCAGAGCTCACACTGAAACCGGATCTCTGACTGTACTCAGAGCTCAGAATGTACTCTGAGCTCAGACAGTACCCAGAGCTAAGACTGTACTCGGAGCTCAGACTGTACGTGGTACGTTCAGCAGAGGCGAGGTCAGAGAGCTTGGACCTGTGGGAGAGCAGCAGCGCGACCGGTGGCACTTAAAACCGGCGGGTTCAGCAGAGGCGGGACCAAATCAACAGCAGAGCAGAGAGGCCCACAGCCCCGAGACCGGAGAAGCAGCGGACCTGCGCGGGAGCAGCCCGAGGCGGGAGAGCTTAAAGGCTTGAGAGGGAGCAGTCAGAGGCACCAACCAATCCAGGTTCCAGGAGAGAGCTGGTGCAGTCGGGAGAGCAGGAGGCCAGTAACTGCTGGGGCAGTCGGGAGAGCAGGAGGCCAGTAACTGGTGAGTTTAAAGCTCACCTTTCGCGGGCTTTTTCTTTCACAGCTGGTGCAGTCAGGAGAGCAGGAGGCCAGTAACTCTTATATAAGTGGAGCTGTTGCTAAAACCGAAACACTACAGTGTAGTGTCTCCCACCCTTCCACCTCCTCTAACCTTTTAGGGGTTAGGGGAAGTTGAAAAGGTAGGTTCAATTTATTTTATTTCAGGAGCCTAACCTAGGTGGAAAAGGTTCCAGGACAGGAGGCGGCAGTGAAAATACAACACCAGAAAACAGGTAGGTGACTGGTTGGTGAGTACTTTCACAAACTTATTCTAAGTAGAATTCAATAATTAAGCTAAATCGTAGTAAATAAAAGGGTCTTGTAAGGGTTAAGTCATGGAAGGGCAGCTCAGACCCGTGTCATGCTCCTCCTGTGCCATGTGGGAAATCAGGGACACTGTCCCTGACAACTATGTGTGCAGGAAGTGTGTCCAGCTGCAGCTCCTAGCGGACCGCATGGCGGCGCTGGAGCTGCGAATGGACTCACTCTGGAGCATACGCGATGCTGAGGATCTTGTGGATAGCACATTCAGTGAGTTGGTCACACCGCAGGTAAAGGCTAGCTCAGACAGTAAATGGGTGACCAAAAGGCAGGGTAAAGGCAGGAAGGTAGTGCAGGAGTCACCTGCGGTCATCTCCCTCCAAAACAGGTTTACCGTTTTGGGTACTGTTGGGGGAGATGACTTATCAGGGGAAGGCACCAGCAGCCAGGTTCAGGGCACCATGACTGGCTCTGCTGCACAGAAGGGCGGGAAAAAGAGGGATAGGGCTATAGTGATAGGGGATTCAATTGTAAGGGGGATAGACAGGAGTTTCTGTGGCCGAGACCGAGACTCCAAGATGGTATGTTGCCTCCCTGGTGCAAGGGTCAAGGATGTCTCGGAGCGGGTGCAGAGCATTCTGAAGGGGGAGGGGGATCAGCCAGTTGTCGTGGTACATGTAGGTACCAACGATGTAGGTAAAAAGAGGGAGGAGGTCCTACAAGCTGAATTTAGGGAGTTAGGAGCTAAATTGAAAAGTAGGACCTCAAAGGTAGTAATCTCTGGATTGCTACCAGTGCCACGAGCTAATAAGTTTAGAGAGAGCAAGATAGATAAGCTAAATACGTGGCTTGAGCAGTGGTGCAAGGGAGAGGGATTTAAATTCTTGAGGCATTGGAACCAGTTCTTGGGGAGGAGTGACCTGTACCAAGGGGACGGTCTACACCTGAACTGTGAGGGAGCTGATGTCCTCGGGGTAATATTTTCTAGGGCGGTTCGGGAGGATTTAAACTAATTTGGCAGGGGGATGGGAACCTAGGTAGTGGAAAAGAGGGAAGTCATATGAAGTCAGAAATAGATGGTAGAAAGATGAGAAGCAATAAGCAAAGGAGAGAAACACAAAGGGCCAAACTAATTCATAATGAGAGTGTGAAAAAAGCAAGCCTGAAGGCTTTGTATCTTAATGCTAGAAGCATTAGGAACAAGGTGGATGAATTAGTTGTGGAAATAGAGGTAAACAAGTATGATTTGATTGGGATTACAGAAACGTGGCTGCAGGGTGGGCAAGGCTGGGAACTTAACATCCAGGGATATACAATATTTAGGAAGGATCGGCAAAAAGGTAGGGGAGGTGGGGTAGCATTGCTGGTAAAGGAGGGGATTAATGCAATGGAAAGGAAGGATATTAACTCGGATGAAACGGAATCTGTATGGGTAGAAATGAGAAATAGCAAGGGGAGGAAAACGTTAGTGGGTGTGATATATAGGCCTCCAAATAGTAATATGGAGGTGAGGGAAGGCATAAAAAGGGAAATTAGAGAAGCGTGCGATAAGAGCACAGCTGTCATCATGGGTGACTTTAATTTACATATTGATTGGACTACCCAAACTAGTAAAAATTCTGAGGAGGAGGAATTCCTGGAATGTTTTCGGGACGGTTATCTGGACCAATATGTCGAGGAGCCGACTCGAGATCAGGCCATTTTAGACTGGGTATTGTGCAATGAGAAGGGACTTATCAGCAATCTTCTTGTACGAGGCCCCTTGGGTCAGAGCGATCATAATATGATCGAGCTCTCAGTCGAGATGGAGAGTGAGGAAATTGAATCAGAGACTAAGGTCCAGAACTTAAATAAAGGGAATTACGAGGGTATGAGACGGGAATTGGGTAAGATTGATTGGGTGGTGTTTCTGGGGGGATTGACAGTGGATAGACAATGGCAAGCATTCAAAGATAGAATGGAAGAATTCCAGAACATGTTTATACCGGTTTGGCACAAAAATAAACCTAAAAAGGTGACTCAACCGTGGATAACGAGGGAAATTAGGGACAGCATAAAATTAAAAAAAAGGGCATATCAACTGGCAAAAAAAAGCACCAGACCGGAAGATTGGGGGCAGTACAAGATACAGCAAAAGAGGACAAAGGGATTAATCAGGAAGGGGAAAATAGAATACGAAAGTAAACTTGCAGCAAACATAAAGACAGACTGCAAAAGCTTTTATCGGTATATCAGGAGGAAAAGACTGGTAAAATCCCAAGTCGGTCCCTTGCAGTCCGATTCGGGAGAATATATAATGGAGAATAAGGAAATGGCTGACCAATTAAACTCATACTTTGGTTCTGTATTCACAAAGGAGGACACAAATAACCTCCCAGGAATATCGGCAAACATAGGGACTAATGAGAGGGAGGAGCTGACAGAAATTAGTATCTCTAGGGATATGGTGCTGGGTAAGTTGAGGGGACTGAAGGCCGACAAATCCCCGGGGCCTGATAAACTACATCCTAGGGTACTTAAGGAGGTGGCCCTGGAGATAGCAGATGCTCTAAGGATCATCTTCCGGAACTCCATTGACTCGGGAACAGTACCCGTGGATTGGAGGGTAGCTAATGTTACCCCAATATTTAAAAAGGGGGGTAGAGAGAAAGCAGGGAATTATAGACCAGTAAGCCTTACATCGGTTGTGGGCAGAATGCTAGAGTCCATTATTAAGGATAAAATAGCGGAGCACTTGACAAATGGGGAAAGGATCGGACAGAGTCAACATGGATTTACAAAGGGTAAATCGTGTTTGACTAATCTGCTGGAATTTTTTGAGGAAGTAACTGGTAAAATAGATGGGGGAGAGCCAGTGGATGTGGTGTACCTTGACTTCCAGAAAGCCTTCGATAAGGTTCCACACAAAAGATTATCATGCAAAATTAAGGCTCATGGGATTGGGGGCAAAGTATTAACGTGGATAGAGAACTGGCTGGCGGATAGAAAACAGAGAGTTGGAATAAACGGCTCGTTTTCGGAGTGGCAGGCAGTGACCAGCGGGGTGCCGCAAGGATCTGTCCTGGGACCCCAGCTGTTCACAATATATATAAATGATCTGGATCAGGGAATTGGATGCAATATTTCCAAATTCGCTGACGACACTAAACTAGGAGGAGGGGTGGGCTCTGATGAGGATGTCAGGAGGCTACAGTGCGATTTGGACAGGTTGGGGGAATGGGCGGATACGTGGCAGATGCACTATAATGTGGATAAATGCGAGGTTATCCACTTTGGGGGTAAAAACAGGAGGGTAGATTATTATCTAAATGGCAATAGATTGGGCGATGGGGAAGTGCAGAGGGACCTGGGTGTTCTTGTGCACCAGTCACTGAAGGAGAGCATGCAGGTGCAACAGGCGATTAAGAAGGCAAATGGTATGTTGGCCTTCATATCAAGGGGGTTCGAGTATAGGAATAGGGATACCTTACTACAGCTGTACAAGGTGCTGGTGAGACCGCATCTGGAGTATTGTGTACAGTTTTGGTCGCCCCATCTGCGGAAGGATGTTCTTGCCATGGAAAGAGTGCAACGGCGATTCACCAGGCTGATACCTGGAATGGCGGGAATGACCTACGAAGAGAGATTAAATAGTTTGGGCTTGTACTCACTGGAGTTTAGAAGATTGAGAGGGGATCTCATCGAAACATATAAAATTATGGCAGGCCTGGACAGGCTGAATTCAGAGAGAATGTTTCCAATGGCCGGGGAGCACAGAACCAGGGGCCACAGTCTAAAAATAGCGGGCAAATCATTTAAAACAGAGATGAGGAAGAATTTCTTCACTCAAAGAGTGGTGAGCCTGTGGAATTCCCTGCCACAGAGGGCTGCAAAGGCTAATTCAATAAATATTTTCAAGAGAGAATTGGATATATTTCTGAAGGCTAAGGGGATTAAGGGTTACGGAGAAAAGGCGGGGACGGGGTACTGAACTGGTAAGATCAGCTATGATCTCAGACGAAGATCAGCCATGATCTCATTGAATGGTGGAGCAGGCTCGAAGGGCCGAATGGCCTACTCCTGTTCCTATCTCTATGTTTTAATGTTTAATGAACTCAGACTGTACTCAGAGCTCAGAATGTACTCAGAGCTCAGACTGTGCTCTGAGCTCAGACTGTACCCAGAGCTAAGACTGTACTCGCAGCTCAGACTGTACCTTAAGCTCAGACTGTACTCAGAGCTCAGTCTCTATTCAGAGCTCAGACTGTACTCAGAGCTCAGACTGTAATCAGAGCTCAGACTGTACTCAAAGCTCAGACTGTTCCCGGAGCTCAGACTGGACCCAGAGCTCAGACTGTATTCAAAGCTCAGACTGTTCCCAGAGCTCAGACTGTACCCAGAGCTCAGACTGTACTCAGAGCTCAGACTGTACCTTATGGTCAGACTGTACTCAGAGCTCAGTCTGTATAAGGAGCTCAGACTATACTCAGAGCTCAGAATGTACACAGAGCTCAGACTGTACTCGGAGCTCAGTCTGTACTCAGACCTCAGACTGTACTCAGAGCTCAGGCTGTACTCAGAGCTCAGCCTGTACTCGGACCTCAGACTGTACTCAGAGCGCAGACTGTTCCCAGAGATCAGACTGTATTCACACCTCAGACTATATTTGGAGCTCAGTCTGTACCCGGCATTCTGAATGTACCCGGAACTCAGTCTGTACCCAGAACTCAGACTGTACTCAGATCTCGGACTGTACTCAGAACTCATGCTGTACTCAGAGCTCAGACTGTACCTGGAGCTCAGACTGTGCTCAGAGCTCAAAATGTTCCTGGGGCTCTGACTGTACTCAATGAACAGGCTGAACTCGGAACTCAGGCTGTACTCAGAGCTCAGACTGTACTCAGAGCTTAGACTGTACCTGGATCTCAGACTGTACTCAGGGCTAAGACTGTACTCAGAGCTCAGGCTATACTCAGAGCTCAGACTGCACTCAGAGCACAGACTGTACTCAGAGCTCAGACTGTATCTGGACCTCAGACTGTACCCAGAGCTCTCTCTGTACCTGGAGCTTTGACTGTACTCAGAGTTCAGACTGTACCCATAGCTCAGACTGTAATCTGAGATCAGACAGTGTCTGGAGCTCAGACTGTACTCAGAGCTCAGACTGTACTCAGTTCTCAGACTGTACTCAGTGCTCAGACTGTACTCAAAGCTCAGAATGTACTCAAAGCTCAGACTGTACCCAGAGCTCAGACTGTACCCAGAGCTCAGACTGTATACAGAGCTCAGATTGTGCCCAGAGCTCAGATTGTACTCAGAGCTCAGACTGTACCTTAAGATCAGACTGTACTCAGAGCTCAGTCTGTATGCAGAACTCAGAATGTACTCAGAGATCAGACTGTACTCAGAGCTCAGACTGTACCCAAATCTCAGACTGTACCCGGACCTCAGACTGTACTGTGAGCTCAGACTGTACCCACTGCTAAGACTGTAGTCGTAGCTCAGACTGTACCTTAAGCTCAGACTGTACTCAGAGCTCAGTCTCTATTCAGAGCTCAGAATGTACTCAGAGCTCAGACTGTACTCAGAGCTCAGACTGTAATCAGATCTCAGACTGTACTCAATGCTCAGGCTGTTCCCGGAGCACAGACTGTACCCAGAGCTCAGACTGTACTCAGAGCTCAGACTGTAACTTAAGCTCAGACTGTACTCAGAGCTCAGTCAGTATTCAGAGCTCAGGCTGTACTCAGTGCTCAGACAGTACTCAGAGCTCAGACTGTAATCAGAGCTCAGACTGTATTCAGAGCTCAGAATGTACTCAGGGCTCAGACTGTACTCTGAGTTCAGACTGTACTCACAGTTCAGACTCTACTCAGAGCACAGACTGTACTCAGCTCAGACTGTTTCTGGACCTCAGACTGTACCCAGAGCTCTCTCTGTACCTCTAGCTTAGACTGTACTCAGAATTCAGACTGTACCCATAGCTTAGACTGTAATCTGAGATCAGACAGTATCTGGAGCTCAGACTGTACTCAGAGCTCACACTGTAACCGGAGCTCTGACTGTACTCAGAGCTCACACTGTAACCGGAGCTCTGACTGTACTCAGAGCTCAGAATGTACTCTGAGCTCAGACAGTACCCAGAGCTAAGACTGCACTCGGAGCTCAGACTGTACGTGGAACTCAGACTGTACTCAGAGCTCAGAATGTACTCAGAGCTCAGACTGTGCTCTGAGCTCAGACTGTACCCAGAGCTAAGAATGTACTCGCAGCTCAGACTGTACCTTAAGCTCAGACTGTACTCAGAGCTCAGTCTCTATTCAGAGCTCAGACTGTACTCAGAGCTCAGACTGTACTCAGAGCTCAGACTGTAATCAGAGCTCAGACTGTACTCAAAGCTCAGACTGTTCCCGGAGCTCAGACTGTATCCAGAGCTCAGACTGTATTCAAAGCTCAGACTGTTCCCGGAGCTCAGACTGTACCCAGAGCTCAGACTGTACTCAGAGCTCAGACTGTACCTTATGCTCAGAGTGCACTCAGAGCTCAGTCTGTATTCAGAGCTCAGACTGTACTCAGAGCTCAGAATGTACACAGAGCTCAGACTGTATTCAGAGCTCAGATTGTACTCAGAGCTCAGACTGTAATCAGAGCTCAGATTGCAATCAGAGCTCAGACTGTACTCAGAGCTCAGACTGTACTCAGAGCTCAGATTGTACCCGGAGCTCAGACTGTACCCAGAGCTCAGCCTGTACCCGGAGCTCAGACTGTACTCAGAGATCAGACGGTACTCACAGCTGAGACTGTACTCAGAGATCAGAATGTTCCTGGAGCTCAGACTGTATTCAATGAACAGGTTGTACTCGGACTCAGGCTGTCCTCAGAGCTCAGACTGTACTCAGAGCTTAGACTGTACTTGGATCTCAGACTGTACTCAGGGCTAAGACTGTACTCAGAGCTCAGGCTATACTCAGAGCTCAGACTGCACTCAGAGCACAGACTGTACTCAGAGCTCAGACTGTATCTGGACCTCAGACTGTACCCAGAGCTCTCTCTGTACCTGGAGCTTTGACTGTACTCAGAGTTCAGACTGTACCCATAGCTCAGACTGTAATCTGAGATCAGACAGTGTCTGGAGCTCAGACTGTACTCAGAGCTCAGACTATACTCAGTGCTCAGACTGTACTCAAAGCTCAGAATGTACTCAAAGCTCAGACTGTACCCAGAGCTCAGACTGTACCCAGAGCTCAGACTGTACACAGAGCTCAGATTGTGCCCAGAGCTCAGATTGTACTCAGAGCTCAGACTGTACTCGGAGCTCAGTCTGTACTCAGAGCTCAGACTGTACTCAGAGCTCAGGCTGTACTCAGAGCTCAGACTGTACTGAGAGTGCTGACTGTTCCCAGAGTTCAGAATGTACTCAGAGTGCTGACTGTTCCCAGAGCTCAGACTGTATTCAGACCTCAGACTGTATTTCAAGCTCAGTCTGTACCCGGTATTCAGACTGTACCCGGAACTCAGACTGTACCCAGAGCTCAGACTGTACTCAGAGCTCAGACTGTACTCAGTGCTCAGACTGTGCCCGGAGCTCAGACTCTACTCAGAGCTCAGACTGTACTCAGAGCTCAGACTGTACTCAGAGCTCAGACTGTACTCAGAGCTCAGATTGTACCCGGAGCTCAGACTGTACCCAGAGCTCAGCCTGTACCCGGAGCTCAGACTGTACTCAGAGATCAGACGGTACTCACAGCTGAGACTGTATTCAGAGATCAGAATGTTCCCGGAGCTCAGACTGTATTCAATGAACAGGCTGAACTCGGACTCAGGCTGTACTCAGAGCTCAGACTGTACTCAGAGCTTAGACTGTACCTGGATCTCAGACTGTACTCAGGGCTGAGACTGTCCTCAGAGCTCAGGCTATACTCAGAGCTCAGACTGCACTCAGAGCACAGACTGTACTCAGAGCTCAGACTGTATCTGGACCTCAGACTGTACCCAGAGCTCTCTCTGTACCTGGAGCTTTGACTGTACTCAGAGTTCAGACTGTACCCATAGCTCAGACTGTAATCTGAGATCAGACAGTGTCTGGAGCTCAGACTGTACTCAGAGCTCAGACTGTACTCAGTGCTCAGACTGTACTCAGTGCTCAGACTGTACTCAAAGCTCAGAATGTACTCAGAGCTCAGACTGTACCCAGATCTCAGACTGTACCCAGAGCTCAGACTGTATACAGAGCTCAGATTGTGCCCAGAGCTCAGATTGTACTCAGAGCTCAGACTGTACCTTAAGATCAGACTGTACTCAGAGCTCAGTCTGTATGCAGAACTCAGAATGTACTCAGAGATCAGACTGTACTCAGAGCTCAGACTGTACCCAAATCTCAGACTGTACCTGAACCTCAGACTGTACTGTGAGCTCAGACTGTACCCACTGCTAAGACTGTAGTCGTAGCTCAGACTGTACCTTAAGCTCAGACTGTACTCAGAGCTCAGTCTCTATTCAGAGCTCAGAATGTACTCAGAGCTCAGACTGTACTCAGAGCTCAGACTGTACTCAGAGCTCAGACTGTATTCAGATCTCAGACTGTACTCAATGCTCAGACTGTTCCCGGAGCACAGACTGTACCCAGAGC
This sequence comes from Somniosus microcephalus, assembly GCF_052327205.1. NCBI lineage: Eukaryota > Metazoa > Chordata > Chondrichthyes > Squaliformes > Somniosidae > Somniosus > Somniosus microcephalus. The sequence continues at coordinate 66,562,758 of NC_141010.1, read as the reverse complement.
TCAGACTGTACTCAGAGCTCAGACTGTACCTTAAGCTCAGACTGTACTCAGAGCTCAGTCAGTATTCAGAGCTCAGGCTGTACTCAGTGCTCAGACAGTACTCAGAGCTCAGACTGTAATCAGAGCTCAGACTGTATTCAGAGCTCAGAATGTACTCAGGGCTCAGACTGTACTCTGAGTTCAGACTGTACTCACAGTTCAGACTCTACTCAGAGCACAGACTGTACTCAGCTCAGACTGTTTCTGGACCTCAGACTGTACCCAGAGCTCTCTCTGTACCTCTAGCTTAGACTGTACTCAGAATTCAGACTGTACCCATAGCTTGGACTGTAATCTGAGATCAGACAGTATCTGGAGCTCAGACTGTACTCAGAGCTCACACTGTAACCGGAGCTCTGACTGTACTCAGAGCTCACACTGTAACTGGAGCTCTGACTGTACTCAGAGCTCAGAATGTACTCTGAGCTCAGACAGTACCCAGAGCTAAGACTGCACTCGGAGCTCAGACTGTACGTGGAACTCAGACTGTACTCAGAGCTCAGAATGTACTCAGAGCTCAGACTGTGCTCTGAGCTCAGACTGTACCCAGAGCTAAGAATGTACTCGCAGCTCAGACTGTACCTTAAGCTCAGACTGTACTCAGAGCTCAGTCTCTATTCAGAGCTCAGACTGTACTCAGAGCTCAGACTGTACTCAGAGCTCAGACTGTAATCAGAGCTCAGACTGTACTCAAAGCTCAGACTGTTCCCGGAGCTCAGACTGTATCCAGAGCTCAGACTGTATTCAAAGCTCAGACTGTTCCCGGAGCTCAGACTGTACCCAGAGCTCAGACTGTACTCAGAGCTCAGACTGTACCTTATGCTCAGAGTGCACTCAGAGCTCAGTCTGTATTCAGAGCTCAGACTGTACTCAGAGCTCAGAATGTACACAGAGCTCAGACTGTACTCAGAGCTCAGAATGTACACAGAGCTCAGACTGTATTCAGAGCTCAGATTGTACTCAGAGCTCAGACTGTAATCAGAGCTCAGATTGCAATCAGAGCTCAGACTGTACTCAGAGCTCAGACTGTACTCAGAGCTCAGATTGTACCCGGAGCTCAGACTGTACCCAGAGCTCAGCCTGTACCCGGACCTCAGACTGTACTCAGAGATCAGACGGTACTCACAGCTGAGACTGTACTCAGAGATCAGAATGTTCCCGGAGCTCAGACTGTATTCAATGAACAGGCTGAACTCGGACTCAGGCTGTCCTCAGAGCTCAGACTGTACTCAGAGCTTAGACTGTACCTGGATCTCAGACTGTACTCAGGGCTAAGACTGTACTCAGAGCTCAGGCTATACTCAGTGCTCAGACTGTACTCAAAGCTCAGAATGTAATCAGTGCTCAGGCTGTACCCAGCGCTCAGACTGTAATCTGAGATCAGACAGTGTCTGGAGCTCAGACTGTACTCAGAGCTCAGACTGTACTCAGAGCTCAGACTGTACTCAGAGCTCAGGCTGTACTCAGAGCTCAGACTGTACTGAGAGTGCTGACTGTTCCCAGAGTTCAGAATGTATTCAGACCTCAGACTGTATTTCAAGCTCAGTCTGTACCCGGTATTCAGACTGTACCCGGAACTCAGACTGTACCCAGAGCTCAGACTGTACTCAGAGCTCAGACTGTACTCAGTGCTCAGACTGTGCCCGGAGCTCAGACTCTACTCAGAGCTCAGCCACTAATCAGAGCTCAGACTGTACCCAGAGCTAAGAATGTACTCGCAGCTCAGACTGTACCTTAAGCTCAGGCTGTACTCAGAGCTCAGTCTCTATTCAGAGCTCAGACTGTACTCAGAGCTCAGACTGTACTCAGAGCTCAGACTGTAATCAGAGCTCAGACTGTACTCAAAGCTCAGACTGTTCCCGGAGCTCAGACTGTATCCAGAGCTCAGACTGTATTCAAAGCTCAGACTGTTCCCGGAGCTCAGACTGTACCCAGAGCTCAGACTGTACTCAGAGCTCAGACTGTACCTTATGCTCAGAGTGCACTCAGAGCTCAGTCTGTATTCAGAGCTCAGACTGTACTCAGAGCTCAGAATGCACACAGAGCTCAGACTGTATTCAGAGCTCAGATTGTACTCAGAGCTCAGACTGTAATCAGAGCTCAGATTGCAATCAGAGCTCAGACTGTACTCAGAGCTCAAACTGTACTCAGAGCTCAGACTGTACTCAGAGCTCAGACTGTACTCAGAGCTCAGACTGTACTCGGAGCTCAGTCTGTACTCAGAGCTCAGACTGTACTCAGAGCTCAGGCTGTACTCAGAGCTCAGACTGTACTGAGAGTGCTGACTGTTCCCAGAGTTCAGAATGTACTCAGAGTGCTGACTGTTCCCAGAGCTCAGACTGCATTCAGACCTCAGACTGTATTTCAAGCTCAGTCTGTACCCGGTATTCAGACTGTACCTGGAACTCAGACTGTACCCAGAGCTCAGACTGTACTCAGAGCTCAGACTGTACTCAGTGCTCAGATTGTGCCCGGAGCTCAGACTCTACTCAGAGCTCAGACTGTACTCAGAGCTCAGACTGTACTCAGATCTCAGACTGTACTCAGATCTCAGACTGTACTCAGAGATCAGACTGTATTCAGAGCTCAGATTGTACCCGGAGCTCAGACTGTACCCAGAGCTCAGCCTGTACCCGGAGCTCAGACTGTACTCAGAGATCAGACGGTACTCACAGCTGAGACTGTACTCAGAGATCAGAATGTTCCCGGAGCTCAGACTGTATTCAATGAACAGGCTGAACTCGGACTCAGGCTGTACACGGAGCTCAGATTGTACTCAGAGCTCAGACTCTACTCAGAGCTCAGACTGTATATAGACCTCAGACTGTAACTTAAGCTCAGATTGTACCTGGTGCTCAGACTGTACCCAGAGCTCAGGCTGTATTCAGAGCTAATACTGCACTTGCAGCTCAGACTGTACTCAGAGCTCAGACTGTACTCAGAGCTCAGACTGTACATTAAGCTCAGACTGTACTCAGAGCTCAGTCTGTATTCAGAGCTCAGACTGTACTCAGTGCTCAGAATGTACCCAGAGCTCAGACTGTATTCGGAGCTCAGGCTGCATTTGGTGTTCAGTCTAATCCTTGAGCTCAGACTGTACTCAGAGCTCAGCCTGTACTCGGACCTCAGACTGTACTCAGAGCGCAAACTGTTCCCAGAGCTCAGACTGTAATCAGACCTCAGACTGTATTTGGAGCTCAGTCTGTACCCGGCATTCAGACTGGAACCTGGAACTCAGACTGTACCCGGAAATCAGACTGTACTCAGAGCTCAGACTGTACCCGGAGCTTAGACTGTAATCTGAGATCAGACAGTATCTGGAGCTCAGACTGTACCCAGAGCTCAGCCTGTACCCGGAGCTCAGACTGTACTCAGAGATCAGACGGTTCTCACAGCTCAGACTGTACTCAGAGATCAGAATGTTCCCGGAGCTCAGACTGTACTCAATGAACAGGCTGAACTCGGACTCAGGCTGTACACGGAGCTCAGACTATACTCAGAACTTAGACTGTACCTGGATCTCAGACTGTACTCAGGGCTCAGACTGTATTCAGAGTTCAGTCTGTACTCAGAGCTCAGACTGTCCTCAGAGCTCAGACTTTACTCAGAGCTCAGACTGTATCTGGACCTCAGACTGTACCCAGAGCTCTCCCTGAAGCTGCAGCTTAGACTGTACTCAGAGTTCAGACTGTACCCAGAGCGTAGACTGTAATCTGTGATCAGACAGTATCTGGAGCTCAGACTGTACTCAGAGCTCAGACTGTACTCAGAGCTCAGACTGTAATCAGAGCTCAGACTGTATTCAGAGCTCAGATTGTACTCCGATCTCAGACTGTACTCAGAGCTCAAACTGTACTCAGAGCTCAGAATGTACTCAGAGCTCAGACTGTACCCTAGCTCAGACTGTACCCAGAGCTCAGACTGTACTCAGAGCTCAGACTGTAACTTAAGCTCAGACTGTAATCAGAGCTCAGACTGTACTCAGTACTCAGATTGTACCTGGTGCTCAGACTGTACCCAGAGCTCAGACTGTATTCAGAGCTAATATTGCATTTGCAGCTCAGACTGTACTCAGAGCTCAGACTGTACTCAGAGCTCAGACTGTACCATAAGCTCAGACTGTACTCAGAGCTCAATCTGTATTCAGAGCTCAGACTGTAATCAGAGCTCAGACTGTACTCAGAGCTCAGAATGTACTCAGAGCTCAGACTGTACCCTAGCTCAGACTGTACTCAGAGCTCAGACTGAACCCATAGCTCTGACTGTATTAGAGCTCAGACTGTACTCAGAGCTCAGACTGTACTCAGAGCTCAGATTGTACCCGGTGCTCAGACTGCACTTGGAGGTCAGACTGTACTCAGAGCTCAGACTGTACTTAGAGCTCAGACTGTACCCGTAGCTCCGACTGTACTCAGACCTCAGACTGTACTCAGTGCTCAGACTGTTCTCAGTGCTCAGACAGTACTCAAATCTCAGAATGTAATCAAAGCTCAGACTGTTCCCAGAGCTCAGACTGAAATCAGAGCTCAGACTGTACCTTAAGCTCAGACTGTACTCAGAGCTCAGTCTGTATTCAGAGCTCAAACTGTACTCAGAGCTCAGACTGTACTCAGTGCTCAGACTGCACTCAGAGCTCAGACTATGCCTGGAGCTCAGACTGTACTCACTGCTCAGTCTGTATCTGGAGCTCACACTGTACTCAGATCTCAGACTGTACCTTAAGCTCAGTCTGTACTCAGAGCTCAGTCTGTACTCAGAGCTCAGAGTGTACTCAGAGCTCAGACTGTAGAGTCATAGAGTCATAGAGTAATACAGCACGGATAGAGGCCCTTCGGCCCATCGTGTCCGCGCCGGCCATCAAGCCCTGTCTAATCTAATCCCATATTCCAGCATTTGGCCCGTAGCCTTGTATGCTATGGCATTTCAAGTGCACATCCAAATGCTTCTTAAATGTTGTGAGGGTTTCTGCCTCCACAACCCTTTCAGGCAGTGAGTTCCAGACTCCAACCACCCTCTGGGTGAAAAAGTTCTTTCTCAAATCCCCTCTAAACCTCCCGCCCTTTACCTTGAATCTATGCCCCCTAGTTATTGACCCCTCTACTAAGGGAAAAAGCTCCTCAGCATCCATCCTATCTATGCCCCTCATAATTTTGTACACCTCAATCATGTCCCCCCTCAGCCTCCTCAGCTCCAAGGAAAACAAACCCAACCTGCCCAGTCTCTCTTCATAGCTGAAGCGCTCCAGCCCTGGTAACATCCTGGTGAACCTCCTCTGCACCCTCTCTAATGCGATCACATCCTTCCTGTAGTGTGGCGACCAGAACTGCACACAATATTCCAGCTGTGGCCTAACCAGTGTTTTATACAGCTCCATCATAACCTCCTTGCTCTTATATTCAATGCCTCGGCTAATGAAGGCAAGTATCCCATATGCCTTTTTTACCACCTTATCCACCTGTTCCGCCGCCTTCAGGGATCTGTGTACTTGCACACCCAGATCCCTCTGACCCTCCGTCTTGCCTAGGGTCTTTCCATTCATTGTGTATTCCTTTGCCTTGTTAGTCCCCCCAAAGTGCATCACCTCGCACTTTTCCGGGTTAAATTCCATTTGCCACTGTTCCGCCCATCTGACCAACCCATCTATATCGTCCTGCAGACTGAGGCTACCCTCCTCGCTATTTACCACCCTACCAATTTTTGTATCATCCGCGAACTTACTGATCATACCCTTTACATTCATATCCAAGTCATTAATGTAGACCACAAACAGCAAGGGACCCAGCACCGATCCCTGTGGTACCCCACTGGCCACAGGCTTCCAGTCACAAAAACAACCTTCAACCATCACCCTCTGCCTTCTGCCACTAAGCCAGTTTTGTATCCAATGTGCCAAGGCACCCTGGATTCCATGGGCTCTTACCTTCTTGACCAGTCTCCTGTGCGGGACTTTATCGAAGGCCTTACTGAAATCCATGTATACCACATCCACTGCGTTACCCTCATCCACACACCTAGTCACCCCCTCAAAAAATTCAATCAAATTAGTCAGACATGATCTTCCCTTGACAAAGCCATGTTGACTATCCCTGATTAATCCTTGCCTCTCCAAGTGGAGACAAATTTTGTCCCTCAGGATTTTTTCCAATAATTTTCCTACCACTGATGTTAGGCTCACTGGCCTGTAGTTCCCCGGTTTTTCCCTACTACCCTTCTTGAATAATGGTACTACATTAGCGGTTCTCCAGTCCTCTGGCACATCCCCTGTGGCCAGAGAGGTCCTGAATATATGTGTTAGAGCCCCCGCAATCTCCTCCTTTGCCTCACACAGCAGCCTGGGATACATTTCATCCGGGCCTGGGGATTTATCCATTTTTAGGCCAGCTAAAACCGCCAATACCTCCCCCCACTCGATGTTAATATGTTCGAGCATATCACAGTCCCCCCGCCCTATTTCTATGTCTACATCGTCCTTCTCCATAGTGAAAACAGACGCAAAAAATTCATTCAGAACCCCTCCTACATCTTCCGGCTCCACACACAGATTGCCACTTTTGTCCCTAATGGGCCCTATTTTTTCCCTAGTTATCCTCTTACCCTTAATATACTTATAAAACATCTTCGGATTTTCCTTTATTTTGCTTGCCAGTGTTATTTCATGGCCCCTCCTTGATCTCCTAATTTCTTTTTTAAGTATCCCCCTGCACTTTTTGTACTCCTCTAGGGCTTCCTCCGTCTTTAGCCTTTTGTATCTACCAAAAGCCCTCCTTTTTTTCCTAATCCATTCTCGTATATCCCCTGACATCCAAGGTTCCCTGTGGTTTTTGGAACCACCCTTGACCTTTACGGGAACATGTTGCCATTGTATGATCTCAATCTCCCTTCTGAAAGCCTCCCATTGCTCCGATGCGGATTTTCCTACAAGTAGCTGATCCCAGTCCATTTTGGCCAGATCCTGCCTTATCCTATTAAAATCGGCCTTCCCCCAATTTAGAACCTTTATTTCCGGCCCATCCCTGTCCTTTTCCATGGCCACCTTAAATCTTACCATATTATGGTCACTATCACCAAAGTGCTCACCTACTAGCACTTTTTCCACTTGGCCGGCCACATTCCCTAGAATTAGGTCCAGTACCGCCCCCTCTCTTGTAGGACTTTCTACATGCTGGCTCAAAAAGCTCTCCTGGATGCACTTTAAGAATTCTACACCCTCTGAGCCTTTCACACTCTGACTATCCCAGTTAATATTGGGGAAGTTGAAATCCCCCATTATTATTACCCTATTATTTGCACATTTCTCTGAGATTTGCCTACATATCTGTTCCTCTATCTCCCCCTGACTGTTTGGAGGCCTATAGTACGCTCCCAGCAAAGTGCTTGCCCCCTTTTTGTTTTTAAGCTCCACCCATATGGCCTCATTAGAGGACCCTGCTAATATATCATCCCTCCTTACTGCAGTAATTGACTCCTTAATTAATATTGCGACACCCCCTCCTCTTATACCTCCCCCTCTGTCTCGCCTGAAGATTCTGTACCCCGGAATATTGAGCTGCCAGTCTTGCCCTTCCCTCAACCATGTCTCCGTGATAGCAACAATATCATACTCCCATGTGTTTAGCAACACCTTCAGTTCATCCACCTTATTCGCAAGACTCCTTGCATTAAAATAGATGCCATCCAGCCTTGCCCTTATATATTTGCCCTGTCTACCAAGCTGACTTGTTTTTTTCTCTATAATTGGCAGCACATCCCCCCCTATTTCAGCTCCCCTCTGTATCCCATCCCCCTGCCAAGTTAGTTTAAACCCCCCCCAACAGTGCTAGCAAACCTCCCCGCAAGGATATTTGTCCCGCTCTGGTTCAGGTGCAACCCGTCCGACTTGTACAAGTCCCACCTGTACTCGGAGCTTAGACTGTAATCTGTGATCAGACAGTATCTGGAGCTCAGACTGTACTTAGCGCTCAGACTGTACCCATAGCTCCGACTGTACTCAGACCTCAGACTGTACTCAGTGCTCAGACTGTACTCAGTGCTCAGACAGTACCTTAAACTCAGACTGTACTCAGAGCTCAGTCTGTATTCAGCGCTCAGACTGTACTCAGAGCTCAGACTGTAATCAGAGCTCAGACTGTACTCAGAGCTCAGACTGTACTCAGAGCTCAGATTGTACTCAGAGCTCAGACTGTGCCCGGAGCTCAGACTGTACTCACTGCTCAGTCTGTATCTGGAGCTCACACTGTACTCAGATCTCAGACTGTACCTTAAGCTCAGTCTGTACTCAGAGCTCAGACTGTAATCAGAGCTCAGACTGTACTCAGAGCTCAGACTGTAATCAAAGCTCAGATTGTACTCAGAGCTCAGACTGTACTCGGAGCTCAGACTGTACTAAGTGCTCAGACTGTACTCAGTGCTCAGACTGTAATCAGAGCTCAGACTGTACCTTAAGCTCAGACTGTACTCAGAGCTCACTCTGTATTCAGAGCTCAGATGGTGCACAGAGCTCAGACTGTAATCAGAGCTCAGACTGTAATCAGAGCTCAGACTGTACTCAAAGCTCAGAATGTGCCCTGAGCTCACACTGTACTCAGAACTCAGACTGTATTCCGAGCTCAGTCTGTACCCGGAGCTCAGACTGTACTCGGAACTCAGACTGTACTCAGAGCGCAGACTGTTCCCAGAGCTCAGACTGTATTCAGAGCTCAGAATGTATTTGAAGCACAGTCTGCACCCAGCACTCAGACTGTACCCGGAACTCAGACTGTACCCGGAATTCAGACTGTACTTAGAGCTCAGACTGTACTTGGAGCTCAGACTGTAATCAGATCTCAGACTGTACTCAGAGCTCAGACAGTTCTCAGAGCTCAGACTGTAATCAGAGCTCAGACTGTTCCCAGAGCTAAGACTGTACTTGGAGCTTAGACTGTACTTGGAGCTCGGACTGTACCTGTAGCTCAGACTGTACTCAGAGCACAGACTGTACACGGTGCTCAAACAGTACTTGCAGCTCAGACCTTACCCAGAGCTCAGCGGAGGGGAGCGGACAGGTTGGAGGACCTCCTTGTGGGCCTGCTGCTGGGCCTGGCTAAAAGAGCCATCAATTGTTCCAGGCAGCGGGCGGTCGAGGGGGTCGTCCAGCCGGATTGCCTGCCTCTCTTCCGCGGCCATGTTCGCGCCCGGGTGGCCCTGGAGATGGAGAACGCGGTGTCCGCCAGCGCGCTTGAGTATTTTCATGACCGGTGGGTGCCGCGGGGACTGGAGTGCATTATCAACCCGGAAAACCAAATTTTAATTTGCTTTGTTAAGTATTAGGTGAACTTTTGTTTATTTACAGTCCAATTGGGTTTTTTTTGGGGTCCAAATAAAAAGAGTACCCAGAGCTCAGACTGTACTCGGAGCGCAGACTATACCCAGAGCGCAGACTGTACCCGGAGCTCAGACTGTACTCAGAGCTCAGACTGTACTTAGAGCTCAGACTGTACTCAGAGCTCAGACTGTACTCAGAGCTCAGACTGTACTGAGAGCTCAGAATGTACCAAGAGCTCAGACTGTACTTAGAGCTCAGACTGTACTCGGAGCTCCATCTGTACTCGGAGCTCAGACTGTTGTCAGAGCTCAGACTGTACTCAGAGCTCAGACTGTACTCGGAGCTCAGACTGTACTGAGAGCTCAGACTGTACCAAGAGCTCAGACTGTACTCAGAGCTCGGAATGTTCCTGGAGCTCAGACTGTACTCAATGAACAGGCTGAATCAGAACTCAGGCTGTACACGGAGCTCAGACTGTTCTCAGAGCTTAGAATGTACCTGGATCTCAGACTGTGCTCAGGGATCAGACTGTACTCAGAGTTCAGACTGTACTCAGAGTTCAGGCTACTCAGAGCTCAGACTGTGCTCAGAGCTCAGACTGTACTCAGAGCAAAGTCTGTACTCAGAGCTCAGACTGTATCTGGACCTCAGACTGTACTCAGAGCTCTCTCTGTACCTGGAGCTTACACTGTACTCAGAGCTCAGACTGTACCCATAGCTTAGACTGTAATCTGAGATCAGACAGTATCTGGAGCTCAGAGTGTACTCAGAGCTCAGACTATACTCAGAGCTCAGAATGTACTCAGAGCTCAGACTGTAATCAGAGCTCAGACTGTACTCAGAGCTCAGACTGTAATCAGAGCTCAGACTGTACTCAGAGCTCTGACTGTACCCAGAGCTCAGACTGTATTCGGAGCTCAGACTGCATTTGGTGCTCAGTCTGAACCTTTGAGCTCAGACTGTACTCAGAGCTCAGCCTGTACTCGGACCTCAGACTGTACTCAGAGCGCAAACTGTTCCCAGAGCTCAGACTGTAATCAGACCACAGACTCTATTTGGAGCTCAGTCTGTACCCAGCATTCAGACTGGAACCTGGAACTCAGACTGTACCCGGAAATCAGACTGTACTCAGAGCACAGACTGTATGCAGATCTCAGGCTGTACTCGGAGCTCAGACTGTAGCCGGAGTTCAGACTGTAATCTGAGATCAGACAGTACCCTAGCTCAGACTGTACTCAGAGCTCAGACTGTACTCAGTGCTCAGATTGTACCCTAGCTCAGACTGTACTCAGAGCTCAGACTGAACCCGGAGCTCTGACTGTAGTTAGAGCTCAGACTGTACTCAGAGCTCAGACTGTACTCAGAGCTCAGACTGTACTCAGTGCTCAGACTGTACTCAGAGCTCAGACTGTGCCCGGAGCTCAGACTGTACTCACTGCTCAGTCTGTATCTGGAGCTCACACTGTACTCAGATCTCAGACTGTACCTTAAGCTCAGTCTGTACTCAGAGCTCAGTCTGTACTCAGAGCTCAGACTGTACTCGGAGCTTAGACTGTAATCTGTGATCAGACAGTATCTGGAGCTCAGACTGTACTTAGAGCTCAGACTGTACCCGTAGCTCCGACTGTACTCAGACCTCAGACTGTACTCAGTGCTCAGACTGTACTCAGTGCTCAGACTGTACTCAGTGCTCAGACAGTACCTTAAACTCAGACTGTACTCAGAGCTCAGTCTGTATTCAGAGCTCAGACTGTACTCAGAGCTCAGACTGTAATCAGAGCTCAGATTGTACTCAGAGCTCAGACTGCACTCGGAGCTCAGACTGTACTCATTGCTCAGACTGTACTCAGTGCTCAGACTGTAATCAGAGCTCAGACTGTACCTTAAGCTCAGACTGTACTCAGAGCTCAGTCTGTATTCGGAGCTCAGACTGTGCTCAGAGCTCAGACTGTAATCAGAGCTCAGACTGTACTCAGAGCTCAGACTGTACTCAGTGCTCAGACTGTACTCAGTGCTCAGACTGTACTCAGAGCTCAGACTGTGCCCAGAGCTCAGACTGTACTCAGAACTCAGACTGTATTCAGAGCTCAGTCTGTACCCGGAGCTCAGACTGTACTCAGAGCTCAGTCTGTATTCAGAGCTCAGACTCTACTCAGAGCTCAGACTGCACTCGGAACTCAGACTGTACTCAGAGCGCAGACTGTTCCCAGAGCTCAGACTGTATTCAGAGCTCAGAATGTATTTGAAGCACAGTCTGCACCCGGCACTCAGACTGTACTCGGAACTCAGACTGAACTGAGAGCTCAGACTGTACCAAAAGCTCAGACTGTACTCAGAGCTCAGAATGTTCCTGGAGCTCAGACTGTACTCAATGAAAAGGCTGAACTCAGAACTCAGGCTGTACTCGGAGCTCAGACTGTACTCAGAGTTTAGAATGTACCTGGATCTCAGACTGTGCTCAGGGATCAGACTGTGCTCAGAGTTCAGACTGAACTCAGAGCAAAGTCTGTACTCAGAGCTCAGACTGTATCTGGACCTCAGACTGCATTTGGTGCTCAGTCTGAACCCTGAGCTCAGACTGTACTCAGAGCTCAGCCTGTACTCGGACCTCAGACTGTACTCAGAGTGCAGACTGTTCCCAGAGATCAGACTGTATTCAGACCTCAGACTATATTTGGAGCTCAGCCTGTACCCGGCATTCAGAATGTACCCGGAACTCAGTCTGTACCCAGAACTCAGACTGTACTCAGGGCTCAGACTGTACTCAGAGCTCATGCTGTACTCAGAGCTCAGACTGTACCTGGAGCTCAGACTGTACTCAGAGCTCAGAATGTTCCTGGAGCTCTGACTGTACTCAATGAACAGGCTGAACTCGGAACTCAGGCTGTACTCAGAGCTCAGACTGTACTCAGAGCTTAGACTGTACCTGGATCTCAGACTGTACTCAGGGCTAAGACTGTACTCAGAGCTCAGGCTGTACTCAGAGCTCAGACTGCACTCAGAGCACAGACTGTACTCAGAGCTCAGACTGTATCTGGACCTCAGACTGTACCCAGAGCTCTCTCTGTACCTGGAGCTTTGACTGTAGTCAGAGTTCAGACTGTACCCATAGCTCAGACTGTAATCTGAGATCAGACAGTATCTGGAGACCAGACTGTACTCAGTGCTCAGACTGTACTCAGTGCTCAGACAGTACCTTAAACTCAGACTGTACTCGGAGATCAGTCTGTATTCAGAGCTCAGACTGTACTCAGATCTCAGACTATAATCAGAGCTCAGACTGTACTCAGAGCTCAGACTGTACCCAGAGCTCAGACTGTACTCAGAACTCAGACTGTATTCAGAGCTCAGTCTGTACCCGGAGCTCAGACTGTACTCAGAGCTCAGTCTGTATTCAGAGCTCAGACTCTACTCAGAACTCAGACTGTACTCGGAACTCAGACTGTACTCAGAGCGCAGACTGTTGCCAGAGCTCAGACTGTATTCAGAGCTCAGAATGTATTTGAAGCACAGTCTGCACCCAGCACTCAGACTGTACCCGGAACTCAGACTGTACCCGGAATTCAGACTGTACTTAGAGCTCAGACTGTACTTGGAGCTCAGACAGTAATCAGATCTCAGACTGTACTCAGAGCTCAGACAGTTCTCAGAGCTCAGACTGTAATCAGAGCTCAGACTGTTCCCAGAGCTAAGACTGTACTCGGAGCTTAGACTGTACTTGGAGCTCGGACTGTACCTGTAGCTCAGACTGTACTCAGAGCACAGACTGTACATGGTGCTCAAACAGTACTTGGAGCGCAGACCTTACCCAGAGCTCAGCAGAGGGGAGCGGACAGGTTGGAGGACCTCCTTGTGGGCCTGCTCCTGGGCCTGGCTAAAAGAGCCATCAATTGGTCCAGGCAGTGGGCGGTCGAGGGGGTCATCCAGCCGGATTGCCTGCCTCTCTTCCGCGGCCATGTTCGCGCCCGGGTGACCCTGGAGATGGAGAATGCGGTGTCCGCCGGCGCGCTTGAGTATTTTCGTGACCGGTGGGCGCCGCGGTGACTGGAGTGCATTATCAACTCGGAAAACCAAATTTTAATTTGCTTTGTTAAGTTTTAGTTGAACTTTTGTTTATTTACAGTCCAATTGGTTTTTTTTGGGGGTCCAAATAAAAAGAGTACCCAGAGCTCAGACTGTACTCGGAGCGCAGACTATACCCAGAGCGCAGACTGTACCCGGAGCTCAGACTGTACTCAGAGCGCAGACTGTGGTAGGCACTCAGTCTGTACTCAGAGCTCAGACTGAATTCAGAGCTCAGACTGTACTTAGAGCTCAGACTGTACTCAGAGCTCAGTCTGTACTCAGAGCTCAGAATGTACTGAGAGCTCAGAATGTACTCATAGCTCAGACTGTACCCAAAGCTCAGACTGTACTCAGAGCTCAGACTGTACTCAGAGCTCAGACTGTACTCAGAGCTCAGACTGTACTCGGAGCTCAGACTGTACTGAGAGCTCAGACTGTACCAAGAGCTCAGACTGTACTCAGAGCTCAGAATGTTCCTGGAGCTCAGACTGTACTCAATGAACAGGCTGAACTCAGAACTCAGGCTGTACACGGAGCTCAGACTGTTCTCAGAGCTTAGAATGTACCTGGATCTCAGACTGTGCTCAGGGATCAGACTGTACTCAGAGTTCAGACTGTACTCAGAGTTCAGGCTACTCAGAGCTCAGACTGTACTCAGAGCTCAGACTGTACTCAGAGCAAAGTCTGTACTCAGAGCTCAGACTGTATCTGGACCTCAGACTGTACCCAGAGCTCTCTCTGTACCTGAAGCTTACACTGTACTCAGAGTTCAGACTGTACCCATAGCTTAGACTGTAATCTGAGATCAGACAGTATCTGGAGCTCAGAGTGTACTCAGAGCTCAGACTATACTCAGTGCTCAGACTGTACTCAAAGCTCAGAATGTACTCAAAGCTCAGACTTTTCCCAGCGCTCAGACTGTACCCAGAGCTCAGAATGTACACAGAGCTCAGACTGTGCTCAGAGCTCAGACTGTGCCCAGAGCTCAGACTGTACTCTGAGCTCAGACTGTACTCTGAGCTCAGACAGTACCCAGAGCTAAGACTGTACTCAGAGCTCAGACAGTACCCAAATCTCAGACTGTACCCGGAACTCAGACTGTAGTCTGAGCTCAGAATGTACCCAGAGCTAAGACTGTACTCGCAGCTCAGACTGTACCTTAAGCTCAGACTGTACTCAGAGCTCAGTCTCTATTCAGAGCTCAGAATGTACTCAGAGCTCAGACTGTAATCAGAGCTCAGACTGTACTCAGAGCTCTGACTGTACCCAGAGCTCAGACTGCATTCTGAGCTCAGACTGCATTTGGTGCTCAGTCTGAACCTTGAGCTCAGACTGTACTCAGAGCTCAGCCTGTACTCGGACCTCAGACTGTACTCAGAGCGCAAACTGTTCCCAGAGCTCAGACTGTAATCAGACCTCGGACTGTATTTGGAGCTCAGTCTGTACCGGCATTCAGACTGGAACCTGGAACTCAGACTGTACCCGGAAATCAGACTGTACTCAGAGCACAGACTGTATGCAGATCTCAGGCTGTACTCGGAGCTCAGATTGTACCCGGAGTTCAGACTGTACCCTAGCTCCGACTGTACTCAGACCTCAGACTGTACTCAGTGCTCAGACTGTACTCAGTGCTCAGACTGTACTCAGTGCTCAGACAGTACCTTAAACTCAGACTGTACTCAGAGCTCAGTCTGTATTCAGAGCTCAGACTGTACTCAGAGCTCAGACTGTAATCAGAGCTCAGATTGTACTCAGAGCTCAGACTGCACTCGGAGCTCAGACTGTACTCATTGCTCAGACTGTACTCAGTGCTCAGACTGTAATCAGAGCTCAGACTGTACCTTAAGCTCAGACTGTACTCAGAGCTCAGTCTGTATTCAGAGCTCAGACTGTGCTCAGAGCTCAGACTGTAATCAGAGCTCAGACTGTACTCAGAGCTCAGACTGTACTCAGTGCTCAGACTGTACTCAGTGCTCAGACTGTACTCAGAGCTCAGACTGTGCCCAGAGCTCAGACTGTACTCAGAACTCAGACTGTATTCAGAGCTCAGTCTGTACCCGGAGCTCAGACTGTACTCAGAGCTCAGTCTGTATTCAGAGCTCAGACTCTACTCAGAGCTCAGACTGTACTCGGAACTCAGACTGTACTCAGAGCGCAGACTGTTCCCAGAGCTCAGACTGTATTCAGAGCTCAGAATGTATTTGAAGCACAGTCTGCACCCGGCACTCAGACTGTACTCGGAACTCAGACTGAACTGAGAGCTCAGACTGTACCAAAAGCTCAGACTGTACTCAGAGCTCAGAATGTTCCTGGAGCTCAGACTGTACTCAATGAAAAGGCTGAACTCAGAACTCAGGCTGTACTCGGAGCTCAGACTGTACTCAGAGTTTAGAATGTACCTGGATCTCAGACTGTGCTCAGGGATCAGACTGTGCTCAGAGTTCAGACTGAACTCAGAGCAAAGTCTGTACTCAGAGCTCAGACTGTATCTGGACCTCAGACTGCATTTGGTGCTCAGTCTGAACCCTGAGCTCAGACTGTACTCAGAGCTCAGCCTGTACTCGGACCTCAGACTGTACTCAGAGTGCAGACTGTTCCCAGAGATCAGACTGTATTCAGACCTCAGACTATATTTGGAGCTCAGCCTGTACCCGGCATTCAGAATGTACCCGGAACTCAGTCTGTACCCAGAACTCAGACTGTACTCAGGGCTCAGACTGTACTCAGAGCTCATGCTGTACTCAGAGCTCAGACTGTACCTGGAGCTCAGACTGTACTCAGAGCTCAGAATGTTCCTGGAGCTCTGACTGTACTCAATGAACAGGCTGAACTCGGAACTCAGGCTGTACTCAGAGCTCAGACTGTACTCAGAGCTTAGACTGTACCTGGATCTCAGACTGTACTCAGGGCTAAGACTGTACTCAGAGCTCAGGCTGTACTCAGAGCTCAGACTGCACTCAGAGCACAGACTGTACTCAGAGCTCAGACTGTATCTGGACCTCAGACTGTACCCAGAGCTCTCTCTGTACCTGGAGCTTTGACTGTAGTCAGAGTTCAGACTGTACCCATAGCTCAGACTGTAATCTGAGATCAGACAGTATCTGGAGACCAGACTGTACTCAGTGCTCAGACTGTACTCAGTGCTCAGACAGTACCATAAACTCAGACTGTACTCGGAGATCAGTCTGTATTCAGAGCTCAGACTGTACTCAGAGCTCAGACTATAATCAGAGCTCAGACTGTACTCAGAGCTCAGACTGTACCCAGAGCTCAGACTGTACTCAGAACTCAGACTGTATTCAGAGCTCAGTCTGTACCCGGAGCTCAGACTGTACTCAGAGCTCAGTCTGTATTCAGAGCTCAGACTCTACTCAGAACTCAGACTGTACTCGGAACTCAGACTGTACTCAGAGCGCAGACTGTTGCCAGAGCTCAGACTGTATTCAGAGCTCAGAATGTATTTGAAGCACAGTCTGCACCCAGCACTCAGACTGTACCCGGAACTCAGACTGTACCCGGAATTCAGACTGTACTTAGAGCTCAGACTGTACTTGGAGCTCAGACAGTAATCAGATCTCAGACTGTACTCAGAGCTCAGACAGTTCTCAGAGCTCAGACTGTAATCAGAGCTCAGACTGTTCCCAGAGCTAAGACTGTACTCGGAGCTTAGACTGTACTTGGAGCTCGGACTGTACCTGTAGCTCAGACTGTACTCAGAGCACAGACTGTACATGGTGCTCAAACAGTACTTGGAGCGCAGACCTTACCCAGAGCTCAGCAGAGGGGAGCGGACAGGTTGGAGGACCTCCTTGTGGGCCTGCTCCTGGGCCTGGCTAAAAGAGCCATCAATTGGTCCAGGCAGTGGGCGGTCGAGGGGGTCATCCAGCCGGATTGCCTGCCTCTCTTCCGCGGCCATGTTCGCGCCCGGGTGACCCTGGAGATGGAGAATGCGGTGTCCGCCGGCGCGCTTGAGTATTTTCGTGACCGGTGGGCGCCGCGGGGACTGGAGTGCATTATCAACTCGGAAAACCAAATTTTAATTTGCTTTGTTAAGTTTTAGTTGAACTTTTGTTTATTTACAGTCCAATTGGTTTTTTTTGGGGGTCCAAATAAAAAGAGTACCCAGAGCTCAGACTGTACTCGGAGCGCAGACTATACCCAGAGCGCAGACTGTACCCGGAGCTCAGACTGTACTCAGAGCGCAGACTGTGGTAGGCACTCAGTCTGTACTCAGAGCTCAGACTGAATTCAGAGCTCAGACTGTACTTAGAGCTCAGACTGTACTCAGAGCTCAGTCTGTACTCAGAGCTCAGAATGTACTGAGAGCTCAGAATGTACTCATAGCTCAGACTGTACCCAAAGCTCAGACTGTACTCAGAGCTCAGACTGTACTCAGAGCTCAGACTGTACTCAGAGCTCAGACTGTACTCGGAGCTCAGACTGTACTGAGAGCTCAGACTGTACCAAGAGCTCAGACTGTACTCAGAGCTCAGAATGTTCCTGGAGCTCAGACTGTACTCAATGAACAGGCTGAACTCAGAACTCAGGCTGTACACGGAGCTCAGACTGTTCTCAGAGCTTAGAATGTACCTGGATCTCAGACTGTGCTCAGGGATCAGACTGTACTCAGAGTTCAGACTGTACTCAGAGTTCAGGCTACTCAGAGCTCAGACTGTACTCAGAGCTCAGACTGTACTCAGAGCAAAGTCTGTACTCAGAGCTCAGACTGTATCTGGACCTCAGACTGTACCCAGAGCTCTCTCTGTACCTGAAGCTTACACTGTACTCAGAGTTCAGACTGTACCCATAGCTTAGACTGTAATCTGTGATCAGACAGTATCTGGAGCTCAGACTGTACTCAAAGCTCAGAATGTACTCAAAGCTCAGACTTTTCCCAGCGCTCAGACTGTACCCAGAGCTCAGAATGTACACAGAGCTCCGACTGTGCTCAGAGCTCAGACTGTGCCCAGAGCTCAGACTGTACTCTGAGCTCAGACTGTACTCAGAGCTCAGACAGTACCCAAATCTCAGACTGTACCCGGAACTCAGACTGTAGTCTGAGCTCAGAATGTACCCAGAGCTAAGACTGTACTCGCAGCTCAGACTGTACCTTAAGCTCAGACTGTACTCAGAGCTCAGTCTCTATTCAGAGCTCAGAATGTACTCAGAGCTCAGACTGTAATCAGAGCTCAGACTGTACTCAGAGCTCTGACTGTACCCAGAGCTCAGACTGCATTCTGAGCTCAGACTGCATTTGGTGCTCAGTCTGAACCTTGAGCTCAGACTGTACTCAGAGCTCAGCCTGTACTCGGACCTCAGACTGTACTCAGAGCGCAAACTGTTCCCAGAGCTCAGACTGTAATCAGACCTCGGACTGTATTTGGAGCTCAGTCTGTACCGGCATTCAGACTGGAACCTGGAACTCAGACTGTACCCGGAAATCAGACTGTACTCAGAGCACAGACTGTATGCAGATCTCAGGCTGTACTCGGAGCTCAGATTGTACCCGGAGTTCAGACTGTACCCTAGCTCAGACTGTGCTCAGAGCTCCGACTCAACCAGGAGCTCTGACTGTACTTAGAGCTCAGACTGTACTCTGAGCTCAGACTGTACTCAGAGCTCAGATTTTACCCGGTGCTCAGACTGCACTTGGAGGTCAGACTGTACTCAGAGCTCAGTCTGTATTCAGAGCTCAGAATGTACTCAGAGCTCAGACTGTACTTAGAGCTCAGACTGTACCCGTAGCTCCGACTGTACTCAGACCTCAGACTGTACTCAGTGCTCAGACTGTACTCAGTGCTCAGACAGTACTCAAATCTCAGAATGTACTCAAAGCTCAGACTGTTCCCAGAGCTCAGACTGAAATCAGAGCTCAGACTGTACCTTAAGCTCAGACTGAACTCAGAGCTCAGTCTGTATTCAGAGCTCAGACTGTACTCAGAGCTCAGTCTGTATTCAGAGCTCAGACTGTACTCAGAGCTCAGACTGTACTCAGAGCTCAGACTGTACTCAGTGCTCAGACTGTACTCAGAGCTCAGACTGTGCCCGGAGCTCAGAATGTACTCACTGCTCAGTCTGTATCTGGAGCTCACACTGTGCTCAGATCTCAGACTGTAACTTAAGCTCAGTCTGTACTCAGAGCTCAGTCTGTACTCAGAGCTCAGACTGTACTCGGAGCTTAGACTGTAATCTGTGATCAGACAGTATCTGGAGCTCAGACTGCACTTAGAGCTCAGACTGTACCCGTAGCTTCGACTGTACTCAGAGCTCAGACTGTACTCAGTGCTCAGACTGTACTCAGTGCTCAGACTGTACTCAGTGCTCAGACAGTACCTTAAACTCAGACTGTACTCAGAGCTCAGTCTGTATTCAGAGCTCAGACTGTACTCAGAGCTCAGACTGTAATCAGAGTTCAGGTTGTACTCAGAGCTCAGACTGTACTCGGAGCTCAGACTGTACTCAGTGCTCAGACTGTACTCAGTGCTCAGACTGTAATCAGAGCTGAGACTGTACCTTAAGCTCAGACTGTACTCAGAGCTCAGTCTGTATTCAGAACTCAGACTGTACTCAGAGCTCAGACTGTAATCAGAGCTCAGACTGTACTCAGAGCTCAGACTGTACTCAGAGCTCAGACTGTACTCAGAGCTCAGACTGTAATCAGAGCTCAGACTGTACTCAGTGCTCAGACCATACTCAGAGCTCAGACTGTGCCCAGAGCTCAGACTGTACTCAGAACTCAGACTTTATTCAGAGCTCAGTCTGTACCCAGAGCTCAGACTGTACTCAGAGCTCAGTCTGTATTCAGAGCTCAGACTCTACTCAAAGCTCAGACTGTACTCGGAACTCAGACTGTACTCAGAGCGCAGACTGTTCCCAGAGCTCAGACTGTATTCAGAGCTCAGAATATATTTGAAGCACAGTCTGCACCCGGCACTCAGGCTGTACTCGGAGCTCAGACTGTACTCAGAGCTTAGAATGTACCTGGATCTCAGACTGTGCTCAGGGATCAGACTGTACTCAGAGTTCAGACTGTACGCAGAGCAAAGTCTGTACTCAGAGCTCAGACTGTATCTGGACCTCAGACTGCATTTGGTGCTCAGTCTGAACCCTGAGCTCAGGCTGTACTCAGAGCGCAGACTGTTCCCAGAGCTCAGATTGTATTCAGAGCTCAGACTGCATTTGGTGCTCAGTCTGAACCCTGAGCTCAGACTGTACCCAGAACTCAGACTGTACTCAGGGCTAAGACTGTACTCAGAGCTCAGGCTGTTCTCAGAGCTCAGACTGCACTCAGGCCACAGACTGTACTCAGAGCTCCGACTGTATCTGGACCTCAGACTGTACCCAAAGCTCTCTCTGTACCTGGAGCTTTGACTGTACTCAGAGTTCAGACTGTACCCATAGCTCAGACTGTAATCTGAGATCAGACAGTATCTGGAGATCAGACTGTACTCAGAGCTCAGACTGTACTCAGTGCTCAGACTGTACTCAGTGCTCAGACAGTGCTCAAAGCTCAGACTGTACTCGGAGCTCAGACTGTACCCAAATCTCAGACTGTACCTGGAACTCAGACTGTGCTCTGAGCTCAGACTGTACCCACAGCTAAGACTGTAGTCGTAGCTCAGACTGCACCTTAAGCTCAGGCTGCACTCAGAGCTCAGTCTCTATTCAGAGCTCAGAATGTACTCAGAGCTCAGACTGTACTCAGGGCTAAGACTGTACTCAGAGCTCAGGCTGTACTCAGAGCTCAGACTGCACTCAGAGCACAGACTGTATCTGGAGCTCAGACTGTACCCAGAGCTCTCTCTGTACCTGGAGCTTTGACTGTACTCAGAGTTCAGACTGTGCCCATAGCTCAGACTGTAATCTGAGATTAGACAGTATCTAGAGCTCCGACTGTACTCAGAGCTCAGACTGTACTCAGTGCTCAGACTGTACTCAAAGCTCAGACTGTATACAGAGCTCAGACTGTGCCCAGAGCTCAGACTGTATACAGAGCTCAGATTGTGCCCACAGCTCAGATTGTACTCAGAGCTCAGACAGTACCTTAAGCTCAGACTGTACTCAGAGCTCAGTCTGTATGCAGAGCTCAGAATGTAATCAGAGATCAGACTGTACTCGGAGCTCAGACTGTACCCAAATCTCAGAATGTACCCGGACCTCAGACTGTACTCTGAGCTCAGACTGTACCCACAGCTAAGACTGTAGTCGTAGCTCAGACTGTACCTTAAGCTCAGGCTATACTCAGAGCTCAGTCTCTATTCAGAGCTCAGAATGTACACAGAGCTCAGACTGTACTCAGAGCTCAGACTGTACTCAGAGCTCAGACTGTACTCAGATCTCAGACTGTAATCAGAGCTCAGACTGTAATCAGAGCTCAGACTGTAATCAGAGCTCAGACTGTACACGGAGCTCAGACTGTATTCAGACCTCAGACTGTATTTGGAGCTCAGTCTGTACCCGGCATTCAGACTGTACTGGGAACTCAGTGTGTACCCAGAACTCAAACTGTACTCAGAGCTCAGACTGTACCCGGAGCTCAGACTGTACTTAGAGCTCAGGCTGTACTCAGAGCTCAGACTGTACCCGGAGCTCAGACTGTACTCAGAGCTCAGACTGTATTCAGTGCTCAGACTGTACTCAGAGCTCAGACACTAATCAGAGCTCAGACTGTACTCAGAGCTCAGACTGCACTCAGATCTCAGACTGTACTCTGAGCTCAGACTGTACTCTGAGCTCAGACTGTACTGAGCTCAGACTGTACTCTGAGCTCAGACTGTATTCAGAGCTCAGACTGTGCTCAGAGCTCAGACTGTACCCGGAGCTCAGACTGTACCCAGAGCTCTCTCTGTACCTGGAGCTTAGACTGTACTCAGAGTTCAGACTGAACCCGTAGCTCTGACAGTATGCAGACCTCAGACTGTACTCAGTGCTCAGACTGTACTCAAAGCTCACAATGTATTCAAACCTCAGACTGTTCCCAGAGATCAGACTGTACTCAGAGCTCAGACTGTAATCTGTGATCAGACAATATCTGGAGCTCAGACTGTACTTAGAGCTCAGACTGTACCCGTAGCTCTGACTGTACTCAGACCTCAGACTGTACTCAGTGCTCAGACTGTACTCCACGCTCAGAATGTGTTCAAACCTCAGACTGTTCCCAGAGATCAGACTGTACTCAGAGCTCAGACTGTACTCAGAGCTCAGAATGAGCCCGGAGCTCAGACTGTACTCGGAACTCAATCTGTATCTGGAGCTCAGACTGTACTCAGAGCTCAGACTGTACCTTAAGCTCAAACTGTAATCAGAGCTCAGTCTGTATACAGAGCTCAGAATGTACTCGGAGCTCAGACTGTACTCAAAGCTCAGACTGTACTCAGAGCTCAGACTGTAATCAGATCTCAGACTGTACTCAGAGCTCCGACTGTACTCAGAGCTCAGATGGCACTCACATCTCAGACTTTACTCAAAGCTCAGAATGTTCCTGGAGCTCAGACTGTACTCAATGAACAGGCTGAACTCGGAACTCAGGTTGTACATTGTGCTCAGACTGTTCACAGAGCTTAGACTGTACCTGGATCTCAGACTGTAGTCAGGGCTCAGACTGTACTCAGAGCTCAGACTGTACTCAGAGCTCAGACTGTTCCTGGGTCTCAGACTGTACTCAGAGCTCAGACTGTACTCAGAGCTCAGACTGTACTCAGAGCTCAGACGTTATTTGGAGCTCAGACTAGTCTTGGAGCTCAGACTGTACTCAGAGGTCAGACTGCATTTGGTGCTCAGTCTGTACCTGGATCTCAGACTGTACTCAAAGCTCAGTCTGTAATCAGAGCTCAGACTGTACTCAGAGCTCAGACTGTTCTCCGAGCTCAGACTGTACCCGGAACTCAGACTGTACTTAGAGCTCAAACTGTACCCAGAGCTAAGACTGTACTCAGAGCACAGACTGTACACGGTGCTCAAACTGTACTTGTAGATCAGACCTTACCCTGAGCGCAGACTGTACTTAGAGCTCAGACTGTACTCGGAGCACAGTCTGTACTCAGAGCTCAGACTGTACTCAGGGCTCAGACTGTACTCGGTGTGCAGACTGTACCCGGAACTCAGACTGTACTGAGAGCTCAGGCTGTAGCCAGATCTCAGAATGTACTCGGAGCTCAGACTGTACTTGGAGCTCAGACTGTACCCAGAGTTCAAACTGTACTCGGAGTTCAGACTGTACTCGGAGTTCAGACTGTACTCGGAGTTCAGAATGTACTCGGAGTTCAGAATGTACTCGGAGTTCAGACTGTACTCGGAGTTCAGACTGTACCCAGAGCTCAGACTGTACTCAGAGCTCAGACTGTAATCAGAGCTCAGACTGTAATCAGAGCTTAGCTGGTACCTGGATCTCAGACTGTACTCAGAGCGCCGACTGTTCCCAGAGCTCAGACTGTATTCAGAGCTCCGACTGTATTTGGAGCTCAATCTGTATTAGGAAATCAGACTGTACTCAGAGCTCAGATTTTACTCAGAGCTAAGGCTGTACTCGGAGCTCAGACTGTACTCAGAGCTCAGACTGTACTCAGAGCTCAGACTGTACTCAGAGCTCAGACAGTACTCAGGGCTCAGACTGTACTCGGTGTGCAGACTGTACCCGGAGCTCAGACTGTACTGAGAGCTCAGACTGTAATTAGAGCTCAGACTGTACTCGGAGCTCAGACTGTACTCGGAGCTCAGACTGTACCCGGAGTTCAGACTGTACTCGGAGTTCAGACTGCACTCGGAGTTCAGACTGTACTCGGAGTTCAGACTTTACTTGGAGTTCAGACTGTACTCGGAGTTCAGACTGTACTTGGAGTTCAGACTGTACCCAGAGCTCAGACTGTACTCAGAGCTCAGACTGTACTCAGTGCTCAGACTGTATTCAGTGCTCAGACTTTACTCAAAGCTCAGAATGTACTCAAAGCTCAGACTGTTCCCAGAGCTCTGAATGTACACAGAGCTCAGACTGCACTGAGAGCTCAGACTGTAATCAGAGCTCAGACTGTAATCAGAGCTTAGACTGTACCTGGATCTCAGACTGTACTCAGAGTGCAGACTGTTCCCAGAGCTCAGACTGTATTCAGAGCTCCGACTGTACTCAGACCTCAGACTGTACTCAGTGCTCAGACTGTACTCAGTGCTCAGACAGTACTCAAATCTCAGAATGTACTCAAAGCTCAGACTGTTCCCAGAGCTCAGACTGAAATCAGAGCTCAGACTGTACCTTAAGCTCAGACTGTACTCAGAGCTCAGTCTGTATTCAGAGCTCAGACTGTACTCAGAGCTCAGACTGTACTCAGAGCTCAGACTGTACTCAGTGCTCAGACTGTACTCAGAGCTCAGACTGTGCCCGGAGCTCAGACTTTACTCACTGCTCAGTCTGTATCTGGAGCTCACACTGTACTCAGTTCTCAGACTGTACCTTAAGCTCAGTCTGTACTCAGAGCTCAGACTGTACTCGGAGCTTAGACTGTAATCTGTGATCAGACAGTATCTGGAGCTCAGACTGTACTTAGAGCTCAGACTGTACCCAGACCTCAGACTGTACTCAGTTATCAGACTGTACTCAGTGCTCAGACAGTAACTTAAACTCAGACTGTACTCAGAGCAAAGTCTGTACTCAGAGCTCAGACTGTATCTGGACCTCAGACTGTACCCAGAGCTCTCTCTGTACCTGGAGCTTAGACTGTACTCAGAGTTCAGACTGTACCCATAGCTTAGACTGTAATCTGAGATCAGACAGTATCTGGAGCTCAGAGCGTACTCAGAGCTCAGACTATACTCAGTGCTCAGACTGTACTCAAAGCTCAGAATGTACTCAAAGCTCAGACTTTTCCCAGCGCTCAGACTGTACCCAGAGCTCAGACTGTACACAGAGCTCAGACTGTGCCCAGAGCTCAGACTGTGCCCAGAGCTCAGACTGTACTCTGAGCTCAGACAGTACCCAGAGATAAGACTGTACTCGGAGCTCAGACTGTACCCAAATCTCAGAATGTAGCCGGAACACAGACTGTACTCTGAGCTCAGACTGTACCCAGAGCTAAGACTGTAATCGCAGCTCAGACTGTACCTTAAGCTCAGACTGTACTCAGAGCTCAGACTGTAATCAGAGCTCAGACTGTACTCAGAGCTCCGACTGTACCCAGAGCTCAGACTGTATTCGGAGCTCAGACTGCATTTGGTGGTCAGTCTGAACCTTGAGCTCAGACTGTACTCAGAGCTCAGCCTGTACTCGGACCTCAGACTGTACTCAGAGCGCAAACTGTTCCCAGAGCTCAGACTGTAATCTGACCTCAGACTGTATTTGGAGCTCAGTCTGTACCCTGCATTCAGACTGGAACCTGGAACTCAGACTGTACCCGGAAATCAGACTGTACTCAGAGCACTGACTGTCTGCAGACCTTAGGCTGTACTCTGAGCTCAGACTGTACCCAGAGTTCAGACTGTAATCTGAGATCAGACAGTAACCTAGCTCAGACTGTACTCAGAGCTCAGACTGCACTCAGAGCTCAGATTGTACCCGGTGCTCAGACTGCACTTGGAGGTCAGACTGTACTCAGAGCTCAGTCTGTATTCAGAGCTCAGAATGTACTCAGAGCTCAGACTGTACTTAGAGCTCAGACTGTAATCAGAGCTCAGACTGTACCCAGAGCTCGGACTGTATTCAGACCTCAGACTGTATTTTGAGCTCAGTCTGTACCCGGCAATCAGACTGTACCCGGAACTCAGTGTGTACCCAGAACTCAAACTGTACTCAGAGCTCAGACTGTACCCGGAGCTCAGACTGTACTCAGAGCTCAGACTGTATTCAGTGCTCAGACTGTGCCCGGAGCTCAGACTGTACTCAGAGCTCAGACTGTACTCAGAGCTCAGACACTAATCAGAGCTCAGACTGTACTCAGAGCTCAGACTGTACTCAGATCTCAGACTGTACTCTGAGTTCAGACTGTACTCTGAGCTCAGACTGTACTCTGAGCTCAGACTGTACTCTGAGCTCAGACTGTATTCTGAGCTCAGACTGTACTCTGAGCTCAGACTGTACTCTGAGCTCAGACTGTAATCTGAGCTCAGACTGTACTCTGAGCTCAGACTGTACTCTGAGCTCAGACTGTACTCAGAGCTCAGATTGTACCCAGAGCTCAGTCTGTACCCGGAGCTCAGACTGTATTCAGAGCTCAGACTGCACTTGGAGCTCAGACTGTACTCGGAGCTCAGACTGTACTCAGAGCTCAGACTGTGCTCAGAGCTCAGCCTGTACCCGGAGATCAGACTGTACCCAGAGCTCTCTCTGTACCTGGAGCTTAGACTGTACTCAGAGTTCAGACTGAACCCGTAGCTCTGACAGTATGCAGACATCAGACTGTACTCAGTGCTCAGACTGTACTCAAAGCTCAGAATGTATTCAAACCTCAGATTGTTCCCAGAGATCAGACTGTACTCAGGGCTCAGACTGTAATCTGTGATCAGACAGTATCTGGAGCTCAGACTGTACTTAGAGCTCAGACTGTACCCGTAGCTCTGACTGTACTCAGACCTCAGACTGTGCTCAGTGCTCCGACTGTACTCCACGCTCAGAATGTATTCAAACCTCAGACTGTTCCCAGAGATCAGACTGTACTCAGAGCTCAGACTGTACTCAGAGCACAGAATGAGCCCGGAGCTCAGACTGTACTCAGAACTCAATCTGTATCTGGAGCTCAGACTGTACTCAGAGCTCAGACTGTACCTTAAGCTCAAACTGTAATCAGAGCTCAGTCTGTATACAGAGCTCAGAATGTACTCGGAGCTCAGACTGTACTCAGAGATCAGAATGATCCAGGAGCTCAGACTGTACTCAGAACTCAATCTGTATCTGGAGCTCAGACTGTACTCAGAGCTCAGACTGTACCTTAAGCTCAAACTGCAATCAGAGCTCAGTCTGTATACAGAGCTCAGAATGTTCTCGGAGCTCAGACTGTACTCAGAGATCAGACTGTACTCAGAGCTCAGACTGTACTCAGATCTTAGACTGTACTCAGAGCTCCGACTGTACTCGGAGCTCAGATGGCACTCACAGCTCAGACTTTACTCAGAGCTCAGAATGTTCCTGGAGCTCAGACTGTACTCAATGAACAGGCTGAACTCGGAACTCAGGTTGTACATAGTGCTCAGTCTGTTCACAGAGCTTAGACTGTACCTGGATCTCAGACTGTAGTCAGGGCTCAGACTGTACTCAGAGCTCAGACTGTACTCAGAGCTCAGACTGTATTTGGAGCTCAGACTCGTCTTGGAGCTCAGAATCTACTCAGAGGTCAGACTGCATTTGGTGCTCAGTCTGTACCTGGATCTCAGACTGTACTCAAAGCTCAGTCTGTAATCAGAGCTCAGACTGTACTCAGAGCTCAGACTGTACTCCGAGCTCAGACTGTACCCGGTACTCAGACTGTACTTGTAGATCAGACCTTACCCTGAGCGCAGACTGTACTTAGAGCTCAGACTGTACTCGGAGCACAGTCTGTACTCAGAGCTCAGACTGTACTCAGGGCTCAGACTGTACTCGGTGTGCAGACTGTACCCGGAACTCAGACTGCACTGAGAGCTCAGACTGTAGCCAGATCTCAGAATGTACTCGGAGCTCAGGCTGTACTCGGAGCTCAGACTGTACCCAGAGTTCAAACTGTAAATCACAGATCACAGAAATCACAGAAACCCCACAGTGCAGATAGAGGCCATTTCGGCCCATCGAGCCTGCACCAACACATATCCCACCTGATCCCTGTAACCCCTACATCAACACATATCCCACCCTATCCCCATAACCCCACGTATTTAATCCCCCTAACACTAAGGGTCAATTTATCATAGCCAATCAACCTAACCCGCACATTTTTGGACTGTGGGAGGAAACCGGAGCACCCGGAGGAAACCCACGCAAACACGGGGAGAATGTGCAAACTCCACACAGACAGTCACCCGAGGCCGGATTCGAACCCGGGGCCCTGGCGCTGTGAGGCAACAGTGCTAACCACTATGCCACCAGACTGTACTCGGAGTTCAGACTGTACTCGGAGTTCAGACTGTACCCAGAGCTCAGACTGTACTCAAAGCTCAGAATGTACTCAGTGCTCAGACTGTATTCAGAGCTCAGACTGTAATCAGAGCTCAGACTGTAATCAGAGCTTAGACTGTACCTGGATCTCAGACTGTACTCAGAGCGCAGACTGTTCCCAGAGCTCAGACTCTATTCAGAGCTCCGACTGTATTTGGAGCTCAATCTGTACTCGGAAATCAGACTGTACTCAGAGCTCAGACTTTACTCAGAGCTCAGGCTGTACTCGGAGCTCAGACTGTACTCAGAGCTCAGACTGTACTCAGAGCTCAGACTGTACTCAGAGCTCAGACTGTACTCAGGGCTCAGACTGTACTCGGTGTGCAGACTGTACTCAGAGCTCAGACTGTATTTGGAGCTCAGACTAGTCTTGGAGCTCAGACTGTACTCAGAGGTCAGCCTGCATTTGGTGCTCAGTCTGTCCCTGGATCTCAGACTGTACTCAAAGCTCAGTCTGTAATCAGAGCTCAGACTGTACTCAGAGCTCAGACTGTACTCGGAGCTCAGACTGTACCCGGAACTCAGACTGTACTTAGAGCTCAAACTGTACCCAGAGTTAAGACTGTACTCAGAGCAGAGACTGTACACGGCGATCAAACTGTACTTGTAGATCAGACCTTACCCTGAGCGCAGACTGTACTTAGAGCTCAGACTGTACTCGGAGCACAGTCTGTACTCAGAGCTCAGACTGTACTCAGGGCTCAGACTGTACTCGGTGTGCAGACTGTACCCGGAACTCAGACTGTACTGAGAACTCAGACTGTAACCAGATCTCAGAATGTACTCGGAGCTCAGACTGTACTCGGAGCTCAGACTGTACCCAGAGTTCAAACTGTACTCGGAGTTCAGACAGTACTCGGAGTTCAGACTGTACTCGGAGTTCAGACTGTACTCGGAGTTCAGAATGTACTCGGAGTTCAGACTGTACTCGGAGTTCAGACTGTACCCAGAGCTCAGACTGTACTCAAAGCTCAGACTGTTCTCAGAGTTCAGGCTGCACTCGGAGCTCAGACTGTACTCGGAGTTCAGACTGCGCTCAGAGTTCAGACTGTACTCGGAGTTCAGACTGTACTTGGAGTTCAGACTGTACCCAGAGCCCAGACTGTACTCAGAGCTCAGACTGTACTCAGTGCTCAGACTGTATTCAGTGCTCAGACTTTACTCAAAGCTCAGAATGTACTCAAAGCTCAGACTGTTCCCAGAGCTCAGACTGAACACAGAGCTCAGACTGCACTTAGAGCTCAGACTGTAATCAGAGCTCAGACTGTAATCAGAGCTTAGACTGTACCTGGATCTCAGACTGTACTCAGAGCGCAGACTGTTCCCAGAGCTCAGACTGTATTCAGAGCTCCGACTGTACTCAGAGCTCAGACTGTACTCAGAGCTCAGACTGTACTCAGGGCTCAGACTGTACTCGGTGTGCAGACTGTACCCGGAACTCAGACTGTACTGAGAGCTCAGACTGTAATTAGAGCTCCGACTGTACTCGGAGCTCAGACTGTACTCGGAGCTCAGACTGTACCCGGAGTTCAGACTGTACTCGGAGTTCTGACTGTACTCGGAGTTCCGACTGTACTCGGAGTTCAGACTGTACTCGGAGTTCAGACTGTACTCGGAGTTCAGACTGCACTCGGAGTTCAGATTGTACTTGGAGTTCAGACTGTACCCAGAGCTCAGACTGTACTCAGAGCTCAGACTGTACTCAGTGCTCAGAATGTATTCAGTGCTCAGACTTTACTCAAAGCTCAGAATGTACTCAAAGCTCAGACTGTTCCCAGAGCTCAGACTGTACACAGAGCTCAGACTGCACTCAGAGCTCAGACTGTAATCAGAGCTCAGACTATAATCAGAGCTTAGACTGTACCTGGATCTCAGACTGTACTCAGAGCGCAGACTGTTCCCAGAGCTCAGACTGTATTCAGAGCTCCAACTGTATTTGGAGCTCAATCTGTACTCAGAAATCAGACTGTACTCAGAGCTTAGACTTTACTCAGAGCTCAGGCTGTACTTGGAGCTCAGATTGTACTCGGAGCTCAGACTGTACCCGGAGCTCAGACTGTACTCGGAGATCAGACTTTACTCGGAGCATTAGACTGTAAGAACATAAGAACATAAGAAATAGGAGCAGGAGTAGGCCAAGCGGCCCCTCGAGCCTGCTCCGCCATTCTATAAGATCAAGACTGATCAGATCCTAGCTGCCAATCTACTATCACAGAACCATCTCCCGAATCTAACAGAATTAGACACACGAAATAGGAGCAGGATCAGGCTACACGGCCCCTGGGCCCGCTCCGCTACCCACAGGGCCATGTCCGATCCAAACCTAGACTCATGTCCAAATTCCTGCCTGCTCCCCGTAACCCTTAATTCCCTTTACTTCTAGGAAACTGCCTATTTCTGTTTTAAATTTATGTAATGATGTAGCTTCTACAGCTTTTTGGGGCAGCATATTCCATGGACCTACCACCCTGTGAGTTAAGTAGTTCCTCCTCATCTCAGTTTTGAAAGAGCAGCCGCTTGTTCTAAGACTATGCCCCCTAGTTCTAGCCTCACCCATCATCGGGAACATCCTCCCCGCATCCACCCGATCCAAATTCTTCACAATCTTACATGTTTCAATATGATCACCTCTCATTCTTCTGATTTCCAATGAGTAGAGTCCCAATCTACTCAACCTCTCCTCATATGTCCATCCCCTCATCCCCGGGATTAACCGAGTGAACCTTCTTTGTACTGACTCGAGAGCAAGTATGTCTTTTCTTAAGTATGGACACCAAAACTGTATGCAGTATTCCAGGTGCGGTCTCACCAATACCTTGTACAACTGAAGCAATACCTCCCTATTTTTATATTCTATCCCCCTAGCAATGAAAGCCAACATTCCATTGGCCTTCTTAATCACTTGCTGCACCTGCATACTAACCTTTTGAGTTTCGTGCACCAGGACCCCCAGATCCCTTTGTACTTCAGTACTTTCCAGTTTCTTGCCATTAAGATAATAACTTCCTCTACGACTTTTCCTGCCAAAGTGCATAACCTCGCACATTCCATCTGCCAAATCTCTGCCCACTTACTTAGCCTGTCTATGTCCCCTTGCAGGTTTTTTATCTCCTCCTCACTCACTACTTTCCCTCCCATCTTCGTATCATCTGCAAACTTTGATATGTTACACTCGGCCCCCTCCTCCAAATCATTAATATAGATTGTAAAGAGTTGGGGACCCAGCACTGACCCCTGCGGAACACCACTAGTTACTGATTGCCAGTCTGAGAAGGAACCATTTATCCCAACTCTCTGCCTTCTGTTAGATAGCCAATCCTCTATCCATGCCAGAATATTACCCCCAATCCCTTGATTTTTTATCTTAAGCAATAATCTTTTGTGTGGCACCTTGTCAAATGCCTTTTGGAAGTCTAAATACACTACGTCCACTGGTTCCCCTTTATCCACCCTATATGTTACTTCCTCAAAGAACTCCAGCAAATTTGTCAAACATGACTTCCCCTTCATAAAACCATGCTGACTTTGTCCTATTAAATTATGATTATCCAAATGTCCTGTTACTGTCTCCTTAATAATGGACTCCAAAATGTTACCTACCACAGATGTTAGGCTAACTGGTCTATAGTTTCCAGCCTTCTGTCTACTGCCCTTTTTAAATAAGGGTGTTACATTAGCAGTTTTCCAGTCTGCCGGGACCTTTGCTGAGTCCAGGGAGTTTTGGAAAATTATTACCAATGCATCCACAATCCCTACTGCCACTTCCCTCAAGACCCTAGGATGTAAGCCATCAGGTCCAGGTGATTTATCCGCCTTGAGTCCCATTATTTTACCGAGTACCACTTCCTTAGTGATTTTGATTGTGTTTAGCTCCTCCCCCCCTATAGCCCCCTGTTTGTCCAGTGTTGGGATATTCTTAGTGTCCTCTACTGTAAAGACTGATACATAATATTCATTCAGTGTTTTTGCCATCTCCATATTTCCCACCATTAATTTCGTGGTCTCATCCTCTAAGGGACCAACATTTACTTTAGCCACCCTTTTTCTTTTTATATAACTATAAAAACTCTTACTATCTGTTTTTATATTTTTTGCTAATTTTCTTTCATAATCTATCTTCCCTTTCTTAATCAATCTTTTTGTTATTTTTTGCTGTCTTTTAAAGTTTTCCCAATCCTCTATCCTCCCACTAGATTTGGCTACCTTATATGCCCTTGTTTTTAGTCGAATACTATCCTTAATTTCTTTACTTAGCCACGGATGGCTGTATTTTCTTTTACACCCTTTTCTTCTCAGTGGAATATATTTTTTTTGGAAGTTGTAAAATAACTCCTTAAATGTTCACCACTGATCATGTATCGTCTTACCCTTTAATCTATTTTCCCAATCCACTCTACTCAATTCCACTCTCATACCTTCATAGTCTCCTTTATTCAAGCTTAGCACACTTGTTTGAGATCCAACCTTCTCACCCTCTAATTGAATATGGAATTCAACCATGTTATGGTCACTCATTCCAAGGGGATCCT
The DNA here is from genome assembly GCF_052327205.1 of Somniosus microcephalus. NCBI lineage: Eukaryota > Metazoa > Chordata > Chondrichthyes > Squaliformes > Somniosidae > Somniosus > Somniosus microcephalus. The sequence continues at coordinate 66,529,715 of NC_141010.1, read as the reverse complement.
TTACTAGGACATTTTTAATTAATCCTGTCTCGTTACACAGGACCAGATCTAAAGTTGCTTGCCCCCTGGTCGGTTCAGTTAAATATTGCTCAAGAAACCCATCCCTAATACACTCAATGAACTCATCCTCAAGGCAGCCCTGCCCAATTTGATTTCTCCAATTAATATGATAGTTAAAATCCCCCATAATTATAGATGTTCCCTTATTACAAGCCTCAACTATTTCCTGATTGATACTCCGTCCAACAGAGTTGCAACTGTTTGGAGGCCTATAGACTACGCCCACTAGTGTTGTTTTCCCCTTATTATTCCTTACCTCCACCCAAACTGTTTCATTATCCTGATCTTTTGACCCAATATCATTTCTCTGTATTACAGTGATTCCTTCCTTTATTAACATAGCCACCCCACCTACCCTTCCTTCCTGCCTGTCCTTCCTGATCGTTAAATAACCTGTTATGTTTAATTCCCATGCATTGTCACCCTGCAGCCATGTTTCTGTAATGGCCACAAGATCATACCCATATGTAATTATTTGTGCATTGACTGTACTCTGAGCTCAGACAGTACCCAGAGCTAAGACTGTACTCGGAGCTCAGACTGTACCCAGAACTCAGACTGTACTCAGAGCACAGACTGTACTGTACTCTGAGCTCAGACTGTAGCCATAGCTCAGACTGTACTCAGAGCTCAGACTGTATTCAGAGCTCAGACTGTACTCGGAGCTCAGACTGCACTGTACTCTGAGCTCAGACTGTATCCATAGCTCAGACTGTACTCAGAGCTCAGACTGTATTCAGAGCTCAGACTGTAATCAGAGCTCAGACTGTAATCAGAGCTCAGACTGTACCCGGTGCTCAGACTGAACTTGGAGCTCAGACTGTACTCAGAGCACAGACTGTACTCAGAGCTCAGTCTGTACTCAGACCTCAGACTGTACTCGGACCTCAGACTGTACTCGGACCTCAGACTGTACTCGGACCTCAGACTGTACTCAGAGCGCAGACTGTATTTGGAGCTCAATCTGTACCCGGAACTCAGACTGTGCTCAGAGCTCAGACTGTACTCAGAGCTCAGGCTGTCCTCGGAGCTCAGACTGTACTCAGAGCTCAGACTGTACTCGGAGCTCAGTCTGTACCCGGAGCTCAGACTGTACCCAGAGCTAAGACTGTACTCGGAGCTCAGATTTTAACCAGATCTCAGACTGTTCCCGGAAATCAGACTGTACTCAGAGCATAGACTGTACTCGGCGCTCAGACTGTACTTGGAGCTCAGACCTTACCCAGAGCTCAGACTGTACTCAGAGCTCAGAGTGTACCAGGAGCTCAGACTGTACCCGGAGCTCAGACTGTACCCGGAGCTCAGACTGTACTCAGAGCACAGACTGTACTCAGAGCACGGACTGTACTCAGAGCACAGACTGTATCTGGACCTCAGACTGTACCCAGAGCTCAGACTGTACCCGGAGCTCAGACTGTACTCAAAGCTCAGACTGTACTCAGTGCTCAGACTGTACTCAGTGCTCAGACTTTACTCAAAGCTCAGAATATACTCAAAAATCAGACTGTTCCCGGAGCTCAGACTGTACTCAGAGCACAGACTGTACCTTAATCTCAGACTGTACTCAGAGCTCAGACCATACTCAGAGCTTAGACTGTACTCTGAGCTCAGACTGTAATCATGCTCAGACTGTACTCAGAGCTCAGACTGTTCCCGGTGCTCAGACTGTAATCAGAGCTCAAACTGTATTCGGAGCTCAGACTAGACTTGGAGCTCAGACTGTACTCAGAGATCAGACTGTATTCAGAGCACAGACTGTTCCCAGAGCTCAGACTGTATTTGGAGCTCAGTCTGTACCCGGCACTCAGACTGTACCCGGAACTCAGAGTGTACCTGTAACTCAGACTGTACTGAGAGCTCAGACTGTAATCAGAGCTCAGAATGTACTCAGAGCTCAGACTGTACTCGGAGCTCAGACTGTACCCGGAGTACAAACTGTACCCGGAGTTCAGACTGTACTCGGAGTTCAGACTGTACTCGGAGCTCAGACTGTACTCAGAGCTCAGACTGTACTTGGAGCTCAGACTGTACTCGGAGCTCAGACTGTACTCGGTGCACAGACTTTACCCGGAACTCATACTGTACTCAGAGCTCAGACTGTACTCTGAGCTCAGACTGTACCTAGAGCTAAGACTGTACTCGGAGCTCTGACTGTACTTGGAGCTCAGACTGTACCCATACCTCAGACTGTACCTAGAGCTAAGACTGTACTCAGAGCTCAGACTATACCCAGAGCACAGACTGAACTCATTGCTCAGTCTGTAGCTGGAGCAGATGGTACCCAGAGCTCAGCCTGTACCCGGAGCTCAGAATGACCCGGGCAGCACGGTGGCATAGTGGTTAGCACTGTTGCCTCACAGCGCCAGGGACCCGGGTTCAAATCCGGCCTCGGGTGACTGTCTGTGTGGAGTTTGCACATTCTCCCCGTGTTTGCGTGGGTTTTCTCCGGGTGCTCCGGTTTCCTCCCACAGTCCAAAGATGTGCAGGTTAGGTTGATTGGCTATGATAAAAATTGACCCTTAGTGTTAGGGGGATTAAATACATGGGGTTACGGGGATAGGGTGGGATATGTGTTGGTGTAGGGGTTCCGGGGATTGGGAGGGATATGTGTCGGTGCAGGCTTGATGTGCTGAAATGGCCTCTATCTGTACTGTGAGGTTTCTGTGATTTCTGTGATTTCTGTGAATGTGCTCAGACTGTTCTCGGACCTCAGACTGTACTCAGAGCTCAGACTCTACTCTGACCTCAGACTGTACTCAGAGCTCAGACTGTACCCAGTGCTCAGGCTGTACCCAGAGCTCAGACTGTATTCGGAGCTCAGACTGTACTCAGACTGTACTCAGAGCTCAGACTGTACTCAGAGCGCAGACTGTTCCCAGAGCTCAGACTGCATTTTGTGCTCAGTCTGTACCCGGAGCTCAGACTGTACTCAGACTCAGACTGTAGAAACATAGAAACATAGAAGATAGGAGCAGGAGTAGGCCATTCAGCCATTCGAGCCTGCTCCGCCATTCAATGAGATCATGGCTGATCATCCAAATTCAGTACCCTGTCCCTGCCTTCTCCCCATATCATTAGCCTTAAGAAATATATCCAACTCCGTCTTGAATATATTTAATGAACTGGCCTCCACCGCCCTCTGTGGCAGAGAATTCCACAGGTTCACCACTCTCTGGGTGAAGAAATTCCTCCTCATTTCAGTCTTAAATGAGGCCATATGGGTAGAACTTAAAAACAAAAAGGGGGCAAGCACTTTGCTGGGAGTGTACTATAGGCCCCCAAACAGTCAGGGGGAGATAGAGAAACAGATATGTAGGCAAATCTCAGAGAAAGGTGCAAATAATAGGGTAATAATAGTGGGGGATTTCAACTTCCCCAATATTAACTTGAATAGTCAGAGTGTGAAAGGCTTAGAGGGTGCAGAATTCTTAAAGTGCATCCAGGAGAACTTTTTGAGCCAGCATGTAGAAAGTCCTACAAGAGAGGGGGCGGTACTGGACCTAATTCTAGGGAATGTGGCCGGGCAAGAGGTAGAAGTGTTAGTAGGTGAGCACTTTGGTGACAGTGACCATAATTCCGTGAGATTTAAGGTAGTCATGGAAAAGGACAGAGATGGACCGGAAATAAAGATTCTAAATTGGGGGAAGGCCGATTTTAATACGATAAGGCAGGATCTGGCCAAAGTGGACTGGGATCAGCTACTTGTAGGAAAATCCACATCGGAGCAATGGGAGTCTTTCAGAAAGGAAATTGAGAGAGTACAATGGCAACATGTTCCCGTAAAGGTCAAGGGTGGGACCAACAAGCCCAGGGAACCTTGGATGTCAAGGGATATACAAGAATGGATTACGAAAAAAAGGGGGGCTTTTGGCAGATACAAAGGATTAAAGACAGAGGAAGCCCTAGAGGAGTATAAAAACTGCAGGCGGATACTTAAAAAAGAAATTAGGAGAGCGAGGAGGGGCCATGAAATAACACTGGCGAGCAAAATAAAGGAAAATCCTAAGGTGTTTTATAAGTATATTAAGTGCAAGGGGATAACTAGGGAAAGAGTAGCGCCCATTAGGGACCAAAGTGGCAATCTGTGTGTGGAGCCAGATGTAGCTGGGGTTTTAAATGAATTTTTTGCATCTGCGTTCACTATGGAGAAGGACGATGTGGACATAGAAATCGGGCAGGGGGACTGTGATACACTTGAACATATTAGCATCAAGAGGGATTAGGTACTAGCGGTTTTAGCAGGCTTAAAAGTGGATAAATCCCCAGGTCCGGATGAGTTGTATCCCAGGCTGCTGTGTGAGGCAAAGGAGGAGATTGCAGGGGCTCTGACACAAATTTTCAAAACCTCTCTGGCCACAGGGGATGTGCCATAGGACTGGAGAACAGCTAACGTAGTACCATTATTCAAGAAGGGTAGTAGGGATGAACCAGGGAATTACAGACCAGTGAGCCTAACATCAGTGGTAGGGAAATTATTGGAAAAAATTCTGAGGGACAGAATTAGTCTCCACTTGGATAGGCAAGGATTAATCAGGGATAGTCAGCATGGCTTTGTCAAGGAAAGATCATGTCTGACTAATTTGATTGAATTTTTCGAGGGGGTGACTAGGTGTGTGGATGAGGATAGTGCAGTGGATGTGGTATACATGGATTTCAGTAAGGCTTTCGATAAAGTCCCGCATAGGAGACTGGTCAAGAAGGTATCAATCACAGAATCACAGAAACCCCACAGTGCAGATAGAGGCCATTTCGGCCCATCGAGCCTGCACCGACACATATCCCACCCAATCCCCATAACCCCTACACCAACACATATCGCACCCTATCCCCGTAAACCCAAGTATTTAATCCCCCTAACACTAAGGGTCAATTTATCATGGCCAATCAACCTAACCCGCACATCTTTGGACTGTGGGAGGAAACCGGAGCACCCGGAGGAAACCCACGCAAACACGGGGAGAATGTGCAAACTCCACACAGACAGTCACCCGAGGCCGGATTCGAACCCGGGTCCCTGGCGCTGTGAGGCAACAGTGCTAACCACTATGCCACCGTGCTGCCCATGTAAGAGCCCATGGGATCCAAAACTGGCTTAGTGGCAGAAGGCAGAGGGTGATGGTTGAAGGTTGTTTTTGTGACTGGAAGCCTGTGTCCAGTGGGGTACCACAGGGATCGGTGCTGGATCCCTTGCTGTTTGTGGTCTACATTAATGATTTGGATGTGAATGTAAAAGGTATGATCAGTAAGTTCGCAGATGACACGAAAATTGGTGGGGTGGTAAATAGTGAGGAGGGAAGCCTCAGTCTGCAGGACGATATAGACGGGTTGGTCAGATGGGTGGAACAGTGGCAAATGGAATTTAACCCTGAAAAGTGTGAGGTGATGCATTTTGGAGGGACTAACAAGGCAAGGGAATACACAATGAATGGTAAGGCCCTAGGAAAGACAAAGGATCAGAGGGACCTTGGTGTACATGTACATAGATCCCTGAAAGCAGCGGAACAGGTAGACAAGGTGGTTAAAAAGGCATATGGGATACTTGCCTTCATTAGCCGAGGCATAGAATATAAGAGCAGGCAGGTTATGATGGAGCTGTACAAAACGCTGGTTAGGCCACAGCTGGAGTACTGTGTGCAGTTCTGGTTGCCACACTATAGGAAGGATGTGATTGCTTTGGAGAGGGTGCAGAGGAGATTCACCAGGATGTTACCTGGGCTGGAGCGCTTCAGCTATGAAGAAAGACTGGACAGGCTGGGGTTGTTTTCCTTGGAGCAGAGAAGGCTGAGGGGGAACCTGATTGAGGTGTACAAAATTATGAGGGGCATAGATAGAGTAGATAGAAAGGAACTTTTTCCCTTAGTAGAGGGGTCAATAACAAGGGGGCATAGATTCAAGGTAAGGGGCAGGAGGTTTAGAGGGGATTTGAGTAAGAACTTTTTCACCCAGAGGGTGGTTGGAATCTGGAACTCACTGCCTGAAAGGGTGGTAGAGGCAGGAACCCTCACAACATTCAAGAAGCATTTAGATGAGCACTTGAAATGCCATAGCATACAAGGCTATGGACCAAATGCTGGAAAATGGGATTAGTTTAGACAGGGCTTGATGGCTGGCGTGGACGCGATGGGCCGAAGGGCCTCTTTCTGTGCTGTATAACTCTATGACTCTATGGCTCTAGGGTGCAGAAAAGATTTATGAGAATGATTCCAGGAATAAGTGACTTCAGTTACGTGGATAGACTGGAGAAGCTGGGATTGTTCTCCTTGGAGCAGAGAAGATTGAGAGGAGATTTGATAGAGGTGTTCAAAATCATGAGGGGTCTGGACAGAGTAGATAGAGAGAAACTGTTCCCATTGGCAGAAGGATCGAGAGGCAGAGGACACAGATTGAAGGTGATTGGCAGAAGAACCATAGGCGACATAAGAAAAAACATTTTTTGCACAGCGAGTGGTTCTGATCTGGAATACACTGCCTGAAATGTTGGTGGAGGCAGACTCAATCTTATCTTTCAAAAGGGAGTTGGATAAGTACCTGAAGGAAAAATATTTGCAGGGCTATGGGGAAAGGGTGGGGGAGTGGGACTAGCTGAGAGTTGGCACAGGCTCGATGGGCCGAATGGCCATCTTCCGTACTGTAAACATTCTATGATTTTATGATTCTAAGGAGCGTCTTAAAAAAGGAAAGAGAGGAGAGAGGTGGAGAGGTTTAGGCAGAGCTTAGGGCCAAGGCAACAGAAGGCACAGCCACCAATGGTTGAGCGATGATAATCAGGGATGCTCAAGAGGGCAGAATTAGAGGAGCGCAGATATTTCAGGGGGTTGTGGGACTGGAGGTGATTACAGAGATAGCAAAGGGCAAGGCCATGGAGGGATTTGAAAACAAGGATGAGAATTTTGAAATTGAGGCGTTGCTTAACCGGGAGCCAATGTAGGCCAGCGAGCACAGGGGTGATGGGTGAACGGGACTTGGTGCGAGTTAGGACACGGGCAGCCGAGTTTTGGATGACCTCAATGTTACATAGGGTAGAACGTGGGAGGCCAACCAGGGGTGCATTGGAATAGTCAAGTCTAGAGGTAACAAAGGCATGGATGAGAGTTTCAGCAGCGGATGAGCTGAGGCAAGGGCGGAGACGGGTGATGTTACAGAGGTGGAAATAGGTGGTCTTTGTTATGCTGCGGATATGAGGTTGGTGGCTCATTTCAGGGTCAAATATGACACCAAGGTTGCGAACAGTGTGGTTCAGCCTCAGACAAATATTAAGGCGAGGGATGGAGTCAGTGGCTAGGGAACGGAGTTTGTGGTGGGGACCGAAAACAATGGCTTCGATCTTCCCAATATTTAATTGGAGACATTTTTTGCTCATCCCGAACTGGATGTCGGACAAGCAGTCTGACAATTGAGAGACTGTGGAGGGGTCGAGAGAAGTGGTGGGCTTTGGAGGGACCACACCTGGAGTACTGGGCACAGTTTTGGTCTCCTTATCTGATGAAGGATATACTTGCCTTAGAGGCGGTGCAATGGTGGTTCACTGGATTGATTCCTGGGATGAAAGGCCTGTCCTATGATGAGAGATTGTGTAGAATGGGCTCTCTAGAATTTAGAAGAATGAGAGGCGATCTCATTGAAACATACAAGATTCTGAGGGGGATTGACAGGGTAGATGCTGAGAGGTTGTTTCCCCCTGGCTGGAGTGTCTAGAACTAGGGGGCATAGTCTCAGGATAAGGGGTAGGCCATTTAACAACAACAACAACAACGTCTTGTATTTATATAGCACCTTTAATATAGTAAAACGTCCCAAGACGTTGCACAGGAGTATTATACGACAAAAAAATTTGACACCGAGCCACATAAGGATAAATTAGGGCAAGTGACCAAAAGCTTGGTCAAAGGAGTAGGTTTTAAGGAGCGCCTTAAAGGAGGAAAGAGAGGTAGCGAGGCAGAGAGGTTTAGGCAGTGAATTTCAGATATTAGGGCCCAGGCAACAGAAGGCACGGCCACCAATGGTTGAGTGATTATAATCAAGGATGCTCAAGAGGGCAGAATTGGAGGAGCGCAGATATCTTGGGGTGAAGGAAAATACAGAGATAGGGAGGGGCAAGGTCATGGAGGGATTTGAAAACAAGGATGAGAATTTTTAAATTGAGGCGTTGCTTAACCGGGAGCCAGCGAGCACAGGGGTGATGGGCGAACGGGACTTGGTGCGAATTAGGACACAGGCAGCCAAGTTTTGGATGACCTCAAGTTTACATAGGGTAGAACGTGGGAGGCCAGCCAGGAGTGCGTTGGAATAGTCAAGTCTCGAGGTAACAAAGGCATGGATGTGGGTTTCAGCAGCAGATGAGCTGAGGCAAGGGCGGAGACGGGCGATGTTACAGAGGTGGAAATAGGTGATCTTTGTTATGTTACGGATATGTGGTCGGAAGCTCATTTCAGGGTCAAATATGACACCAAGGTTGTGAACAGTATGGTTCAGCCTCAGACAGATGTTAGGGAGAGGGATGGAGTCAGTGTCTAGGGAACGGAGTTTGTGGCGGGGACCGAAAACAATGGCTTCGGTCTTCCCAATATTTAATTGGAGAAAATTTCTGCTCATCCCGAACTCTATGTTGGACAAACAGTCTGACAATTTAGACACCGTGGAGGGGGTCGAGGGAAGAGGTGGTGAGGTAGAGCTGGGTGTCGTCAGCGTACATGTGGAAACTGACGCTGTGTTTTCAGATGATGTCGCCAAGGGGCAACATGTAGATGAGAAATAGGAGGGGGCCAAGGATAGATCCTTGGGGGACACCAGAGGTAATGATGTGGGAGCGGGAAGAGAAGCCACTGCAGGTGATTCTCTGGCTATGATTAGATAGGTAAGAATGGAACCAGGTGAATGCAGTCCCACCCAGCTGGACGACAGTGGAGAGGCGTGTTGGAGAATGATGGAGTGGTCAACCGTGTAAATCTGTTGATGGGGGACCGGAATGTGTTGATGGGGAGGGGAACCTGTTGATGGGGGAGGGGGGAGCCTGTTGATGGGGGAGGGGGGAGCCTGTTGATGGGGGAGGGGAGAATCTGTTGATGGGGAGGGGAATCTGCTGATGGGGGAGGGGGGAACCTGTTGATGGGGGAGGGGGGAGCCTGTTGATGGGGGAGGGGAGAATCTGTTGATGGGGAGGGGAATCTGCTGATGGGGGAGGGGAACCTGTTGATGGGGGAGGGGAGAATCTGTTGATGGGGGAGGGGGGAATCTGTTGATGGGGGAGGGGGAATCTGTTGATGGGGGAGGGGGGATCTGCTGATGGGGGAGGGGGAATCTGTTGATGGGGGAGGGGGGAATCTGTTGATGGGGAGGGGAATCTGTTGATGGGGGAGGGGAATCTGTTGATGGGGGAGGGGGGAATCTGTTGATGGGGGAGGGGGGAATCTGTTGATGGGGGAGGGGGGAATCTGTTGATGGGGGAGGGGGAATCTGTTGATGGGGGAGGGGAATCTGTTGATGGGGGAGGGGGGAATCTGTTGATGGGGGAGGGGGAATCTGTTGATGGGGGAGGGGAATCTGTTGATGGGGGAGGGGGGAATCTGTTGATGGGGGAGGGGGAATCTGTTGATGGGGGAGGGGAATCTGTTGATGGGGGAGGGGGGAATCTGTTGATGGGGGAGGGGAATCTGTTGATGGGGGAGGGGAATCTGTTGATGGGGGAGGGGAATCTGTTGATGGGGGAGGGGGGAATCTGTTGATGGAGGGGAATCTGTTGATGGGGGAGGGGGGAATCTGTTGATGGGGGAGGGGGGAATCTGTTGATGGGGGAGGGGGGAATCTGTTGATGGGGGAGGGGAGAATCTGGTGATGGGGGAGGGGAATCTGTTGATGGGGGAGGGGAGAATCTGTTGATGGGGAGGGGAATCTGTTGATGGGGGAGGGGAGAATCTGGTGATGGGGAGGCGACATCCTTCACAACGTTTAACAATAAGGAAATTAATGCCCCTGATGGTGCTGAATCCCTGTCCATTTCATCTGCTCTTTTGATCTCTACGGGGGTGATTTTCACTCAGAAGTCGGGAAGGAGGCGGGACTACAACTTTCGGGGTTGTAGTCCCGTCTCCATCGAGTTCTAGCCAATCCACATGATTTTGACTTGATTGACCTTGTTGAGCCCGCCCAGCAGGCTCAGCAGGCCAATTAAGGGCCATCCGGCAACAGGTGACGTCACAGACTGAAATTTCATCTGTCAAGACGCGTTGACAGATGAAATATCAGTGTTTCACAGCTGCTTGAAGCTGTCAAACACTGACAGTCTTACTTCTAACCTGAGTCCTTCTACGCAGACTCAGTTAGAAATCTCTCTGGCACAGAAAACTGCAGGCTGTCACTTTTGACAGTTCGCGGCCATTCTGCTTTCAGTGCCGGCTGAATGATGGACTCCCGAAACCTAGAGGAAGGAAGGCTGTAGAGGTAAGTACAGGTAAATTAAACTTCTTTACACACTTTAGACACACCAAACAAACCTACCTTTGCACTCATACACCCAACACTCACCTGAACACTGACATCTCGACCCCTCCAAGTCCTTCAACCCGATGGCCTGACTCCACTAACTTGGCGTGGTTTGGAGCCGTCAGGAAACCCACACTTCAAGCTTTAAAATAGGATTAAGCTGAAAACTGCCTGTTAACTACCTGTTAACAGGCAGTTAATTGTCACTAATCCCTTCCCACCTCGGGTAGGTGGGTCCCAGTGCGGGGCGGGTACCTGCCTCCTTTGAAACTTACATGGAGGCGGGTTGGGGGCTTGATGGTGTAGGGACCCCCGAATTCAGGACTTTAACCTCCCACACGCCTCCAATCCCGACTCCACGGGTCAGTTAAAATCGAGGTCTATGTGTTCCTCGCCAGAGACTGATAGCCCTAAAATTCTTATTTCTTGCTCACCTGTAAAATTGTTTGCAGCTGAGAGAGCCTCGCAGTACTGATCGAGTATGGTTGCTGTGTGCAGCATCGTCCAGCGAAGGGTCTCCTGCCCAAAGACAGGAACATGGCCTTAAATATCTCAACATGTAACAGCTGGAAGCAGAAACAGATCGTACAATAATGAGACTCCACAACATTGGGACTGTGGGACAGTGGGACTGAGGGACTGTGAGATTGTGGGACCCTGAGCCTGTGGGACTGTGAGACTGTGGGACTGTGGGATTTTGGGATGCTGGGTGTGATGAAATATGCCTTCATCAGACCTGCTTGTATTTTACCTGCTTGTATTGTGTGAACCACACCCTTTTGTTCCTATTGTGTGTATGGGCTACGCCCCTGTCTTTTGCCATATAAAGGTCTCAGGAGCTGTATGAGTCACTCACTACCAGATGAACCCGATGTGGGAAGACCTGCTATGCTGCTATGTTCTTAGTGATTAAAAGCCTTTAGTTGAATCCTTTAAACTCCTTGTCTTTGAGTTATTGAAGGCACATCAATTTTAATCACTAAAACAACAAGATGGATCGACTCCTGAAACCAGAGCGCTTGGATCTGGACCCCCATGCCTCAGACGCAGCCACACAGTTCGGACACTGGTTCCAATGCTTCGAATTTTTCATTGCAAACTCATCCACTGCCATAGCCGCAGCCGAAACCGCTACCGGAGACATGAAACTGGGAATCCTGCGAAACTGGGTGAGCCATCGGGTCTCCCCTCTCATCCAAGATGCCACCAGCTACGAGGAGGCCTGCACCATCCTGAAGGCCCACTACGCGCGGCCAATAAACGTGGTGTACGCCAGGCATCTTCTGACTACTCGCACGCAGCGGCATGGTGAGTCACTAGAGGACTTTATACTAAACCTAAAAGTACTGGGCAGAGACTGTAACTGTAAGGCCGTGTCTGCCATCGTGTACACGGAGGAGCTGATTCGAGACTCCCTTATTGCGGGCCTCAGTTCTAATTATATTCGGCAGAAACTGTTTGAAAAGGAGGGACTGGACTTAAAACAAGCTATAGATATAGCGCGATCACTGGATATGGCCCAGAGAAACTCTGAATCCTGTTCCCCAGGCCACGTGGCCCACTCCGCCTCGTGCGCGCCATGGGGCCGCCATCTTGGAAGCCATCTTCACCTCCCAGGTCTCAGGCCAGCCCAGCACCATCGGAGCCCCAGCCTCCACCCAGGAGCCCCACTACTGCCGCGATGCATCGGGGCCCGAAATGCTACTTCTGCGGTCAGGACAAACACTCCAGGCATCTGTGCCCAGCGAAGGGCACCACCTGTTTTAAATGCGGGAAGAAAGGACACTTCAGCAAAGTCTGCAGAGGGAACCCCGCCTCCAACTCCACCACTGCCGCGTGCGTGCCGTGGGAGCGGCCATCTTGGAAGCCATCTTGTCCACCCTCATGGAGTCCACCATCTTGCCCCGACAGCATGGTGGCATAGTGGTTAGCACTGTTGCCTCACAGCGCCAGTGGACCCGGGTTCGAATCCGGCCTCGGGTGACTGTCTGTGTGGAGTTTGCACATTCTCCCCGTATTTGCGTGGGTTTCCTCCGGTTTCCTCCCACAGTCCAAAGATGTGCAGATTAGGTTGATTGGCTATGATAAATTGACCCTTAGTGTTAGGGGGATTAAATACGTGGGGTTACGGGGATAGGGTGGGATATGTGTTGGTGTAGGGTTTACGGGGATCGGGTGGGATATGTGTCGGTGCAGGCTCGATGGGCCGAAATGGCCTCTATCTGCACTGTGGGGTTTCTGTGATTCTGTGATTCTGTGATTACACGGACCTCCAGGACCCACTGGTCGCCTCGATCACAGTGGATCAATCCAGGCCACATCCGTTGTCTAAATCGATGATGGACATAGAGGTAAACGGGAACAAGGTTAAATGCTTGATTGACTGCGGGAGCACCGAAAGCTTTATTCATCCTAGCCTGGTAAAACGACTTTCTCTAACGATAGTCCCCACACAGGGCAAAATCGCCATGGCCGATAAGACTCATACCTCAAAAATTACAGGTTTCTGCGCGGTTATGTTGTCGGTAAAAGGCAATGATTACAGAGATTTTAAACTATTGATAATGCCAGATCTCTGTGTCAGCGTGATCTTGGGTCTGGACTTCCAGTGCCACCACCAAAGTATCACGCTTACCTACGGTGGGTCCCAGCCGCCCCTCACAGTGTGCGGTCTGGCTACCCTGAAGGTCAAGCCGCCCTCTCTGTTCGCCAACCTCGCACCCAACTGTCGACCCATAGGGACCAAGAGTAGGCGGTACAGCTGGGAGGATAGACGGTTCATTGCGTCAGAAGTAGAAAGACTCAAGCGGGAGGGTATCATCGAATGCAGTACCAGCCCGTGGCGTGCCCAGGTAGTAGTAGTTAAGGGTAGCGAAAAGAAGCGGATGGTGATAGTTTATAGCCAGACGGTTAATCTATACACCCAGCTAGACGCCTACCCTCTGCCCCGCATAGCGGATATGGTTAACCAAATCGCGCAATACCGGGTGTTTTCCACCATCAACCTAAAATCGGCATACCACCAGCTGCCCATTAGGCCGGAGGACCGTCCATACACCGCCTTCGAGGCAAACGGACGCCTCTACCACTTCCTCAGAGTCCCCTTTGGGGTAACGAACGGGGTCTCGGTCTTCCAGCGGGAGATGGACCGCATGGTCGATGAGAACCAGTTAACAGCCACCTACCCATACCTAGACAACGTCACCATCTGCGGCCACGACCAGCAAGACCACGACTCGAACCTCGCGAGATTTCTGAAAACCGCCCTCAGACTCAATCTCAACTACAACGAGGATAAATGTGTCTTTAGCACCACGCGCCTCTGTATCCTGGGCTGCGTGGTGGAAAACGGGGAAATCGGTCCGGACCCCGACCGATTGCGCCCCCTACAGGAGCTACCCCTACCAAACACTCCCAAGGCCCTGAAAAGGTGCCTGGGGTTTTTCTCCTATTACGCCCAATGGGTCGCCAATTATTCTGACAAGGCCCGTCCCCTCCTGAAATCAACGACCTTCCCGCTCACGGCCGAGGCCCACGCCGCCTTCAACAGCATTAAACACGACATTGAGAAGGCCGCGCTGCGGGCAGTGGACGAAAACATCCCTTTCCAGGTCGAAAGCGATGCGTCCGACTTCGCTTTAGCAGCCACCCTCAACCAGGATGGGCGGCCCGTAGCCTTTTTCTCAAGAACCCTCCAAGGGCCTGAGATCAGGCACTCCTCGGTAGAGAAGGAGGCCCAGGCCATAGTGGAGGCAGTGCGGCACTGGAGGCACTACCTAGCCGGCAAACGCTTCACCCTGCTTACCGACCAGCGGTCGGTAGCCTTCATGTTTAACAACAAACAGAGGGGGAAGATCAAGAACGACAAAATTCTCAGGTGGCGGATCGAACTCTCCACGTTTGAGTACGACATAATATATAGGCCGGGGGCCCTCAACGAATCCCCCGACACCCTATCCCGAGGGATGTGTGCCACCATCCAGGGGGACAGGCTACAGGGCCTCCACAATGGCCTCTGCCACCCGGGGGTCACCCGGCTATTCCACTTTATAAAATCCCGTAACCTGCCCTATGCCATCGAGGAGGTCCGGTCTATGACCAGGGACTGCCGCACCTGTGCGGAATGCAAGCCCCGTTTTTTCAGGCCCGACCGAGCCCACCTGATCAAAGCTACACAGCCATTCGAGCGCCTGAGCTTAGATTTCAAGGGACCACTCCCCTCCACCGACCGCAATGTGTACTTTCTCAACATTGTGGACGAGTACTCCAGCTTCCCATTCGCCTACCCCTGCCCAGATATGACCAGTGCCACGGTCATCAAGTGCCTCGGCAACCTGTTTTGCATGTTCGGCATGCCTAACTACATCCACACTGACAGGGGGGCGTCGTTCATGAGCGATGAACTGCGCCAATACCTGCTGTCGAAGGGGATAGCCATGAGTCGGACCACTAGTTATAACCCCCGGGGTAATGGGCAAGTGGAGAGGGCGAACGCGACAGTGTGGAAGGTGGTCACCTTAGCACTAAGGTCTAAAGGCCTCCCCACCTCCCGCTGGCAGGAGGTCCTCCCAGACGTACTCCACTCGATAAGGTCGCTACTGTGTACTGCTACTAACGCCACTCCTCACGAGAAGATGTTTGCTTATCCCCGCAAATCAACCTCGGGAGTCTCCCTGCCCTCGTGGCTCGCCACCCCAGGGACAGTCCTGTTACGGAAGCATGCGAGGGGCCACAAAATGGATCCCCTCGTGGAGGCAGTACACCTACTCCACGCAAACCCACAGTACACGTACATCAAGCACGCCGACGGGCGTGAAGACACCGTGTCCATAAAGGACCTCGCCTCGGCAGGAAGCGACGACGACCCATCCTCACCACCCCCAGAAGAACCTCCACCATCCCCAGAGGTATCCTCACCACCCCCAGAAGTACCTGCAACACCCCCAGCACATGGGTATGCCCAGGAGGGCACCACGGACTCCCGGTCGGAACCCGAGGTACTGTTGCGACGTTCAGGAAGGACAATCACACCCCCGGACAGACTAAATCTGTAGAAGGGGTGAATGTGATGAAATATGCCTTCATCAGACCTGCTTGTATTTTACCTGCTTGTATTGTGTGAAGCACACCCTTTTGTTCCTTTTGTGTGTATGGGCTACGCCCCTGTCTTTTGCCATATAAAGGTCTCAGGAGCTGTATGAGTCACTCGCTACCAGATGAACCCGATGTGGGAAGACCTGCTATGCTGCTATGTTCTTAGTGATTAAAAGCCTTTAGTTGAATCCTTTAAACTCCTTGGCCTAGAAATTGAGTTGGCGCCGCGCCAGGGCTTGAGCGCCAGAAATTTAGCGCCGGCGCTAAGTCCCCCTGCGCGCGCCAAAAATTCAGTAGCGCCGCGCCCAGACGGCTGCCGGCGCTACTGGAGGGTGTCAGCGCCTCGCAATGGGCGCTGACTGCCGCATTGCGGTGCTAATCCGCCGCTGCGGCACCCGATGCGGTGCGGCAGGCTGGGGAAGTGCAGGCCTCCTCCTTCCGTTAAGGAGGAGCTGCCTGCACTCGACCGCTGGCCGTTGATCTGTGGAGAAAAATGAGCCTGGCACCTCGGAGAAGTGCCGGGCTCGCGGCCCACACGCATCTGTGCCGCGGGGGGGTGTTGGAGGAGTCCGGGGAGGGAGGTGCGGGCAGGCGGCCGCCGGGAAAGCGGCCGGCCGCCGCGCGACCTTAATGCGCCGGCGCTAAGACCCGTAGCGAACTTTTGAAAAATCGTTGGTTGCGGCTGCCACGGGCGAGGCGGCCGCAACTCAATTTCGGCGTTCGGGCGCGTTGCCACGGCAACCGGGACGCTGCGCACACCGATGACGTCATCGGTGCCAGCGCAGCGCAACTGGCTAACGCCGATGGCAGCGCCCAAGTGAATTTCTCAATCGGCTGTACTTGCGGCGCTAGGCCCTCTAGCGCCTCAAAATGGGCGCTAACCCCACTCAATTTCTAGGCCCTTGTCTTTGAGTTATTGAAGGCACATCACTGGGACTGTGAGACTGTGGGACTGTGGGACTGTGAGACTGTGGGATTGTGGGACTGTGGGACTGTGAGACTGTGGGACTGTGAGACTGTGGGATTGTGGGACTGTGGGACTGTGAGTCTGTGAGACTGTGGGACTGTGGGACTGTGGGACTGTGAGTCTGTGGGACTGTGGGTCTGTGGGACTGTGGGACTGTGTGACTGTGGGACTGTGGGACTGTGAGACTGTGAGACTTTGGGACTGTGGGACTGTGAGACTGTGGGACTGTGAGACTGTGAGACTTTGGGACTGTGGGACTGTGAGACTGTGGGACTGTGAGACTGTGAGACTGTGGGACTGTGGGATTGTGAAACATTGGGACTGTGGGACTGTGAGACTGGGACTGTGGGACTGTGAGACTGTGAGACTGGGACTGTGGGACTGTGAGACTGTGGGACTGTGAGACTGTGGGTCTGTGGGACTGTGGGATTGTGAGACATTGGGACTGTGGGACTGTGGGACTGTGAGACTGTGAGTCTGTGAGACTGTGGGACTGTGGGACTGTGGGACTGTGAGTCTGTGGGACTGTGGGTCTGTGGGACTGTGGGACTGTGTGACTGTGGGACTGTGGGACTGTGAGACTGTGAGACTTTGGGACTGTGGGACTGTGAGACTGTGGGACTGTGAGACTGTGGGTCTGTGGGACTGTGGGATTGTGAGACATTGGGACTGTGGGACTGTGGGACTGTGAGACTGGGATGGTGATACTGTGGGACTGTGAGACTGTGGGACGGTGAGAGTGTGAGTCTGAGTCTGTGAGGCTGTGAGACTGTGAGACTGTGAGTCTGTGGGTCTGTGGGTCTGTGGGACTGTGAGCCTGGGACGGTGAGACTGTGAGTCTGTGAGACTGAGACTGTGGGATGGTGGGACTTTGGGACTGTGGGGCTGTGGGTTTTTTGTAAGGGAAGTGGGTGCCTGCAGAATGGATCTCATATAATTTTCTCCTGTTTTCTGCTGGAGGGACGCGGAATAACATGGAATGCAAAAGCAATGTGTTTGATGCAAACTTGTACCTTAGTTAGGCTGCAGTTGTAGTTCTGTGTACTGTTTTAGGACCCTCATTGTAGGAAGATATTAAAGCAATGGAAAGGTGCAGTGTTGAGTCATAAGGACATTACCAGTGGTGAGGGGTTATAGTTATGAAGAGCGATTCAGAAGTTGGGGGCTTTTGCACCAGAGTTCAGAAGATTCAGAGTTGAACTGAGGGAGGTTATGAATGCTTATGCTGTGGTAAATAGTGAGAGATTGCTTCCCCTGGTCACTGAAACTGTATCGAGTGGCACAAACTCGAGATAATCAAAAAAATTAAAGGGGAGGTTAGAAAATAATTCTTTACCCATATAGTAAAGGGTGTGGGGAGTGAGGGGGAGAGTGGGATTAGACTGGGTGGCTCAAATGGAAACCTTTACCACCAATTCAGAATGGATGTTTAAATCCAATCAGTGTGGACTGGTTGGAGCCAATGTCCGTGGATGAGGAGAGAATGTGCTGGTCAATTCAATCCCTGCTGCCAAGCTTACAGCTACGCAGCTACTCACAGTCTCCAGCAAACCATGATAAGGAGTCAGGAGCTGACAGTGGGGGGAAATTTAACTCTCAGGATCTGCGGAGAGGGGCGGGATGACCCCAACCCGTTTTCAGCCCAACTTGCTGCTTAACTGGGGCAGGTTGGAGATCGGGCGAGTAACCTGACCTCAGGGCAGGTCAGGAGTTATAATAATTAATGCGGATGCCTGCCTCAGGTTTTAGCAGCCAGGTGGATTTAACAGTTGTGGGCCGGGTTTCCCAGGACTGAAGGCCGGATCCAGCAGGTAAATGCTTTGCAAGCACTGCTTGTGGGCCAGGAGGAGCAGGAGTATTATCCGCCCGCCCCGCAGGATAATCTGCCACGATCTCCCCCTGCACTCTCCCCCTGCGATCTACCCCCACGATCTCTTCCTGCACTCTAGCTCCGTGATCTCCCCCGCAGTATCCCCCCGCACACAACCTCCGCACTCTACATTCACGATCTACCCCCGCACTCTCCCCCCGCACTCGGCCCCCCGCACTAGCCCCCCGCACTCGCCCCCTCGCACTCGCCCCCCCGCACTCGCCCCCTCCTCTCCAGTTCCCTGAGTACAAAAATTAATATGAGGTTCTACCGTTAAATTTGGCAGGATTTCCACCTTGCCCATTTTGAGGGGGTTCCTGGCCGCTGATAGTCATCTCCAATCCCTCACCACATCCCGTAAATATCGCAGCTAGTGTCTGTGCAGTAAATGCAAGGACTCAGTCGCTCACAGTGAAAGCTTCCACTGAAGCCAGCATAACATCAGTTTAATTCACAAGGGGAAATGATGCTCAGGAGGAATCAGCATTCCCAGCCAGCATTCCAGCTCAGTCCCATTACATCTTCAATCTCAATTTGCTAAATTACAATGGGAAAGTTATTACTCTGATCATTTAAAGAGATTGTTCGAGTGAAGTAAGTGATTACAGCAAGTGCTTGTATCCAATCATTCAAGGGCTATATTTGCTGTATCGTCCCTGCTTTAATTTAATCTGCAATCAGTCTGTTACGATTCATTACTCTGATATCCCTTCCAAATCAGCTTCCACAATCACAATTTATTTTCTGCCTTCTGTCCCCCTTGGCCCTCTGTGTCTGGCACTCTATGATTGTCATTCCTGCTTGTGACTGAGCTCACTGCACAACTGTTCGATACAGAGAAAAGCTCCCTCTACACTGTCCCATCAGTCACTCTCAGGGCAGGAACAGCATGGGTTAGATACAGAGTAAAGCTTCCTCTACACTGCCGATCAAACAATCCCAGGGCAGGTACAGCACTGGTTAGATACAGAGTAAAGCTCCCTCTACACTGTCCCATCAAACACTCCCAGGGCAGGTACAGCACGGGTTAGATACAGAGTAAAGCTCCCCCTACACTGTCCCATCAAACACTCCCAGGGCAGGTACAGAATGGGGTTAGATACAGAGTAAAGCTCCCTCTACACTGTCCCATCAAACACTCCCAGGGTAGGTACAGCACGGGTTAGATACAGAGTAAAGCTCCCTCTACACTGTCCCATCAAACACTCCCAGGGCAGGTACAGCACGGGTTAGATACAGAGTAAAGCTCCCTCTACACTGTCCCATCAAACACTCCCAGGGTAGGTACAGCATGGGTTAGATACAGAGTAAAGCTCCCCCTACACTGTCCCATCAAACAATGGTTCTGTCTTCACAGAAATGCAAGGAGGAATTAAAGGAAATTAGTATTAAGAAAAAGTAGTGCTGGAGAAATTAATGGGACTGAAAGCCGATAAATCCCCAGGGCCTGATAATCTGCATCCCAGAGTACTAAAAGAAGTGGCCATGGAAATAGTGGATGCATTGGTTGTCATCTTCCAAAATTCTATAGATTATGGAACAGTTCCTGCAGATTGGAGCGTGGCAAATGTAACCCCACTATTTAAAAAAGGAGGGAGAGAGAAAACAGGGAACTACAGACCGGTCAGCCTAACATCAGTAGCAGGGAAAATGCTACAGTCTATTATAAAGGATGTGATAACAGGACACTTCAAAAATATCAATGGGATTGGACAAAGTCAACATGGATTTATGAAAGGGAAATCGTGTTTGACAAACCTACTGGAGTTTTTTGAGGATGTAACTGGTAGAATAGATAAGGGAGAACCAGTGGATGTGGTGTATTTGGATTTTCAGAAAGCCTTTGATAAAGTCCCACATTAGAGGTTAGTGTGCAAAATTAAAGCACATGAAAATGGGGGTAATATATATTGGCATAGATTGAAAATTGGTTAACAGACAGGAAACAGAGAGTAGGAATAAATGGGTCTTTTTCGAGGTGGCAGGCGGTGATTAGTGGGGTACCGCAGGGATCAGTGCTTGGGCCCCAGCTATTTACAATATATATCAATGATTTGGATGAGGGAACCAAATGCAATATTTCCAAGTTTACTGACGACACAAAATTGGTGGAATTGTGAGTTGTGAGGAGGGTGCAAAGAGGCTTCAAGGCAATTTAGACAAGTTGAGTGAGTGGGCAAATACATGGCAGATGCAGTATAATGTGGATAAATGTGAAGTTGTAGGAATGTCTAGTTCCTATCCAAAGACTGAAGTCCACTCAGGCGATCAAATAAACGAGGTTTAATGAAAAGTAACAGAGTTTAACAGATAACTACAGGAGAACATCGAATATAGGTCTAGTCAGTTTGGAGGCTCCACGAGGACTGCTAGGGTGGCCCCGTGGCTGACATCATGACGTCATCACGTTTTTCCCGCCGGTGGGGGATCACGTGGTGAACATCGTGACGTCATCGCGTTTACCCGCGCTATTAAAGTGATCGCGCTCTGTACATGTAAACAGTGAAAACAAAGGTACAGACTCAGGCTGCAGCCAACATATTATTAAAGGGAATTATATACAATTGACTGGAGTCCCTTAGTGGCTCCGCCACATGCGCCCCCCCAGAATTGTCTTTAATAGCAAAAGTAAAACGGCGAGGAGGCCTGACAAGCCTGTCAGAACGACTTCTGTAGCCTTGCAGTGGAAGCTGATGGACGGCGGGTGAGCTGGCGGATGGTTGCGTTTGATCTGGCACGGTGACTGTGGGTGGTCGGCCACGTTTCGGCGGTTGTGCGATCTCGACTGGGCGGTCAAGGTCCAAGTGAGCCGGCTTCAACCGGTCAACCGAAATGTGGTCTGGTTTACCACCGACATCGACCGAAAAAGATTTGTCTCCTGGCTCTATCACACGGAAAGGACCAGTGTAAGGGGGTTTGAGCGGGTCCCGATGAGCGTCATGGCGGATAAACACATAGTCGGTGTTCTTCAGCTCAGCTGGGACGTGGGAGCTCTGCAAGCCGTGATGCGACATAGGCACTGGAGCGAAACTTCTGGCTGCCTCCTGTTGGCTGATGAGCTGCTGAGACGCGGACCATGGCTCTGTTGGAGTCGGAAGGAAATCCCCTGGTACGCGTAGCGGCTGGCCATATACGAGCTCTGCCGAGGACGATTGAAGATCTTCTTTAGGTGCCGCACGAAGACCCAAAAGGACCCATGGAAGCCTGTCCACCCAGCCCGCGCCTTGAAGGCTGGCTCACAGTGCGGCTTTCAGCGACCTGTGGAATCGTTCGCACAAGCCATTCTGTAGTGTATGTAACCTGTACCACCTTAAGAGGATACCTTAAGGTGATGGACTACTTTCTGATGGCTCCTGTACATTGTAGTACTGGTGGTGACCACACCGGTATATAAGCCCTGTGGAGCAAAGTGTATTTCAGTTCAGCCCTGACCCTCAGTTACTAAAGACCTGTTTAAGTATTCTGTAGTCTGTATCCAGTTATTCAGCATAACTACATTTGAAAGCACAGACTCAACACATTCGCCTGTGGATGGTCGGCAGTGGTACGATGTAGCTTGACGCCGAGCCCCTGAGTCACAGCGTTCCAGAGCTCCGAAGAAAACTGCGGCCCACGATCGGACGAGATGTCTGCTGGTACCCCGAAGCGGGCAACCCAGGAGGAGATGAATGCCCTGGCGACGTCTGCGGAAGTGGTGGAAGACAGAGGAGCCGCCTCCGGCCATCGAGTGGTGCGGTCCACCATTGTAAGCAGATGAGTAAACCCATGCGAAGGCGGAAGTGGCCCCACCAGGTCCACATGCACATGATCAAACCTACGTTCCGGAATGGCGAAAGTGGCCAATGGAGCCTTGACGTGATGCTGCACCTTGGCCTTTTGGCAGACCACGCAGGGGTTGGCCCAGTCGCGAACATCCATGTGCGTGCCCCGCCACACGAATTTGGACGACATCAACCATTGTGAGGCCTTCATGCCAGGGTGCGACAACCCGTGGATGGCGTCAAACACTTTTCGGCGCCAGGTGACCGGGACGATAGGGCGAGGTTCTCCTACGGAGATGTCACAGAGTAGCGTAGTGCCCGCGGCATGGAATTTGACGTCGGCCGCTTGGAGGCTAGAGGGGTTGGTTCTGTAAGATTGGACCTCCGGATCCGAGGCTTGATCCGCAGCCATGAGGGCATAATCGATGCCGAGCTGGACTGCATGAACGGTCGCGCGGGAGAGACAATCCGCCACCAGGTTGTCCTTACCGGACACATGCTGAATGTCAGTGGTGAATTCTGAGATATACGTCAACTGACGTTGTTGCCGAGCTGACCACGGTTCGGCGGTCTTGGCCATAGCGAACGTTAGTGGCTTATGGTCCACAAAAGCCGTGAACGGACATCCCTCTAGCAGGAACCGGAAATGGCGGATGGCCAGAAAAAGGGCCAGCAACTCCCGGTCGAACATGCTGTACTTTCCTCTGCCCTCGACCGTGTCAGTTCTATCTACCGCACTTCTGCCCTCACCCCTGCCCCTCCCTCCCGGAACCACGATAGGGTTCCCCTTGTCCTCACCTTTCACCCCACCTGCCTCCACATTCAACGGATCATCCTCCGGCATTTCCGTTACCTTCAAAGTGATCCCACCACCAAACGTATCTTCCCCTCCCCTCCCCTTTCAGCATTCCGCAGGGACCGCTCCCTCCGAGACACCCTAGTCCACTCCTCTATCACCCAAACAGCCCTTCCCCTTCGCCTGGCACCTTCCCGTGCAAGCGGAGAAGATGTAACACCTGCCCCTATACCTCCCCCCTTCCCACTGTCCAGGGCCCCAAACACCCCTTCCAGGTGAAACAGCGATTTACTTGTACTTCTCGCAATCTAGTGCACTGTATTCGCTGCTCATGATGCGGTCTCCTCTACATTGGGGAGACCAAACGCAGATTGGGTGACCGCTTTGCGGAACACCTCCGTTCAGTCCGTAAGGGTGACCCCGAGCTTCCGGTCGCCTGTCATTTTAATTCACCGCTCCATTCCCACTCGGACCTCACCGTCCTTGGCCTCTTATATTGTTCCACGGAAGCTCAACGTAAACTCGAGGAACAGCACCTCATCTTCCGATTAGGCACTCTGCAGCCTTCCGGACTCAATATCGAGTTCAACAATTTCGGATCATAACCTCGGCCCCTATTTCATTTTTTCTTGTAATTTTTCCACTCCTTTTCCCCCCACCTTTTCTTTTGTTTCTCTCTCACACCTGGCAACTATCTCTTGCCCTGCCAGTACACTTTACACCTAATCTCAGCCTATTACCATCTCGTCTAGCTTCTAATCTCTTTTACTTCTTTTGTTTCTTTTATTCTTTTGTCCGATCGCAGCCCTGTCTTCGATCTAGTTTCTTTTCTTTCCAGTTTTGAAGAAGGGTTCGACCCAAAACGTCAACTCAAATTTCTCTCCACGGATGTTGCCTGATCTGCTGAGTTTTTCCAGCATTTTCTGGTGCTGTACTTTCGTTCGTTTCACCGTAATTGACGGCTAAAAAGCGCCAGCGGTTGTCACGTCCCATGCACCCACTGTTCCTGCACTGCGCCAATGGCGTAGTCTGACGCGTCAGTGGTAAGGGCGATGGTGGCACCTGGCAGCGGGTGTGCCAGCATGGTTGCGTTGGCTAAAGCGCCTTTTGTGTCGACGAACGCCCGGTCCATGTCGACCGTCCGGCTGATCGGATCCTTGCTGGACTTGCCCTTGAGGGCCTCGTACAGGGGCTGCATGAGCAGAGCTGCATTAGGGACGAACCGGTGATAAAAATTTACCATCCCGAGGAACTCCTGCAGGGCCTTGATGGGCTGCGGGCGTGGGAACGAAGTAACTGCCTCCACCTTCATTTGCAGGGGAATTGCGCCGTCCGATGTGAGGCAATGGCCTAAAAAATCAATCTGCTGCAGGCCGAACTGGCACTTGGCCGGGTTGATGATCAAGCCGTGTTGACTGAGGCGACTAAAGAGGGTGCGCAAATGGCAGATGTGCTCCTCTTTATTAGGGCTGGCGATGAGGAACTTGAGGTCCCGAAGCACGGAGTCCATCAAGCGCTGGAAAGCCTGTGCAGCATTCTTCAATTCAAACGGCATCCGCAGAAATTCAAACAGGCCAAATGGGGTGATGACTGCAGTTTTCGGGACATCTTGTGGGTGTATGGGGACCTGGTGGTAGCCACGGACGAGGTCGACTTTTGAAAAAATGGTACTTCCCGCCAAATGTGCAGAGAAATCCTGAATATGAGGGATCGGGTACCGATCAGGAGCAGTGGCGTCGTTCAGGCGTCGGTAGTCGCCGCAAGACCGCCATCCGCCGCCAGGTTTCGGAACAATGTGGAGAGGCAAAGACCAGGGACTATTCGACCGGCGAATAATTCCCAGCCGCTCCATCGTGTCGAACTCCGCTTTTGCAGCCGCGAGCTTGCCAGGTTCGAGGCGCCGGGCCCGTGCGTAGACCGGGGAGCCAGTAGTGGTGATGTGGTGTTTGACACCATGTTTCGTGGCCGTGGAAGAGAAAGTGGGTCTGGTCAGGTCTGGGAAATCTCTGAGGAGGCGAGTGAAGTCATACGGAGGTGAGGACGCGCAGGAACAGTGCGCGCCACGGTGTTTCCGTGGTAGCACGGGTTGGAGTGAAAAGTGGCCGCATTGATCAACCGGCGGTGCCGTACATCCACCAGGAGGCTGTTGGCACACAAAAAATCCACCCCGAGGATGGCTTGAGAGACTTTGGCCGTGATGAAATCCCAATAAAACCGCTGGCCGCCAAAGCACACCTGGACCCGCCGGCTTCCGAAGGTCCGAATGGCCCCGCCATTAGCTGCCTCGAGGGAGGGGCTGTGCCCCCCGGCTTGTATATCAAGATCTGATGCGGGTAGGATGCTACACTGCGCCCCGGTGTCGCAAAGGAAACGTCGACCAGATAAGGAGTCGTTGATGAAGTGGAGTTTTCCCGAATTACCGATTGCCATTGCAGCCGTGGGGCGCTCGTTATAACCGGTCCTCTTTCGACAGGGTGGCTGCTGTTTTTCTTTGAGCGAAAAGCTGCAGGGAGGGCGGCAGCATCTTACTTTCACGCCAAAACGGGCGTGGTAGAAGCACAACCCCGCAGGTTGAAGGGCTGGAGCGGCGTCTGTGGGGGATGGGCGCCTCGTGGCAGCGCAGTACTGCTGTGTCACCGCGAAAATCTTGTCCGCTTCGGCAGCCAGCTCTGCGCAGTCTGTGACTTCCGACCTGGCTAGGGCAGCCTGAACTTGCTCCGGTAGCTGGCTGAGGAATAGCTCCCTGAAGAGGAAGCATTCCGGTTCGGAGCCCAGGAGCGTGAGCATTTGGCTCATGAGCTCAGACGGTTTGGAGTCCCCGAGGCCGGGCATATTGAGCAGCCGGCGGGCGCGCTCCGACTTCGTGAGCCCGAAGACCTGTAACAACCGCGCCTTCATCATTTCATACTTGTGATCTTCTGGTGGATTACCAAGCAGGCTGACGATCCGCGAGGCTGTGGCGCTGTCGAGGGCGGAGACCACGTGATAGTAACGGGTCTGATCTGCAACGATGTTCCTGATTGCGAACTGGGCTTCAGCCTGGATGAACCACGCGGCTGGCTGTTGCTCCCAGAACTGTGGTAGCTTCAAAGCAATGGCGTTCGATTCCATGTTCAGTAACTTCTGCGAAAACCGTTCGCAAAAGTCGGGGTCACCAATGTAGGAGTGTTTAGTTCCTATCCAAAAGACTGAGGTCCACTCAGGTGATGAAATAAATGAGGTTTAATGAAAAGTAACAGAGTTTAACAGATAACTACAGGAGAACATCGAATATAGGTCCAGTCAGTTCGGAGGCTCCACGAGGACTGCTAGGGCGGTCCCGTGGCTGACATCATGACGTCATCACGTTTTTCCCGCCAGTGGGGGATCACGTGATGAACGGCGTGACGTCATCGCGTTTACCCGCGCTATTAAAGCGATCGCGCTCTGTACATGTAAACAGTGAAAACAAAGTTCAGACTCAGGCTGTAGCCAACATATTATTAAGGGGAATTATATACAATTGACTGGAGTCCCTTAGTGGCTCCGCCACAAAGTTATCCATTTCGGTAGGAAAAACAGAAAGGTAGAGTATTACCGAAATGGTGATAGATTGGGAAATATTGATGTACAAAGGGACCTGGGTGTCCTTGTACACCAGTCACTGAAAGCAAACATACAGGTGCAGCAAGCAGTTAGGAAGGCAAATGGTGTGTTGGCCTTCATTGCAAGAGGATTTGAGTACAGAAGCAAGGATGTCTTACTACAGTTTTACAAGGCCTTGGTGAGACCAAACCTGGAGTACTGTGTGCAGCTTTGGTCTCTTTACCTAAGAAAGGATATACTTGCCATAGAGGGAGTGCAACAAAGGTTCACCAGACTGATTCCTGGGATGGCAGGACAGTCGTATGAGGAGAGATTGGGTCGACTGTTGAGTCTGTGTGTCCCAGTTATGTTTAGGATCAATCACTGGACACAGACAACAAGAATAACTTTTAACAGGTCTTTACTATTCGGAGGTCAGGGCTGAACTGCCCAGCAAATCCCTACATAACACTTATATACCGGTGTGGTCACCACCGGTATTACAGTATTACAGTATACAGCAGCCAAGAGAAAGTAGTACATCTCTTAAGGTAGTTCTCTTAAGGTGGAACAGGTTACATACACCACAATCCTCCCTTTTTAGCTTAACAGTTATATCCCCATTTAACATAACATAATAACATATATATATATACAACTTCATGCAAAACAGTTCAAAGATTCAGTCTCTGAGGAGGCCTCCTGATTCGAGTTGGATAACGCCTTTCAGGGGTCTCTGATTCTCGTTGCTGGGGTGACTCATCTAGTTGGTCTCTTATGGATTGGACATCATCATCAGGTACATTCACTTCTGAGGTAGATGCTTCAGGTTCACTAACTTCTTCCACGGTTGTCTCTGCCGTAACCATGGGTTCGACCCTTGTTCTCGATTCTACCAGTTGGTCAGCATGACTCCGTATTACATTTTCACCAATATCTACCGTGTACATCAGGGGTCCTTGTCTGGCCCGAATTGTTCCAGATTGCCATTTCTCGTTTTTATAGTCCCGGGCTACCACTGGTTGTCCTATTTCGAAGCTCCGAGTGGTCTTGTTATTTATATGCTGGAACTGTTTGTTTTCAACTTCCCTCCACACATTTGGTTTTAACAAGTCCAACCTGGACCGCAACCTCTTGTTATAGAACATCATGGCAGGACTTTGGTTTGTCACTGCATGAGTGGCGTTTCGATATGCCAGTAGGAATTTGTCCACCTTGTGTTGTAGTGGAATCTGATCTTCGCTCATGGCCTTTATTGCTTTTTTAAACGTTTGTACAAATCTCTCGGCCAACCCGTTTGTAGCCGGATGATATGGGGCAGAGGTATAATGTTTCACCCCATTCTTCTTCATGAATTTCTGGAATTCTTCTGACACGAACTGCGGTCCGTTGTCTGAACATATTTGTTCTGGCAATCCATTTCTTGCAAATATCGTTCTTAGCACCGCGATCGTCTTTTCCGAGGTAGTGGTAGTCATCTTAATCACTTCTGGCCATTTAGAATGTGCGTCCACCACAATTAAAAACATGGAGTCCATGAATGGACCAGCAAAGTCAATATGTACACGTTGCCATGGGGTTGAAGGCCATTCCCATGGATGCAGCGGTGCAATCGGAGGTGCATTTTGCACTTTTTGGCACCCTGAGCAGCTTTTCGTCAGATCCTCTATCTGTTGGTCGATACCCGGCCACCACACATAAGCCCTAGCAAGGCTTTTCATCTTGACTCCCCCCGGATGACCTTCATGCAGTTCCTTTAGAACTCTCTCTCTTAACTTAGGAGGAATAATCACCCTTGTTCCATACATCAATGTTCCTTGACAGACGGACAGCTGTTCTCGTCTTGCTGAGAATGCCGGTAACAGTGGATCACCATGTGCTGGCCATCCCTTCACTGTCACTTCGTAGACCTGGGACAGTGTCGGGTCGTTCCTGGTTTCTCTTTCAATACTTGCATTGGTGACTGGTAAACATTCGATGATGGTCGAGTGAAATAACTCAACAGGGTCAACCGTCGGTGCCTCCTCCTCTGTAGGTAGTGGCAGGCGCGACAGCCCATCAGCATTACCATGCTGCTTTGTACCTTTGAATTCAATCTGATATTGATGTGCCCCTAGGAAAAGGGACCATCTCTGGAGTCTCTGTGCTGTCATCACCGAAATGGATACCAACGGCTGCTGGTCTGTCAGAAGCGTGAACTTTTGGCCCTGCAGGTAATGATTAAACTTCTTTACTCCCCACACAAGGCTGAGAGCCTCCCTATCTATCTGAGCATAGTTGCGCTCAGCGGAGGTCAGTGATCTGGATGCGAATGCAACTGGCCTCTCCTGGCCATTTGGCAACTTGTGTGAGAGTACTGCCCCAATACCATATGGAGAAGCATCACAAGCCAAACGAATAGGCAGCGTTGGGTTGAAGTGAGCCAACACTTCCTCTGAGGTGATCAATGCCTTGCTTTTGCGAAAGGCCCTCTTACAGTCCTCGCTCCACTTCCATGGTACCCCCTTCTGCAAAAGAGCATTCAGCGGGTGCAGCACCGTGGATAAATTTGGCAGAAACTTATGGTAATAGTTAATCAACCCTAGGAACGACCTCAACTGGGATACATTATCCGGAGCGGGAGCCTTCACAACAGCTTCGATCTTGTCAGGAGACTTATGAAGCCCCTCCTGGTCAATGACATGACCACAGTACGAGATCCGCTTCTGAAAGAACTCACATTTCTGGCGATTAACTCGAAGTCCATATTCTTTCAATCTGGTGAGCACCAGTTCCAAATTTGCAAGGTGTTCCTCGTCATCATCTCCTGTAATCAGAATATCATCCAGGTAACATTGTGTGCCTGGAAGTCCCTGTAACAGGTGCTCCATGGCCCTCTGCCAAATTGCTGGTGCCGATGCCACTCCAAAAACCAGTCTATTATACCGGTACAAGCCTCTATGCGTGTTGATCGTGAGATACTGGCGTGACTCTTCCTCAACTTCCATCTGTAAGTATGCCTGCGCCAGGTCTATCTTGGTGAAGTGTTTCCCGCCAGACAACGAAGCGAAGATATCCTCAATCCGCGGAAGCGGATACTGCACCATGTGAAGCACCGGATTAACAGTGATCTTGAAATCTCCACAGATGCGAACCTTCCCCGGTTCCCCCGGCTTGTTGCTCGATGAACGCTTCATGACGGGAACAATGGGCGTGGCCCATTCACTCCAGTCTACCTTAGACAGTACTCCTGAACGTTCTAGCCCTTCCAGCTCAGCTTCCACAGCAGGTCGTATCGCATAAGGTACTGGTCTGGCTTTGAAAAATTTCGGGTTTGCACGTTCTTCAACCTTGATGTTTGCCGTAATTCCTCTCAGTGTTCCCAGTCCCTGTTGAAACACCTCTTTAGCATCGTCCAATATTCTGGACAATCGTTTAGGTTTGACATCTTTTTTACCGGAATCTACCGTTAGTGCTTTTAAGGAATGCCAGTCCATATTTATTTTCCTAATCCACTCCCATCCCAGTAGTGGTGGACCTCCCTCAGGTAGCACATATAAGTCCATTCCTCGGCTTTCTTTGCCCTTGTGGACCACCTTTACCTCTATCTTCCCGATGGGGTATACTCTTTGCCCCGTGTATGTTTTCAATACAATCTCCGTATCCCGTAGGGGAATATGTGGGAATAACCTTTTGTAATCTTGCTTATTCATGACCATCAATGCCGATCCAGTGTCCAATTCCATCTTCACTTGGACTCCTGCTATCTGAAGTGTGACCCAAATTGTTTGGAGGTCTGCTTCCTTACCAACATTGTGTACTCTTAGACTACCCAGTTCATTACTGCTGGAGTCTGAATCTGACTTCTGTTCGTTCGAACTGTTCTCTGTCACCTTGTGTACTTTTCTGTATTTTTCCTGCGGTGACTTTTTGTTGCTGGTCTTCTTTCCTGACCGGCATACTTTAGCTATGTGACCAAGCCTGCCACATTTTCTGCATTCCTGATTTTTGAACCAGCA
The DNA here is from genome assembly GCF_052327205.1 of Somniosus microcephalus. Lineage (NCBI taxonomy): Eukaryota > Metazoa > Chordata > Chondrichthyes > Squaliformes > Somniosidae > Somniosus > Somniosus microcephalus. Next base: position 66,499,126 of record NC_141010.1, on the reverse strand, counting down.
CTGGTTCTGATCGTGCGTTGTCTTTCCACAACGATAACATTTTACTGTACCCAAGACCATTTGATTGGTGCTGAGTTCCGGTGACCGTTGCTGCATTTCCGCCATGCCTCTCGCTGCGGCTTCTTGCGATGCTGCAATAGTGACAGCTTTATCAAGCGTAAGATCATTCTCCTCAAGCAGTCGCTTTTGTGTTCCTTCTTTTAACAATCCACACACAAATTTATCTCTCAGCGCATCTGCTAGTCCTGTTCCAAACTGACAGTACTTTGATAGCTTACGCAGTTCAATTAAAAATTCAGCGTTGCTTTCGTCTTTCAGCTGCGTTCTTCTGTAAAATTTAAATCGTTCCGCTATCATCAGCGGCGTGGGGTTTAAATGATTTTTCAGGACATTAACAATATTCGCGAAAGTCTGATCCGTCGGTTTATTTGGTGATAGAAGGTGCTTCAATAGCCCGTATGTCTTCGCACCCATTGAGCTTAATAAGGTTAGTGCTTTCTCATCATCTGGTACCTTATTTGCTTTACAATAAACTTCCATGCGTTCTACATACGTGGTCCAATCTTCGATATCACTATCAAAGGTATTAATGCTCCCATGTTTAGGCATCCTTGCAAGTTTTTTAAATTTTTCTTTTTCTCAAAATGGCGGCTTCCCGCGCTTGTCTTCTTCCCCCGCCTACTAAAATGGCGGCTTCCCGCGCTTGGCGGTCTTTCCCGCGCTCGTCTTCTTCCCCCGCCGACTACAATGGCGGATTCCCGCGTTTGCCTTCTTCCCCCGCTGGCTGCAATGGCGATTGCTATGCTGCTGCCGTTCTCGCCTCCCCAGCGGTTCTCAATTCCCCGACGCTGCTTTGCCTCGCAGCCCCGCTTGCAGCCCGGTCCTTTACACCGGCTGCGTTTGATTTCTCCGCGGCTCTCATGCCTTAAGCTGCCCCAGTCGCTGCACCTCTCGGCCTCGATTGCAGCGCGGCCCTTTTTACCGGCCGTGGTCGAGTTCTCCGCCCTTATTCCTCCGTTTTCCCTCCCCTACTCCACAGCCAATGCGGCCGACTTTCTGCTTGTGTCGCTGATCGGCTTACCCACCACTGTGGTAGAAGGGATGATCACTGCCTGTCGCTGATGGAGGGCTTCGTGGTCAGAATTTTTCTTTTTATCCCGAGTTCTCGATGCCTCCCGTGCGATGGTGCTCAGCAGGATGATGAGGGCGGATGCCTCTTCTCGACGCCCGTTCTGAGGACGAAGCTGCCTTGGATGTAAAACTGCCGCAGGGTAAGATTGGACTCGTCGCCACTGTTGAGTCTGTGTGTCCCAGTTATGTTTAGGATCAATCACTGGACACAGACAACAAGAATAACTTTTAACAGGTCTTTACTATTCGGAGGTCAGGGCTGAACTGCCCAGCAAATCCCTACACAACACTTATATATCGGTGTGGTCACCACCAGTATTACAGTATTACAGTATACAGCAGCCAAGAGAAAGTAGTACATCTCTTAAGGTAGTTCTCTTAAGGTGGAACAGGTTACATACACCACAGTCGACTAGGCCTGTATTCACTAGCGTTTAGAAGAATGAGAGGGGATCTCATTGAAACGTATAAAATTTTGACAGGGCTAGACAGACTGGCTGGGGGGTCTAGAACGAGGGGTCACAGTCTCAGGATACGGGGTAGGACATTTAGGACTGAGATGAGGAGAAACTTCTTCACTGAGAAGGTGGTGAACCTGTGGAATTCTAGACACAAAAGGCATCAAGGGGTATGGGGAGAGAGCGGGTATATGGTATTGAGATAGAGGATCAGCCATGATCATACTGAATGGTGGAGTAGGTTCGATGGGCCAAATGGCCTACTCCTGCTCCTATTTTTCTATGTTTCTACTCCCAGTGTAGGTACAGCCTGAGAGGGTTGAAGAGGATTGGACAGAGGGGTTAAGGAGTGGTCTGGATGGTGGTAATCATGATGGCATCAGTTTTGCCAACATTAAATGGAGGAAATTCTGTGTCCACGATGACACACCATTACCAATTATAAGCCTTTTGCACTGACATCAGTTTACCAAGCCCCTGGTTACACATTCTTGGTGCAAAACCGCCCATTTGGAGCTGGTTGAACTTACACCAAAATCCACTGCGGCTCAAGCCATTCTGTGCATGCGCTGTGTTTCCGAGCATGTGCCAAATATTCAGCCATGGAGGATTATGGAGAATCTTCGGTCAGCTCCCAAAGGTCTCAGGTGCTGCACTGCGCCGGCAGTCGGCAGGTGCGACTGGGTCATCCCGAACTCTGCTCTTGCAGATCAAGACCTTACCGCCCCGGATGTAAATCTGCTTCTGCCCCCTGCAACATTGACAGGCATCAACAACGGCAGCTGCAGGAGGCGTTGTCCCCTCGGCCGGCCGCCTGGGGAGCGGTAATTAAAGGCAGTAATGGTCAGGTAGGCCAAAATTTAATAATGTTCCCAGTGTACTGTATTTTGATTTTTTTCCAGCCCGCGATTGATCAGCCCTGCGCTCTCTTAGAGTGCTTGGGGCTCCTGTGTGCGTATCGCAGGTGCCGTCGACGACCATTCCCAGCCTTGGTCTTCAATGACTGCAGCATTGACCCTTCCCTTTACGGGAGGGAAGGAGCCTGTAAAACTGGCAGCGCTGCACGGGACATTGTGCTGCACTCTGCCGCTCCTGCCCCTCTCACTCCCTTTAGCGCTCTAAGGGAAGGGGTAGCACTTGATTCAGCTCCACTTCCCTCTTGGAGCACTAAAGCAGAAGTTCCCGTCGGAATCAATTGTGTAACACCCGGCGATACTTTAGCAACCCTGTAAAAGTTATCGCCCCAAACGGGGCACAACGCAATTTCCAGCCCTGGGTCTCTTGTTACAATTTAGGGTTTTCACTCGAGATAGCTTATTGAATTCAGTAACGGCAGACATTCCCATAAGTGGACCTCACGTCTCCTATGATCTGGAGTGTACTGCGTCTTGCCCAATATCCAGGTAAATGCTAGTGCGGGCCAGGGATTCTAACAGGATCCTTACTCTGTACATCAGCTCTGGATGTAATACGTCACCATGTGACCCACTCTCTAGACTGAATATATACTGTTACCAGACTGAGACTCAACAAATGCTTTTATTTCAATGACTGCATAAAAAATAAAACCGTGTATCATAGACTCCGCCATCCTCCTTAATACATAAAATAAAGACATCACTCACTTCCGGTGACTGTAAAGTGCCTTCTCAGACAAGCTTACCACTGAAATATGATCTAAATCCCCTTGGAGTTATACTGAAACAAAAGGCAATGGACACATTCCATGAGATTAGCAGCCATTCAGGGAGGGCTGTGTTTCTCTTATCAATAAGGAATGGATAACCAGTCTTATCCGGTTACGGTAAGTGTGTCTGTGTTTGAGCGCAATTTCTCCGGCCATTTATACAATTCACACCTAACACAGCCCATTTTGATCGCTTAAGCTACTGGCATCTTGTGAAGCCCACTGAACTTGTCTGGTCTTTGAACTGATAGCTTTCCTTTGATGAGCACTTCGTGTGGCTTTGGGTTTAACTCTTCATATGCTGCTTTTAGCAATACAAATTAGAAGTTAAAAATTTAGCACAGAGGTTAAGAGGAGATCTGATAGACGTGTTCAAAACTCTGAGGAGTTCTGTAAGGTGGATACAGAAAAATTATTTTCATTGGTTGGTGAGTAGTATAAAAGGAATGGAGGGAGAGGTTAAAAGATTTTCTTTATGTCGAAGGTGAAAGGACATGGAAAGAAACAGTGGTGGAAACACCATTCATAACTTTAAACAGGGAAGTGGATAAATGTTTTATAAAGTAAGATGAAGTATTATGGGGAAAGGTCAGGGGAGTGGGCCTAAATCGACAGCTCCTGCCATGAGCTAGTGCAGGCATGATGGGTCAAATTGTCCCATTCTGAGCCATAACATTCTAGGATTTAATTCCAATTCTACAACCTGTGACCAGTGAAACTATATTGATAGACCTTGGACTCCCTTTATTTGTTTTGGGATGTGGGTGTTGCTGGCAAGGCCGGCATTTATTGCCCATCCTTAGTTTCCCTTGAGAAGGTGGTGGTGGGTCTTCTTCTTAAACTGCTGCAGTCGGTGGTGAAGCTGCTCCCACAAGGCTGTTAGCTAGCGAGTTATAGAATCATAGAATGATAAAGCGCAGAAGGAGGCTATTCAGCCCATCGTGCCTGTACTGGCTCATTGAAACAGTTATCCAATTAGTCGCACTTCCTTACCAGGACTGTGACCCAGTGACGATGAAGGAATGGCAACATATATCCAAGTCGGGATGTTGTGTGGCTTGGAGGGAACTTGGAGGTGACGATATTCCCACGGCTTTGCTGCTCTTGTCCTCAGTTGTGGAGGTCACAGGGGAACGAGAGGGGAGACTACAGTTATCCTATTAGCCTGAAGTGGAAACAAAGCCAAGGCAGGGAGATGAAAGGCCAGTGTTTAACCCACTGCCCTACTCAGACCCCTGCAGCTTCCCTCTGCTACTTACTCTGAGGGGTGGGGCTTTTTCACTGAATGGAGAGGATTTGCAGTGAAATTTTCTTTTAGACAAACTGGACACTTCGCTGAAGCAAGTTGATTGGGCATTTTAAAGGGCATCCTGTCTAATTATAGATGACATGGTTCACAGTATTGCTTAAATTGATTTATAATACAGATTTACATCGGTTATGAGTTTGGTTTCCCAGAAGCTGAGGTCACGGATCATACATGCACTGATGATTATATTAGCTATGGCCCTGAGCAGGCTGATCTTGCTCTGACAGTGCAACGTACTGATAATGGTTTACGTAGCGAGAGGTTGCCAGGAAGGAAGATTTGAAGCATGGTTGCATTAGACTGGAGAAAAATGTCACTCATTCTTTAAACAGCAACTGAAAATCTGGGAGTCTGCTGGCTCAAGTGAACATTCGGAACAACCAATGTATTCTCAATAACTGCCCCAGAGGGAGTACAACCCAGGGGGAGTACAGGCCCAGGGGGAGTACAGGCCCAGGGGGAGTACAGGCCCAGGGGGAGTACAGGCCCAGGGGAGAGTGCACGATCTGGCAGAGTACAGGCCCAGAGGAGAGTACAGGCCCAGGGGGAGTACAGGCCCAGAGAGTACAGGCCCAGAGAGTACAGGCCCAGGGGGAGTACAGGCCCAGGGAGAGTACAGGCCCAGGGGAGTACAGGCCCAGAGAGTGCAGGCCCAGGGAGAGTACAGGCCCAGGGAGAGTGCAGGCCCAGGGGGAGTACAGGCCCAGGGAGAGTACAGGCCCAGAGAGTGCAGGCCCAGGGAGAGTGCAGGCCCAGGGGGAGTACAGGCCCAGGGGGAGTACAGGCCCAGGGGGAGTACAGGCCCAGGGAGAGTACAGGCCCAGAGAGTACAGGCCCAGGGAGAGTACAGGCCCAGGGGGAGTACAGGCCCAGGGGGAGTACAGGCCCAGGGGGAGTACAGGCCCAGGGGAGTACAGGCCCAGGGAGAGTACAGGCCCAGAGAGTACAGGCCCAGGGGGAGTACAGGCCCAGGGAGAGTACAGGCCCAGGGGAGTACAGGCCCAGGGAGAGTACAGGCCCAGAGAGTGCAGGCCCAGGGGGAGTACAGGCCCAGGGGGAGTACAGGCCCAGAGAGTACAGGCCCAGGGAGTGTACAGGCCCAGGGAGAGTACAGGCCCAGAGAGTACAGGCCCAGGGGGAGTACAGGCCCAGGGGAGTACAAGCCCAGGGAGAGTACAGGCCCAGAGAGTACAGGCCCAGGGGGAGTACAGGCCCAGGGGGAGTACAGGCCCAGAGAGTGCAGGCCCAGGGGGAGTACAGGCCCAGGGGGAGTATAGGCCCAGAGAGTACAGGCCCAGAGAGTACAGGCCCAGGGGGAGTACAGGCCCAGGGAGAGTACAGGCCCAGGGGAGTACAGGCCCAGGGAGAGTACAGGCCCAGGGAGTGTACAGGCCCAGGGAGTGTACAGGCCCAGGGAGTACAGGCCCAGAGGAGTACAGGCCCAGGGAGAGTGCAGGCCCAGGGGGAGTACAGGCCCAGGGAGTGTACAGGCCCAGGGGGAGTACAGGCCCAGAGAGTACAGGCCCAGGGGGAGTACAGGCCCAGGGAGAGTGCAGGCCCAGGGGGTGTACAGGCCCAGGGGGAGTACAGGCCCAGGGGGAGTACAGGCCCAGGGAGAGTACAGGCCCAGGGAGAGTACAGGCCCAGGGAGAGTACAGGCCCAGGGAGTGTACAGGCCCAGGGAGTGTACAGGCCCAGGGAGAGTACAGGCCCAGGGACTACAGGCCCAGAGAAGTACAGGCCCAGGGAGAGTGCAGGCCCAGGGGGAGTACAGGCCCAGGGAGTGTACAGGCCCAGGGGGAGTACAGGCCCAGGGGGAGTACAGGCCCAGGGAGAGTACAGGCCCAGGGAGAGTACAGGCCCAGGGGGAGTACAGGCCCAGGGGGAGTACAGGCCCAGGGAGAGTGCAGGCCCAGGGGGAGTACAGGCCCAGGGAGTGTACAGGCCCAGGGAGAGTGCAGGCCCAGGGGGAGTACAGGCCCAGGGGGAGTACAGGCCCAGGGAGAGTACAGGCCCAGGGAGAGTACAGGCCCAGGGAGTGTACAGGCCCAGGGGGAGTACAGGCCCAGGGGGAGTACAGGCCCAGGGAGAGTACAGGCCCAGGGGGAGTACAGGCCCAGGGGGAGTGCAGGCCCAGGGGGAGTGCAGGCCCAGGGGGAGCGCAGGCCCAGGGGGAGCGCAGGCCCAGGGGGAGCGCAGGCCCAGGGGGAGCGCAGGCCCAGGGAGAGCGCAGGCCCAGGGGGAGCGCAGGCCCAGGGGGAGCGCAGGCCCAGGGGGAGCACAGGCCCAGGGAGAGTACAGGCCCAGGGGGAGTACAGGCCCAGGTGGCGTAGTGGTTATGTCACTAGACTAGTAAGCCAGAGACTCAGTCAAATGCTCTGAGGATATTGGTTCAAATCCCACCACGGCAGCTGGTGGAATTTAAATTCAATTCAATTTAATTCTGGAATTAAATGTTAGTCTTAGTAATGGTGACCATGATACCATTGTCGATTGTTGCAAAAACCCATCTGGTTCACTAATGTCCTTTAGGGAAGGAAATCTGCCGTCCTTACCTGGTCTGGCCTACATGTGACTGCAGACCCACAGCAATGTGGTTGACTCTTAATGGCCTAGCAAGCCACTCAGTTGTAAACAACCGCTACGAAAAACAATAAGAATAAAACCGGACGGACCACCCGGCATTGACCTCGGCACTGGAAACGACAACGACAACGACAAACCCAGCCCTGTCGACCCTGCAAAGTCCTCCTTCCCAACATCTGGGGGCTTGTGCCAAAATTGGGAGAGCTGTCCCACAGGCTAGTCAAGCAATAGCCTGACATAGTCATAATTACCGAATCATACCTTACAACCAATGTCCCAGACACCACTATCACCATCCCTGGGTATGTCCTGTCCCACCGGCAGGACAGACCCACCAGAGGTGGTGACACCGTGGTATACAGTCGGGAGGGAGTAGCCCTGGGAGTCCTCAACATTGACTCAGGACCCCATGAGGTCTCATGGCATCAAGTCAAACATGGGCAAGGAAACCGCCTGCTAATTATCACCTACCGCCCTCCCTCAGCCCTCCATGTTGAACACCAATTGGAAGAAGCACTGAGAGTAGCAAGGGCACAAAATGTCCTACTGGGTGGGGGACTTCAATGTCCATCACCAAGAGTGGCTCGGTAGCACCACCACTGGCCAAGTCCTAAAGGACATAGCTGCCAGAATGGGTCTGCGACACGTGGTGAGGGAACCAACAAGAGGGAAAAACCTACTTGATCTCGTCCTCACCAATCTACCTGTTGCAGATGCATCTGTCCATGACAGCATTGGTGGAAGTGACCACCACACAGTCCTTGTGGAGACGAAGTCCCATCTTCATGTTGAGGATACCCTCCACCATGTTGTGTGGCACTACCACCGTGCTAAATGGGACAGATTTCGAACAGATCTGGCAACTCAAAACTGGACATCCATGAGGCGCTGTGGGCCATCAGCAGCAGCAGAATTGTATTCAACCACAATCTGTAACTTCATGGCCCGGCATATCCCTCAGTCTACCATTACCATCAAGCCGGGAGATCAACCCTGGTTTAACGAAGAGTGCAGGAGAGCATGCCAGGAACAGCACCAGGCATACCGAAAAATGAGGTGTCAACCTGGTGAGGCTACAACACAGGATTACTTGCCCTGTTCCTGGGACTAGGGACAGGGTCACTGGCAAGGCTTGGAAGCTAAGTAGAACCAGACCTGGTTAGTACTTGGAGGAGTGACCATCAGGGAAGACCAGGTGCAGAAGGTCACGGAAGGAGCCCCGAGGAGGGGTGGTTGGTGAGAAGGTCACGGAAGGAGCCACGGGAGGAGCGGCTGGTGAGCAGGCCCGGGCGGTGGGCTGAAGATAGGAGGAATGGTGGAAATGGAATGGCGGCACGCAGCGGCTTTGCTTCTCCCAGTCATGGGAGCTTGCAAGATCACATTTTGTTGTTCATGTACTTGTGCAATGACAATAAAGTTGAATTATTAAGCCAAACAACGGAAGCAACATGCGATAGACAGAGCTAAGCGATCTCACAACCATCGGATCAAATCAAAGCTCTGCAGTCCTGCCACATCCAGTCGTGAGTGGTGGTGGACAATTAAACAGTTAACAGGAGGAGGAGGCTCCAAAAATATCCCCATCCTCAATGATGGTGGAGCCCAGCACGTGAGTGCAAAAGACAAGACTGAAGCATTTGCAACTATCTTCAGCCAGAAGTGCCGAGTGGATGATCCATCTCGGCCTCCTCCTGAGGTCCCCAGCATCACAGATGCCAGTCTTCAGCCCATTCAATTCACTCCACGTGATGTCAAGAAACGGCTGAAGACACTGGATACTGCAAAGGCTATGGGCCCTGACAACATTCCGGCAATAGTACTGAAGACTTGTGCTCCCGAACTTGCTGCGCCCCTAGCCAAGCTGTTCCAGTACAGCTACAACACTGGCATCTACCCGGCAATGTGGAAAATTGCCCAAGTATGTCCTGTCTACAAAAAGCAGGACAAATCCGACCCGGCCAATTACCGTCCCATCACTCTACTCTCAATCATCAGCAAAGTGATGGAAGGTGTCATCGACAGTGCTATCAAGCTGTAGAGGGTTTCTCTTGCTTGCTCTGGTCTCCTGCCAGGCTTCTTGCAATAATTACCCGTGAGTGGTTCGACCCACTCGCCCCTACGGTTCTAGACCTTGGACTTAGGCGCAGGGAGCTGTAGTGCAGAAAAACTCAATAGACCAGGTCGAATAGCACGAAATGGATGCCTTTATTGAGCAGTTTGCAGCATTATAAAATACATGTCATATGCACAGATTAAAGCAACTACAAGCATGCACACATCTATAAACTTAACTCTATAGAAATGGGGAACACACGGCACATCGTAAAAGAGGTAACACATTACAATTACCCTTAACCCCCTCACTATAACCTAACTAAGTTTCGATTTGAGGGACTCGGGATCATGCTCACCACTTTAAGAATTGCGAAAAAGGCTTTGCAGCCTTTCGACACAGCTTTCCGTCGTCACGTGGGTTTGGAAGCTTCTGGCGCAGCTTGTTTTCCTCTTGGTTCTCCTGCGATGAGCGCTCGCCGATGTTGACGAACTGGAGTACCGGGCCCTGGGTGTCTTCCTGGGTCGTCGATGATCTCCCGATGACTCTTTATACAGTCATCATTGTCCTTCTGAGAGCTGGGGTACCTGGGCCCTGAGTGTCTTCTTCTCCGGCCTGGGTCGTCGATGATCTCCCGACAAAAGTACACGGGCCTCCCTCGTCGTCCTCTCGTCGTGGCCGGGCCTTGCCTGGCCGAACACCGAACACGGTCCGAACCGAAGTGCTGCTTGGTTCCGATGGAGTCTGTCCCGAAGCGTACCGATGGAGAACTCACTGATGGACTTTACTTAATCCACAGTTATACCCTTTTGGGATATTCTTATCTCCTGCCAAATCATAGTCTTGTCTTTGTAATAATTTTGGCGGGCAGAACTCTCTGCAGGGGTGTTTTGTCTTCATAACGGGAGTCGGTGATAGCTGAACTGGCCTTCCTGGGCCGATAATGTCTTTGCTTTGTTACCGTAACTTGGTTTGTATATTGATCGGTCTGGAGATTGCCCTGGATGGCTGTTAAACGGCTTCTCTTTGTACAGTGTAATGGGTTAAAGCGTTCGTTCAATTGTCCGCCCATTTCTTGATGGGTCTCATCCTGTCACCCAAATCTGTCCTGTACTTGTAATCTAATCAATATGTATACTCAGTTCCATGAGTTTCGGCTTCCCGAAACTGGTTTCCGCGGGCTTTTAATGTCTTCAATCCACAAGCCTGTCTGGCTTGCAGTAACAGAAATTCAAATGGTCCCAGAAGCTGGTCACGAGGTCTGGCGGCCATTTTGTGTGCCCTTTTATCAAAGGTTTCTCTATATAAGCTTCTTTTGGTCAATAAAGCTGTTTTATTAACCCTATTTTCCTACGCGATTATTTAATGAAAATTTCGCGAATCTTACAAAGCGGCACTTACTCAGCAATAACCTGCTAACTGACGCCCAGTTTGGGTTCCGCCAGGGCCACTCAGCTCCTGACCTCATTACAGCCTTGGTCCAAACATGGACAAAAGAGCTGAACTCAAGAGGTATGGTGGGAGTGACTGCCCTTGACATCAAGGCAGCATTTGATCGAGTGTGGCATCAAGGAGCCCTAGCAAAACTGAAGTCAATGGAAATCAAGGGGAAAACTCTCCATTGGTTGGAATCATACCTAGCACAAAGGAAGTTAGCTGTGGTTGTTGGAGGTCATTCATCTCAATCACATGACATCACTGCAGGAGTTCCTCAGGGCAGTGTCCTAGGCCCAACCATCTTCAGCTGTTTCATCAATGACCTTCCCTCCATCATAAGGTCAGAAGTGGGGATGTTCGCTGATGATTGCACACTGTTCAGCACCATTCGAGACTCGTCAGATACTGACGCAGTCCGTGTCCATATGCAGCAAGACCTGGACAACATTCAGACTTGGGCTGACAAGTGGCAAGTAACATTCGCACCACACAAGTGCCAGGCAATGACCATCTCCAACAAGCGAGACTCTAACCATCTCCCCTTGACATTCAATGGCATTACCATCGCTGAATCCCCCACTATCAACATCCTGGGGGTTACCATTGATCAGAAACTGAACTGGACCAGCCATATAAATACTGTGGCTACAAGAGCAGGCCAGAGGCTGGGAATTCTGCGGCGAGTGTCTCACCTCCTGACTCCCCAAAGCCTTTCCACCATCTACAAGGCACAAGTAAGGAGTGTGATGGAATACTCTCCACTTGCCTGGATGAGTGCAGCTCCAACAACACTCAAGAAGCTCGACACCATTCAGGGTAAAGCAGCCCGCTTGATTGGCACCCCATCCACCACCTTCAACATTCACTCCCTCCACCACCGGCGCACTGTGGCTGCAGTGTGTACCATCTACAAGATGCACTGCAGCAACTCGCCAAAGCTCCTTCAACAGCACCTTCCAAACCCGCGACCTCTACCACTTAGAAGGACAAGGGCAGCAGACGCATGGGAACATCACCACCTACAAGTTCCCCTCCAAGCCACACACCATCCTGACTTGGACCTGTATCGCCGTTCCTTCACTGTCGCTGGGCCAAAATCCTGGAACTCCCTTCCTAACAGCATTGTGGGTGTACCTACACCATATGGACTGCAGCGGTTCAAGAAGGCGGCTCACCACCATCTTCTCAAGGGCAATTAGGGATGGGCACTAAATGCAGGCCTAGCCAGCCAGCGATGCCCACATCCCATCAATGAATAAAACAAAAGTACAGGCCCAGAGAGTAAAGGCACAGGGGGAGTACAGGCCCAGAGAAGAAGTACAGGCCCAAGGGGAGTACAGGCCCAAATGAGTACAGGCCCAGAGAAGTACAGGCCCAGAGAAGAAGTACAGGCCCAGGGAGAGTACAGGCCCAAATGAGTACAGGCCCAGGGGAGTACATCCAGGGAGTGTACAGGCCCAGGGGATTACAGGCCCAGGGGATTACAGGCCCAGGGAGAGTACAGGCCCAGGGGGAGTACAGGCCCAGAGGAGTACAGGCCCAGGGGGAGTACAGGCCCAGGGAGAGTACAGGCCCAGGGGGAGTACAGGCCCAGAAGAGTACAGGCCCAGGGGGAGTACAGGCCCAGGGGGAGTACAGGCCCAGGGGATTACAGGCCCAGGGGATTACAGGCCCAGGGAGAGTACAGGCCCAGGGGGAGTACAGGCCCAGAGGAGTACAGGCCCAGAGGGAGTACAGGCCCAGGGAGAGTACAGGCCCAGGGGGAGTACAGGCCCAGAAGAGTACAGGCCCAGGGGGAGTACAGGCCCAGAGGAGTACAGGCCCAGGGGGAGTACAGGCCCAGGGGGAGTACAGGCCCAGGGAGAGTACAGGCCCAGGGGGAGTACAGGCCCAGAGGAGTACAGGCCCAGGGGAGTACAGGCCCTGGGGACTACAGGCCCAGGGGAATACATCCAGGGAGAGTACAAGCCCAGGGGAGTACAGGCCTAGGAGAGTACATCCAGGATGAATACAGGCCCAGGAAGAGTACAGGCCCAAAGGAGTACAGGGCCAGGGGACTACAGGCCCAGAGGAGTACAGGCCCAGAGGACTACAGGCCCAGGGGAAGTACAGGCCCAGGGGACTACAGGCCCAGGGGAAGTACAGGCCCAGAGGAGTACAGGCCCAAAGTAATTTTGACTTTGTGCGATGGTGTAAAACGGGTGATAGCGTTCGGCAGCCCGTTTCACATCTCTCCCCATTTCTATTTTCATTGACTTCAGGATGCCCTGCATTGTGAGATTTGAGAGCACAGCTCGGCCTGGGAGCAGCCAATCAGGGCAGTGTGACCATTCAGTGCCATGGGAAGGACAGGAACCTGAGCCCTGGGGGAGTAGGGGAGAACAGGATGACGGCTGTAGAGTATGAGAGGGCAGCAATGGTGAATTAGAATCATACACCACAATTGGAGGCCATTAGGCCCATCGTGTGTGTGCTGGCTCTTTAAAGGAGATGTCCAGTTAGTCCCACTGCCCCGCTCTCTCCCCACAGCCCTGCAAATGTTTCCTTTTCAAGTATTTATCCAATTCCCTTTTGAAATTTATTATTGAATCTGCTTCCGCCGCCCTTTCAGGCAGCGCATTCCAGATCACAACAACTCGCTGCGTAATAAACATTCTTCTAATTTCCCCCTGGATATTTTGCCAATTATCTTAAATCTGTGACTTCTGGTTACCGACCCTCCTGCCAGTGGAAACAGTTTCTAGCTATCTACTCTATCAAAACCCTTTATTATTTTCAATGCCTCCATCAAATCTCCTCTTAACCTTTTTCTGCTGTAAGGGGAACAACCACAGCTTCTCCAGTCCCTCCGCATTTCTGAGGTCCTTTATCCCTGATACCATGGGGCAAAAATTCAGTTGGTAGTGCCACCCATTAGTGCCTTAAGAGGGCGCTAAGTGGGGCGCAAAGCAACTAGCGCCCGGGCGCGGCGATGTCTGCGCCTCTCGCGAAATTGACCGGACATTTTGCGGCGGCGCAAAACAATACCGCTCGATCTCCTGCGCACGCAGATCTTGACGTCATTCGAGAGTGCAACGTCCTTGGGGTGCCCCGGAACAGAAATTGAGGGCGCCCCCCTCCTTTCTGCCTGGCGCAACCAACGACAGGTTGACTGGAACGCTTCCCAATCGCTGTGGGGCTGGGGGGTGCTATTTAAAGGGGGCCTCTTCCTGGCTTTTGTCATAGAGTCATAGAGTTATACAGCACAGAAAGAGGCCCTTCGGCCCATCGCATCCACGCCGGCCATCAAGCCCTGTCTAATCTAATCCCATTTTCCAGCATTTGGTCCGTAGCCTTGTATGCTAAAGCATTTCAAGTGCTCATCCAAATGCTTCTTGAATGTTGTGAGGGTTCCTGCCTCTACCACCCTTTCAGGCAGTAAGTTCCAGATTCCAACCACCCTCTGGGTGAAAAAGTTCTTCCTCAAATCCCCTCTAAACCTCCTGCCCCTTACCTTGAATCTATGCCGCCTTGTCATTGACCCCTCTACTAAGGGAAAAGGTTCCTTTCTATCTACCCTATCTATGCCCCTCATAATTTTGTACACCTCAATCAGGTCCCCCCTCAGCCTTCTCTGCTCCAAGGAAAACGACCCCAGCCTGTCCAGTCTTTCTTCATAGCTGAAGCGCTCCAGCCCAGGTAACATCCTGGTGAATCTCCTCTGCACCCTCTCCAAAGCAATCACATCCTTCCTATAGTGTGGCGACCAGAACTGCACACAGTACTCCAGCTGTGGCCTTACCAGCGTTTTGTACAGCTCCATCATAACCTCCCTGCTCTTATATTCTATGCCTCGGCTAATGAAGGCAAGTATCCCATATGCCTTTTTAACCACCTTATCCACCTGTTCTCCTGCCTTCTGGGATCTATGTACATGCACACCAAGGTCCCTCTGATCCTCTGTCTTTCCTAGGGTCTTACCATTCATTGTGAAGTGCCTTGCCTTGTTAATCCCTCCAAAATGCATCACCTCACACTTTTCAGGGTTAAATTCCATTTGCCACTGTTCCGCCCATCTGACCAACCCATCTATATCGTCCTGCAGACTGAGGCTACCCTCTTCGCTATTTATCACCCCACCAATTTTCGTGTCATCTGCGAACATACTGATCATACCTTTTACATTCACATCCAAATCATTAATGTAGACCACAAACAGCAAGGGACCCAGCACTGATCCCTGCGGTACCCCACTGGACAGAGGCTTCCAGTCACAAAAACAACCTTCGACCATCACCCTCTGCCTTCTGTCACTAAGCCAGTTTTGGATCCAATGTGCCAAGGCACCCTGGATCCCACGGGCTCTTACCTTCTTGACCAGTCTCCTATGCGGGACTTTATCGAAAGCCTTACTGAAATCCATGTATACCACATCCACTGCACTACCCTCATCCACACACCTAGTCACCCCCTCGAAAAATTCAATCAAATTAGTCAGACATGATCTTCCCTTGACAAAGCCATGCTGACTATCCCTGATTAATCCTTGCCTCTCCAAGTGGAGACTAATTCTGTCCCTCAGAATTTTTTCCAATAATTTCCCTACCACTGATGTTAGGCTCACTGGCCTGTAATTCCCTGGTTTATCCCTACTACCCTTCTTGAATAATGGTACTACGTTAGCTGTTCTCCAGTCCTCTGGCACATCCCCTGTGGCCAGAGAGGTTTTGAAAATTTGTGTCAGAGCCCCTGCAATCTCTTCCTTTGCCTCAAACAGCAGCCTGGGACACATCTTATCCGGGCCTGGGGATTTATCCACTTTTAAGCCTGCTAAAACCGCTAGTACCTCCTCCCTCTCGATCCTAATATGTTCAAGTATATCACAGTCCCCCTGCCCGATTTCTATGTCTACATCGTCCTTCTCCATACTGAACACAGATGCAAAAAATTCATTTAAAACCTCACCTACATCTTCTGGCTCCACACACAGATTGCCACTTTGGTCCCTAATGGGCCCTACTCTTTCCCTAGTTATCCTCTTGCCCTTAATATACTTATAAAACACCTTAGGCCTAGAAATTCAGTTGGGCGCGCCAGCCGTTAGCGCCTTAGGGGGAGTAGATCTCGAGCGCTAGGCGCTTATCGCCCGGGCGCAGCGCGATCTGCGCCTCTCCCCAACTTCAGGACACATTTAGCACCGGCGCAAAGTCTTAGCGCGCGCCCTGCTGCGCGCGCAGATCATGACGTCATATAATAGTGCAACGCCCTTCGTGCGCCCCAAACCGGAACTTCACTCGCGCCGGCCCATTGTGCGCCGGGCGTCCCGAGCGACTGTGAAGTGGAACGGTACACAGGCCAGCTGGGCCGGGGGGGGCGCTAATTAAAGGGCACTTACCCAGCAGTATAAAGGCCAGCCATTTTGCAGCATTCACTCTTGTGCAACGGTTTTTTGGACAGAGACCAAGGAGGAGAGTTTACTGGTTTGGACCAACACTTGGACAGGTATTTTTGGCTCAGGCCAGAGCTTACCAATTATCTTAGCCTTCATTCAGAGCTCAGTGTTTGCCAGCATATAATGGGGGCTGCATTGGGTGGCAACGCTGAATTTCAGCCTTATGCCAGAAGGGCTTACAGACGCCGTGAGAGAGTGGCAGCCCTGGCTAGACGCAGAGGGGGCAACAGGCGTCGCCAACTGAGGCCTTACCCACGCAGGGTATACCGCCAGCAGACCTCCTATCTGACCATGTCTGCCGCGATGTGTGTTAGGAGGCTGCGATTCCGAAGGGAGGTGGTTGCAGACATCTGCCGACTGCTTCAGAGAGATCTGCAGCCACAGCTGATGCGCAGGACGTCTCTGTCGGTGGCAGTGAAGGTGACGGTGGCTCTCAACTTCTATGCCTCCGGCTCCTTCCAATCCGCTACTGGGGACATCGCTAACATCTCCCAGTTCGCCGTGCATTGCTGCATCCGCCAGGTGACCGAAGCCCTTTTCAGAAGGAGACATCAATTCATCTCCTTCCCCATGACCCTGGACAAGCAGCAGCAGCGTGCACTGGGGTTTGCAAGAATAGCGGGCTTCCCCATGCTGCAGGGCGCCATTGACTGCACGCATGTGGCTTTGCGGGCACCTCTTGAGCATGCCGAGGATTACCGCAACCGGAAGGGCTACCATTCCCTCAATGTACAGCTGGTGTGTGACCACAGGCAGCGCATCCTAGCTGTCAATGCCCGCTTTCCAGGCAGCAGCCACGATGCCTTTATCCTGCGACAGACAACTGTGGCTGACATGTTCCAGGCACAGCCTCCCCCAAGAGGATGGCTTATCAGGGACAAAGGCTATCCTTTGTGTACCTGGCTCATGACCCCGCTCCGCGCGCCCACGACCCCTGCTGAAGAGGCATACAACGAGAGCCATCAAGCGACGAGGAACCTCATAGAACAAACAATCGGCATGCTCAAGCAACGGTTCTGCTGTCTCAATCGCTCCGGGGGAGCCCTCCAGTATTCGCAGGATCGAGTCTCCCAATTCGTCGTCGTTTGCTGCATGCTGCACAACCTGGCTATCCGCAGGACTCAGGCACTGCCACCTCACGTTGGACCACCACCTCAGGAGGAGGAGCATGAGGACGACGAGGATGAGGAGTACCAGCCCAGGAGGGATGCACAAGGTCCAAGGGCCGCCCGTCGTCGGCTAATTGAACGTCACTTCTAGGCCCCCTGTCAGGGAATGGCTTGCGCCAATGATAGAACATGATTGCAGCCGCTCCGCAAGCCCGCAGCCGGTTAAGGCAACAAACACTTCAAAGATCCAACATGGACAATGTGAATAAATAAAATGCTTTATTGTACAAACTCTGGGCCCTTCCCACATGAAAACCAAAAACAGAGGAAACCCACAAAAAACACTCAAACACATTACTCGCTCCCACAACCTGGGGAGGATTAACAAAATAGGGCAACTAAAATGGCCGTCATTGTCGGCCTTCGTCCAAAACAAACATCACATCATCGGCCTTCAAAAAACTAACATCCAATTCTCGGCCTCAAGAAACAAACACAAATGGCCACACATTCGAATATTTGGCCCGCTAGGGCGATGCCTTGGCCATCTTTGGGTGGCCCCTGCCCGCCCTGCTGCTCCGCCTCAAAGTAAGGCCATTGGCTGCTGCAAGGCTGGGGGCAGGCTCCTGAGGGGCACATGTCGTGACGGCAGATGCCCTTGGGGGTCGGCCTAGTCGAGGTCTGGGCGTCGAGCGGCCGGCTGTTGATTGCTGCAGCTGTGGCTGGCCAGCATCAGTTGCTGCAGCAGCTCCTGGCAGCTCCACTGGGGGAGTGGCAGTGGCGGCTGGAGGAATGGCGGCAAGCTGGCGGATGGCAGGCGCTCGCTGGTCGCCTGAGACACTGGCACTCGCCCGGGCCAGCACTGCAGCATGCGCACCAATCTGCCGAGGGACAGACCGATGTGCTGCTGCAGCGCGCCGGGTGCCCTGGCGATGCCTGGCTGACACAGCGAGTGTGGCAGCAGTGAGTGCCCGTGTTGACCTGTTCACTGCCCGCAGCAGAGCAGCCAGTGACTGGACGGCACCACTAATCACCTGGCCAGTCGCTGCAAGATCTGCCCGGTATTCCGCCCGACTGGTGGCCTCTAAGGGCCCGAACTCGGCCACACTCCGAGAGAGGGAATCGATGGACTCAGGCAACCATGACACTACCGCCATGAGCTCCGTGTGCCGGCGCTCCGAGTCCGCGGACAAGTCTTCGAGGCCTTCCATCTCCTCGGCGAAGAGCATCTCCTGACTGGAGGCCGGACTCTCCCTCTGGGGAGAAGGCCGCCGAGCTGGCCGACCCTTCCTGCGTTGTGGGAGGCCGCTGGGCCCAGCAATTGGACTCCCCTCCGACGCATCCCCCCTCTGGGGAGAAGGCCGCCGAGCTTCCACCCCCCTCCCGCCTTTCTGCAGCACGCAGGTCCCAGGAGCTCCCCTCCCCTTCGACACTTCCGCCACGCTGCCCTCCAGGGAAGACGTGTCCCCTACATTGGCCTGGGTGGCCGCGGCTGAGGGTTCCCCTGATGGGCCGCCTTCCTCTTGCTCCTCCTCCTGCTCCTCCTCGGAGGGTCTGTCACTGGCAAGTTGAGGGACCTCCTCTTGACCATCTGAAAGCAGGAAGGCACAAGAGTAGCTTTAGAGTGAGGAGAGGGCGTCAGTGCGGGATGCATGAGTGGTGGCATTCAGCGCATTGGTCGGACAGTGGCAAAGGATGTAGATCTGATGCGCAAGTGGGACGAGAGAGGTGCAAAAGGTGATGTCCTTACCATTGCTTCCCAGAACAGGGTCGGCATCTCCACATGCAACGGGCCCAATCACCCGGCCACCCATGAGGTGCTCCACGCGATGTTGCAGGTCGGTGAGTGGCTGGAAATGGGGTCGTCCTCCCCCGGTCACAGTCCGGCTCCTGCGATTATTCGCCAGCTTGGCCTGCAAGAGAAAGGACGGCCTCTAAGTACAGTGTGTCGCCGTGATCTTGTGTGCACTGCCTCCCATGGTGGAATAGCCTGGCCAGTGTGTCACCATGATCTTGTGTGCACTGCCTCCCATGGTGGAATAGCCTGGCCAGTGTGTCGCCATGATCTTCAGTGCACTGCCTCCCATGGTGGAATAGCCTGGCCAGTGTGTCGCCATGATCTGCTGTGCACTGCCTCCCATGGTGGAATAGCCTGGCCAGTGTGTCGCCATGATCTGGTGTGCACTGCCTCCCATGGTGGAATAGCTTGGCCAGTGTGTTCAGTGCAGAATGTGCAATTGATGCTCATGCCTGTGCCATAGCTGCTGGATGAAGGCTGGCCATTAGAGCTTTCAGGTCCCTTTGCCCATAATGTGAGGTGCACATGCAAGGATGAGGAGGTCATTGGAAAGGGTACTCACCCTGACAATGCGTGTGAGGTCATTTATCTTTTTGCGGCATTGGGCACCGGTCCTGGGGACGTCGCTGTTGGCTGACAGCTTGCTGGCGACATGCCTCCAGGCTCTCCTGTAGACGCGGACCGTCGCCTTCTTGCCATTGTCCGGGTACAAAACATGGCGCCTCTTCTTCACAGCAACAAGCAGCACACTCAGATCACGCTCTGAGAAGCGCTGCGCACGTTCACGGGCCTTCTCCATGTCTTCAGGCGCTATTTGGGTCCAGCAGCAGTGTTCAGGCTTAGCTGGAGGGCTCCACTATCCAGGGCGTGGCAGCAGACACAGTCGACCCTTCCCCCTTAAGAGCTGGCCGGTGCCAGGGTGTCTGCTGTCAGTCACGAGATGGCCGCACCTGCGCTGCGCCCGGCCTAGGCGCTACCGATCACCACCTCCGGCTTAGCGCCCAGAGAGAGGCGTCCAACAGCAGTTTTAGCGCTCGCCCGAACTAGTAGGGCGAAGCTAATGAATATCGGAGAAGTGGCCTAGATTTGGAGGTGGACGCTAACTTTAGCGGACGCCCCACTTTAGCGCCCCAAAAGTGGCGTCAATGAATTTCTAGGCCCTTAGGATTTTCCTTTATTTTGCTCACCAGTGTTATTTCATGGCCCCTCCTCGCTCTCCTAATTTCTTTTTTACGTATCCCCCTGCACTTTTTATACTCCTCTAGGGCTTCCTCTGTCTTTAGTCCTTTGTATCTGCCAAAAGCCCCCCTTTTTTTCCTAATCCATTCTCGTATATCCCTTGACATCCAAGGTTCCCTGGGCTTGTTGGTCCCACCCTTGACCTTTACGGGAACATGTTGCCATTGTACTCTCTCAATTTCCTTTCTGAAAGACTCCCATTGCTCCGATGTGGATTTTCCTACAAGTAGCTGATCCCAGTCCACTTTGGCCAGATCCTGCCTTATCATATTAAAATTGGCCTTCCCCCAATTTAGAACCTTTATTTCCGGTCCATCCTTGTCCTTTTCCATGACTACCTTAAATCTCACTGAATTATGGTCACTGTCACCAAAGTGCTCACCTACTAACACTTCTACCACTTGCCCGGCCACATTCCCTAGAATTAGGTCCAGTACCGCCCCCTCTCTTGTAGGACTTTCTACATGTTGGCTCAAAAAGCTCTCCTGGATGTACTTTAAGAATTCTGCACCCTCTAAGCCTTTCACACTCTGACTATCCCAGTTAATATTGGGGAAGTTGAAATCCCCCACTATTATTACCCTATTATTTGCACATTTCTCTGAGATTTGCCTACATATCTGTTCCTCGATCTCCCCCTGACTGTTTGGGGGCCTATAGTACACTCCCAGCAAAGTGCTTGCCCCCTTTTTGTTTTTAAGTTCTACCCATATAGCCTCATTAGAGGAACCTGTTAATATATCATCCCTCCTTACAGCAGTAATTGACTCCTTAATTAATATTGCGACACCCCCTCCTCTTTTACCCCCCACTCTGTCTCGCCTGAAGATTCTATACCCCGGAATATTGAGCTGCCAGTCTTGCCCCTCCCTCAACCATGTCTCCGTGATAGCAACAATTATCATACTCCCATGTGTTCATCAACACCTTCAGTTCATCCACCTTATTCGCAAGACTCCTTGCATTAAAATAAATGCCATCCAGCCTTGCCCTACTCCCTTGTGTGGTAGCCATTTTTGCACCACTCATTCTGAGAGAGAGAGAGCAATTTTGAGAGAGACAAAGAGAGAAAGAGAGACTTCTGCATTGAGTCAACGCTGTCTGAGGTAGTTTTGGCTTCTGACCATAACTTTGCAGGTACTTTGCTTTTTGACCTTCATAACTTTGATTGCCTAGATACTATGGGGGCTGTAATGGATGGGAACGTCGTCCTTCTCCATCACATTCAGAGGGCACAGAGACAGAGAGAGAGAGTGGCAATCATGGCCAGATGGAGGCGGGCCAACAGGCCTCTGTACAGGAGACCTTACCCTACCAGGATTTTTTGCCAACAGTTCTCCTATATTAATATGTCGGAGGAGCAGTGTTTGCGAAGGCTGTGCTTCAGCAAGGAGGTGGTCACTGAGCTCTGCCACCTGCTTCAGCCAGATCTGCAGCCTCAGCTGAGGAGCAGGACGTCTCTGTCAGTGGCAGTGAAGATAATAGTGGCTCTCAACTTTTATGCCACCGGCTCATTTCAATCAGCTGCTGGGGGCATCGCCAATATCTCCCAGTTTGCGGTGCATTGCTGCATCCATCAGGTAACAAATGCCCTCTTTAAAAGGAGACGAGAGTACATCTCTTTCCCCATGACCCCGGACAAGCAGCAAGAACGCGCAGCAGGCTTTGCGATGATAGCGGGCTTCCCCATGGTGCAGGGCGTCATTGACTGCACGCATGTGGCTTTGCGGGCGCTGCAAGAGAATGCCGAGGATTTCCGCAACCGAAAGGGCTTCCATTCCTTAAACGTCCAGTTGGTCTGTGACCACAGACAGCTGATACTCGCTGTCAATGCCCACTTTCCTGGCAGCAGCCACGATGCCTTCATCCTGCACCAGACTTCTGTGGCAGACATTTTCCAGGCACCGCATCACCCAGGAGGTTGGCTTCTCAGGGACAAGAGATATCCTCTGTGCACCTGGCTGATAACACCGCTCCGTTCGCCCAGCACCCCTGCTGAGCTATGATACAATGAGAGCCATCAAGCTGCCAGAAACATCGTTGAGCACACAATCGGTGTGCTCAAGCAACGGTTCCGCTGTCTGGACCATTCTGGAGGAGCCCTGCAGTACTCGCCTGAGCGAGTCTCTCACTTCGTTGTTGTGTGCTGCATGCTGCATAACCTTGCAATCCTCAGGACCCAGCCAATGCCACCAGGCATTGGAACACCAGCAGAGGAGGAGGAGGAAGAGGAGGAGGAGGATGAGGAGGATGATCATCAGCAGCACCAAGGCGGGAGGGAGGCACAAGGTGGAAGGGCCGTCCATCAAAGGCTCATAGCAAGTCGCTTTTAGGCCCCCTCTGAGGGAATGGCTTCTGCCATTCAAACAACCTGAATGAAACCATCCTGCAACACCTAAGCCGATCAAGACAACAATGATTGCAAAGACCAAACATGTATATTTTGAATACAGACACTTCTTTATTTCACAAACTGTTTGTGTCTCATTTCCGCATGACAAAGTAATAGAAAGAAGCACAAAAAAAAGCAGTCATTCACGTAACTGGCTCTCACAAGAACATAAGAACATAAGAAATAGGAGCAGGAGTAGGCCAATCGGGCCCTCGAGCCTGCTCCACCATTCAATAAGATCATGGCTGATCTGATCCTAACCTCAAATCTACTATCACTCTCCATCCCACCCGAACCCATGTGATCTCCCGGGAGAGGCAAAAAACCAGATAAAAAACCCAATGGCCAATTTGGGAGAAAAAATCTGGGAAATTCCTCTCTGACCCATCTAGGCGATCGAAACTCGTCCAGGAGATCACTCTGTCCCTGGATTTCCTGCAGTACTTACCTTCTGTAGACAACTGGAGACAATGCCCAAAACAGTTACAAAAATTTGACCACGAACCTCGGCCTTCAATAAAACAATGAAAAACATTTTGTCACACCTCCTACTTTTTGCCTTTCGAGGGTAATCTGCTTCCCTTGCAAAATTTGCCCCTTCCCACCCTGCAGCTCCTCCGTAATGGGGCCCCAGTGGCTGCAGCAAGACTGGGGGAAGGCTGCTGATTGTCAGAAACTGAGACTGCAGATGCCCTTGAGGGAAGGCCTGGGCCAGCTCTGGGCCTGGAGGGCCTGGCTGCTGACTGCACCAACTCTGCATGGGCGGCAGCAGTCTGTCCTACAGGTGGTGGCAACTGCAGTAGAGAAGTGCCAGTGGTGGCAGCAGGAATGCTGTCATCTTGAGAGAGGACAGCAACTCCCTGCTCGACCGACACATTGGCACTCCCATGGGGCAGCACTTCAGCATCCGGAGCAATCTGATGGAGCACAGATTGCTGGCCTGCTGCGGTGCGGTGAGAGCCTCGGGGAAATCTGTCTGATCCAGCAAGGGTGGCAGCAGTCAGTGCTCGCGTGGCCTCAATCTGCATCTGCATGAGACCAGCCACAGACTGCATTGCAGCACTAAGCATTTGCGTGGCAGCCACCTGTGCTACAGCAAAGTGCTCCACACTCCTTGTCAGTGATTCAATGGATTCGGGCAACTTTGCCACTGCAGCCATGAGCTCAGTGTGCCTTTGCTCCGCCTGGGCGCTCATTTCAGCGAAGACCCACTCCTCCTCTGCGTCCAGTGCAGCAGGACTCGAAGCCATACTCTCCCTCCGGGGAGAAGGCCCCCGAGCTTCCCTACCCCCCTCGCGTTGCTGCAGCCCGCTGGGTCCTGGAGCTTCACCCTCACCAGACCATTCCCCCCTGCTCCCCTCCAGGGAAGGCGTGTTCCCAGTGTGGGCATGGGCTGCCTTGGTAGAGGGTGGCGCTGATGGTCCGCCTTCCTCTTCCTCCTCACCTTCAGCTTCACTCTCACTGGCAGCTTGAGGGCCCGTCTCCTCTCCTGGTGAATCACCAGCTGAAAGCAGGGAGGTACAAGAGTGGCTTTAGCGTGAAGACAGGGTGGCAGCAAGGGAGGCATGAGTGCAGCGATATAGTGATTTGGAGCACGATATCTATACGGAGCACGCTATCTATACGGAGCACGCTATCTATACGGAGCACGCTATCTACACGGAGCACGCTATCTATACGGAGCACGCTATCTATACGGAGCACGCTACCGATACGGAGCACACTATCTATACGGAGCACGCTATCTATACGGAGCACGCTATCTATACGGAGCACGCTATCTATACAGAGCATGCTATCTATACGGAGCACGCTATCTATACGGAGCACACTATCTATATGGAGCACGCTATCTACACAGAGCACGCTATCTACACAGAGCACGCTATCTATACGGAGCACGCTATCTATACGGAGCACGCTATCTACACAGAGCACGCTATCTATACGGAGCACGCTATCTATACAGAGCACACTATCTATATGGAGCACGGTATCTATACAGAGAATGCTATCTATAGGGAGCACGCTATCTATAGGGAGCACACTATCTATACGGAGCACGCTATCTATACGGAGCACGCTATCTATATGGAGCACGCTATCTATACGGAGCACGCTATCTATACGGAGCACGCTATCTATATGGAGCACGCTATCTATACGGAGCACGCTATCTATATGGAGCACGCTATCTATACGGAGCACGCTATCTATATGGAGCACGCTATCTATATGCAGCACGCTATCTATACGGAGCACACTATCTATACGGAGCACGCTATCTACACAGAGCATGCAGTGAGGTTCAGGGAGGGTCAGTGAGAGTCAGTGAGTGTCAGTGTATAGATAGCGTGCTCTGTATTGATTACTTGCTCCGTATAGATAGTGTGCTCTGTATAGATAACATGACCCATACGGACTCTCACTGACTTTCCCTAACGTTACCTGACCCTCCCTGATCCTCACTGACTCTCACTGACCCTCACTGACTCTTACTGACCCTCCCTGAACCTCACTGCATGCTCTGTGTAGATAGCGTGCTCCGTATAGATAGCATGCTCTGTATCTATACAGAGCACGCAGTGAGGGTCAGTGAGTGTCAGCGAGGGTCAAGGAGAGTCAGTGAGTGTCAGTGAGAGTCAGTGAGGGTCAGGGGGCATCAGTGAGTGTCAGTGAGGGTCACTGAGGGTCAAGGAGAGTCAGTGAGTGTCAGTGAGAGTCAGTGAGTGTCAGTGAGGGTCACTGAGGGTCAGGGAGTGTTAGGGTGGGTCAGCGAGGGTCAAGGAGGGTCCGGGAGGGTTGTGAGTGTCAGGGAGTGTCAGTGAGAGTCAGGGAGCATCACTGAGGGTCAGGGAGGGTCAGTGAGGGTCACGCTATGGATACAGAGTATGCTATCTATACGGAGCATGCTATCTATATGGAGCACGCTGTCTATATGGAGCACGCAACCTATACGGAGCACGCTATCTATACAGAGCACGCTATCTATATGGAGCACGCTATCTATACAGAGCACGCTATTTATATGGAGCACGCTATCTATATGGAGCACGCTATCTATACAGAGCACGCTATCTATATGGAGCACGCTATCTATACAGAGCACGCTATTTATATGGAGCACGCTATCTATATGGAGCACGCTATCTATACAGAGCACGCTATTTATATGGAGCACGCTATCTATATGGAGCACGCTATCGACACGGAGCACGCTATCTATACAGAGCACGCTATCTATATGGAGCACGCTATCGACACGGAGCACGCTATCTATACGGAGCACGCTATCTATATGGAGCACGCTATCCATACGGAGCACGCTATCTATACAGAGCACGCTATCTATATGGAGCACGCTATCCATATGGAGCACGCTATCTATACGGAGCATGCTATCTACACAGAGCACGCGATCTATACAGAGCACACTATCTATACGGAGCACGCTATCCATATGGAGCACGCTATCCATACGGAGCACACTATCTATACAGAGCATGCTATCTATACATAGCACGCTATCTATACGGAGCATACTATCTATACGGAGCAAGCGATCTATACAGGGCACACTATCTATATGGAGCACACTATCTATACGGAGCAAGCGATCTATACAGGGCACACTATCTATATGGAGCACACTATCTATACGGAGCACGCTATCTATACAGAGCACGCTATCTATACGGAGCACGCTATCTATACAGAGCACGCTATCCATATGGAGCACGCTATCCATACGGAGCACACTATCTATACAGAGCATGCTATCTATACATAGCACGCTATCTATACGGAGCATACTATCTATACGGAGCACGCGATCTATACAGAGCACACTATCTATACGGAGCACACTATTTATACGGAGCACGCTATCTATATGGAGCACGCTATCCATACGGAGAACGCTATCTATACAGAGCATGCTATCTATACATAGCACGCTATCTATACGGAGCATACTATCTATACGGAGCAAGCGATCTATACAGGGCACACTATCTATATGGAGCACACTATCTATACGGAGCAAGCGATCTATACAGGGCACACTATCTATATGGAGCACACTATCTATACGGAGCACGCTATCTATACAGAGCACGCTATCTATACGGAGCACGCTATCTATACAGAGCACGCTATCTATACGGAGCACGCTATCTATACGGAGCACACTATCTATACAGAGCACGCTATCTATACGGAGCACGCTATCTATACGGAGCACACTATCTATATGGAGCATGCTATCTATACGGAGCACGCTCTCTATACAGAGCACGCTATCTATACGGAGCACACTATCTATACAGAGCACGCTATCTATACAGAGCACACTATCTATACAGAGCACGCTCTCTATACAGAGCACGCTATCTATACGGAGCACGCTATCTATACGGAGCACGCTCTCTATACAGAGCACGCTATCTATACGGAGCACACTCTCTATACAGAGCACGCTATCTATACGGAGCACACTATCTATACAGAGCACGCCATCTATATGGAGCACGCTATCTATACAGAGCACGCTATCTATACGGAGCACGCTATCTATATGGAGCACGCTATCTATACAGAGCACACTATCTATACAGAGCACGCTATCTATACAGAGCACGCTATCTATACAGAGCACGCTATCTATACAGAGCACGCTATCTATATGGAGCACGCTATCTATACAGAGCACACTATCTATACAGAGCACGCTATCTATATGGAGCACGCTATCTATACGGAGCACACTATCTATACGGAGCACGCTATCTATACGGAGCACGCTATGTATACGGAGCATGCTATCTATACGGAGCACGCTATCTATACAGAGCACGCTATCTATATGGAGCACACTAACTATACAGATCACACTATCTATACAGAGCACGCTATCTATACGGAGCACGCTCTCTATACAGAGCACGCTATCTATACGGAGCATGCTATCTATATGGAGCACGCTATCTATACGGAGCACGGTATCTATACAGAGCACGCTATCTATACGGAGCACACTATCTATACGGAGCACACTATCTATACAGAGCACGCTATCTATATGGAGCATGCTATCTATACGGAGCACACTATCTATACGGAGCACGGTATCTATACAGAGCACGCTATCTATACGGAGCACACTATCTATACGGAGCACACTATTTATACAGAGCACGCTATCTATATGGAGCATGCTATCTATAAGGAGCACTATCTATTCAGAGCACGCAATCTATACGGAGCACGGTATCTATACAGAGCACGCTATCTATACGGAGCACACAATCTATATGGAGTATGCTATCTATACGGAGCACGCTATCTATACTGAACACACTATCTATACGGAGCATGCTAACTATACAGAGCATGCTATCTATACGGAGCATGCTATCTATACGGAGCATGCTATCTATATGGAGCACGCTATCTATACAGAGCACGCTATTTATATGGAGCACGCTATCTATATGGAGCATGCTATCTATACAGAGCACGCTATCTATACAGAGCTCACTATCTATATGGAGCACGCTATTTATACGGAGCACGCTATCTATATGGAGCACGCTATCTATACGGAGCATGCTATCTATACAGAGCACGCTATCTATACATAGCACGCTATCTATACGGAGCATGCTATCTATACGGAGCACGCGATCTATACAGAGCACACTATCTATGCGGAGCACGCGATCTATACAGAGCACACTATCTATACGGAGCACACTATTTATACGGAGCACGCTATCTATATGGAGCACGCTATCCATACGGAGCACGCTATCTATACAGAGCATGCTATCTATACATAGCACGCTATCTATACGGAGCATGCTATCTATACAGAGCACGCTATCTATACGGAGCACGCGATCTATACAGAGCACACTATCTATACGGAGCAAGTGATCTATACAGGGCACACTATCTATACGGAGCACACTATCTATACGGAGCACGCGATCTATACAGAGCACTCTATCTATACGGAGCACACTATTTATACGGAGCACGCTATCTATACAGAGCACGCTATCTATACGGAGCACGCTATCTATACGGAGCACGCTATCTTTATGGAGCACGCTATCTATACGGAGCACGCTCTCTATACAGAGCACGCTATCTATACAGAGCACACTATCTATACAGAGCACGCTATCTATACAGAGCACACTATCTATACGGAGCACGCTATCTATACGGAGCACGCTATCTATACGGAGCACGCTATCTATACGGAGCACGCTCTCTATACAGAGCACGCTATCTATACAGAGCACACTATCTATACAGAGCACGCTATCTATATGGAGCACGCTATCTATACGGAGCACGCTATCTATACAGAGCACGCCATCTATACGGAGCACACTATCTATACAGAGCACGCTATCTATATGGAGCACGCTATCTATATGGAGCACACTATCTATACGGAGCACGCTATCTATACAGAGCACGCTATCTATATGGAGCACACTATCTATACAGAGCACGCTATCTATATGGAGCACACTATCTATACGGAGCACGCTATCTATACGGAGCACGCTATCTATACGGAGCACACTATCTATACAGAGCACGCTATCTATATGGAGCACGCTATCTATACAGAGCACACTATCTATACGGAGCATGCTATCTATACAGAGCACACTATCTATACGGAGCACGCTATCTATATGGAGCACGC
Source organism: Somniosus microcephalus (assembly GCF_052327205.1). Classification (NCBI taxonomy): domain Eukaryota; kingdom Metazoa; phylum Chordata; class Chondrichthyes; order Squaliformes; family Somniosidae; genus Somniosus; species Somniosus microcephalus. The sequence goes on along the minus strand of NC_141010.1, from coordinate 66,469,769 downwards.
TATCTATACGGAGCACACCATCTATACGGAGCACGTTATCTATACGGAGCACGCTATCTATGCGGAGCATGCTATCTATATGGAGCACTATCTATACAGAGCACGCGATCTATACAGAGCACACTATCTATATGGAGCACACTATCTATACGGAGCACGCTATCTATACAGAGCACGCTATCTATACGGAGCACACTATCTATACGGAGCACACTATCTATACAGAGCACGCTATATATATGGAGCACGCTATCTATTAGGAGCACTATCTATACAGAGCACGCGATCTATACAGAGCACACTATCTATATGGAGCACACTATCTATACGGAGCACGCTATCTATACAGAGCACGCTATCTATACGGAGCACGCTATCTATACGGAGCACACTATCTATATGGAGCACGCTATCTATACAGAGCACGCTATCTATACGGAGCACGCTATCTATACGGAGCACACTATCTATATGGAGCATGCTATCTATATGGAGCACACTAACTATACAGATCACGCTATCTATACAGAGCACGCTATCTATACAGAGCACGCTATCTATACGGAGCACGCTCTCTATACAGAGCACACTATCTATACGGAGCACACTATCTATACAGAGCACGCTATCTATACAGAGCACGCTATCTATACAGAGCACGCTATCTATATGGAGCACGCTATCTATACAGAGCACACTATCTATACAGAGCACGCTATCTATATGGAGCACGCTATCTATACGGAGCACACTATCTATACGGAGCACGCTATCTATACGGAGCACGCTATGTATACGGAGCATGCTATCTATATGGAGCACACTAACTATACAGATCACACTATCTATACAGAGCACGCTCTCTATACGGAGCACACTATCTATACGGAGCACGCTATCTATACGGAGCACGCTATGTATACGGAGCATGCTATCTATATGGAGCACACTAACTATACAGATCACACTATCTATACAGAGCACGCTCTCTATACAGAGCACGCTATCTATACGGAGCATGCTATCTATATGGAGCACGCTATCTATACGGAGCACGGTATCTATACAGAGCACGCTATCTATACGGAGCACGCTATCTATACGGAGCACACTATCTATACGGAGCACACTATCTATACAGAGCACGCTATCTATATGGAGCATGCTATCTATAAGGAGCACGCTATCTATATGGAGCATGGTATCTATACAGAGCACGCTATCTATACGGAGCACACAATCTATATGGAGTATGCTATCTATACGGAGCACGCTATCTATACTGAACACACTATCTATACGGAGCATGCTATCTATACTGAACACACTAACTATACAGAGCATGCTATCTATACGGAGCATGCTATCTATACAGAGCACGCTATCTATACAGAGCTCACTATCTATATGGAGCACGCTATTTATACGGAGCACGCTATCTATATGGAGCACGCTATCTATACGGAGCATGCTATCTATACAGAGCACGCTATCTATACATAGCACGCTATCTATACGGAGCATGCTATCTATGCGGAGCACGCGATCTATACATAGCACGCTATCTATACGGAGCATGCTATCTATACGGAGCATGCTATCTATACAGAGCACGCTATCTATACATAGCACGCTATCTATACAGAGCACACTATCTATGCGGAGCACGCGATCTATACATAGCACGCTATCTATACGGAGCATGCTATCTATACGGAGCACGCGATCTATACAGAGCACACTATCTATACAGAGCACGCTATCTATACAGAGCATGCTATCTATACAGAGCACACTATCTATGCGGAGCACGCGATCTATACATAGCACGCTATCTATACGGAGCATGCTATCTATATGGAGCACGCTATCTATACAGAGCACACTATCTATGCGGAGCACGCGATCTATACAGAGCACACTATCTATACGGAGCACACTATTTATACGGAGCACGCTATCTATATGGAGCACGCTATCTATACAGAGCATGCTATCTATACATAGCACGCTATCTATACGGAGCATGCTATCTATACAGAGCACGCTATCTATACGGAGCACGCGATCTATATGGAGCACACTATCCATACGGAGCACGCTATCTATACAGAGCATGCTATCTATACATAGCACGCTATCTATACGGAGCATGCTATCTATACAGAGCACGCTATCTATACGGAGCACGCGATCTATACAGAGCACACTATCTATACGGAGCAAGTGATCTATACAGGGCACACTATCTATACGGAGCACACTATCTATACGGAGCACGCGATCTATACAGAGCACTCTATCTATACGGAGCACACTATTTATACGGAGCACGCTATCTATACAGAGCACGCTATCTATATGGAGCACGCTATCTATACGGAGCACGCTCTCTATACAGAGCACGCTATCTATACAGAGCACACTATCTATACAGAGCATGCTATCTATACGGAGCACGCTATCTATATGGAGCACGCTATCTATACAGAGCACACTATCTATACAGAGCATGCTATCTATACGGAGCACGCTCTCTATACAGAGCACGCTATCTATACAGAGCACACTATCTATACAGAGCACACTATCTATACAGAGCACACTATCTATACAGAGCACACTATCTATACAGAGCACGCTCTCTATACAGAGCACGCTATCTATACAGAGCACACTATCTATACAGAGCACACTATCTATACAGAGCACACTATCTATACAGAGCACGCTATCTATACAGAGCACGCTAACTATACAGAGCACGCTATCTATATGGAGCACGCTATCTATACGGAGCACGCTATCTATATGGAGCACGCTATCTATATGGAGCACGCTATCTATATGGAGCACGCTATCTATACGGAGCACGCTATCTATACGGAGCACGCTATCTATACAGAGCACGCTATCTATACAGAGCACACTATCTATACAGAGCATGCTATCTATACGGAGCACGCTATCTATATGGAGCACGCTATCTATACAGAGCACACTATCTATACAGAGCATGCTATCTATACGGAGCACGCTCTCTATACAGAGCACGCTATCTATACAGAGCACACTATCTATACAGAGCACACTATCTATACAGAGCACACTATCTATACAGAGCACACTATCTATACAGAGCACGCTCTCTATACAGAGCACGCTATCTATACAGAGCACACTATCTATACAGAGCACACTATCTATACAGAGCACACTATCTATACAGAGCACGCTATCTATACAGAGCACGCTAACTATACAGAGCACGCTATCTATACAGAGCACGCTATCTATACAGAGCACGCTATCTATACAGAGCACGCTATCTATACAGAGCATGCTATCTATACGGAGCACGCTATCTATATGGAGCACGCTATCTATACGGAGCACGCTCTCTATACAGAGCACGCCATCTATACGGAGCACACTATCTATACAGAGCATGCTATCTATACGGAGCACGCTATCTATATGGAGCACGCTATCTATACGGAGCACGCTCTCTATACAGAGCACGCCATCTATACGGAGCACACTATCTATACAGAGCACGCTATCTATATGGAGCACGCTATCTATATGGAGCACGCTATCTATATGGAGCACACTATCTATACGGAGCACGCTATCTATACAGAGCACGCTATCTATATGGAGCACACTATCTATACAGAGCACGCTATCTATATGGAGCACACTATCTATACGGAGCACGCTATCTATACGGAGCACGCTATCTATACGGAGCACACTATCTATACAGAGCACGCTATCTATATGGAGCACGCTATCTATACAGAGCACACTATCTATACAGAGCACACTATCTATACGGAGCACGCTATCTATATGGAGCACGCTATCTATACGGAGCACACCATCTATACGGAGCACGTTATCTATACGGAGCATGCTATCTATACGGAGCACACTATCTATACAGAGCACGCTATCTATATGGAGCACGCTATCTATACAGAGCACACTATCTATACAGAGCACACTATCTATACGGAGCACGCTATCTATATGGAGCACGCTATCTATACGGAGCACACCATCTATACGGAGCACGCTATCTATACGGAGCATGCTATCTATATGGAGCACACTAACTATACAGATCACACTATCTATACGGAGCACGCTCTCTATACAGAGCACGCTATCTATGCGGAGCATGCTATCTATATGGAGCACGCTATCTATACGGAGCACGGTATCTATACAGAGCACGCTATCTATACGGAGCACACTATCTATACGGAGCACACTATCTATACAGAGCACACTATCTATACAGAGCACGCTATATATATGGAGCACGCTATCTATTAGGAGCACTATCTATACAGAGCACGCAATCTATACGGAGCACAGTATCTATACAGAGCACGCTATCTATATGGAGCACGCTATCTATAAGGAGCACTCTATCTATACAGAGCACGCAATCTATACTGAGCACGCTATCTATACAGAGCACGCTATCTATACGGAGCACACAATCTATATGGAGCATGCTATCTATACGGAGCACGCTATCTATACTGAACACACTATCTATACGGAACATGCTAACTATACAGAGCATGCTATCTATACAGAGCACGCTATCTATACGGAGCATGCTATCTATACGGAGCATGCTATCTATACGGAGCATGCTATCTATACGGAGCACACTATCTATACAGAGCACGCTATCTATGCAGAGCACGCTACCTATACGGAGCACGCTACCTATATGGAGCACGCTACCTATACGGAGCACGCTATCTATATGGAGCACGCTATCTATATGGAGCACACTATCTATACGGAGCACACTATCTATACGGAGCACATTATCTATACAGAGCCCGCTATCTATATGGAGCACGCTATCTATACAGAGCACGCTATCTATCTGGAGCACGCATTCTATATGGAGCATGCTAGCTATACAGAGCACACTATCTATACAGAGCACGCTATCTATCTGGAGCACGCATTCTATATGGAGCATGCTATCTATACAGAGCACGCTATCTATTTGGAGCACGCTATCTATATGGAGCACAATATCGATATAGAGCACGCTATCTATACGGCGCATGCTATCTATACAGAGCACGTTATCTATACGGAGCACGCTATCTACACAGAGCACGCTATCTATACGGAGCACGCTATCTATACGGAGCACACTATCTATACGGAGCACGCTATCTATACGGAGCATGCTATCTATACGGAGCACACTATCTATACGGAGCACGCTATTTATACAGAGCACGCTTTCTATATGGAGCACACTATCTATACGGAGCACGCTATCTATACAGAGCACGCTATCTATACAGAGCACACAATCTATATGGAGCATGCTATCTATATGGAGCACGCTATCTAAACTCAACACACTATCTATACAGAGCACGCTATCTATACAGAGCACGCTATCTATACGGAGCACACTATCTATACAGAGCACGCTATCTATATGGAGCACGCTATCTATACGGAGCACGCTATCTATACGGAGCACGCTATCTATATGGAGCACGCTATCTATACGGAGCACGCTATCTAAACTGAACACACTATTTATACGGAGCATGCAAACTATACGGAGCGCGCTATCTATACGGAGCACACTATCTATATGGAGCACGCTATCTATACAGAGCACGATATCTATACAGAGCACACTATCTATACGGAGCACGCTATCTATATGGAGCACGCTATCTATACAGAGCACGCTATCTATACAGAGCACGCTATCTGTACAGAGCACGCTATCTATATGGAGCACGCTATCTATACAGAGCACGCTTTCTATATGCAGCACGCTATCTATATGCAGCACGCTATCTATACAGAGCACGCTATCTATATGGAGCACGCTATCTATACGGAGCACACTATCTATATGTAGCACGCTATTTATACGGAGCACGCTATCTATACGGAGCACGCTATCTATACGGAGCACGCTATCTATACAGAGCACGCTATTTATACAGAGCACGCTATCTATATGGAGCACGCTATCTATACAGAGCACGCTATCTATATGGAGCACGCTATCTATATGGAGCACGCTATCTATACGGAGCACGCTATCTATACGGAGCACGTTATCTATATGGAGCACGCTATCTATACGGAGCACACTATCTATATGTAGCACGCTATTTATACGGAGCACGCTATCTATACGGAGCGCGCTATCTATACGGAGCACGCTATCTATACGGAGCACGCTATCTATACGGAGCACGCTATCTATACGGAGCACGCTATCTATACGGAGCACGCTATCTATACGGAGCACGTTATCTATACGGAGCACGCTATCTATATGGAGCACGCTATCTATACGGAGCACACTATCTATACGGAGCACACTATCTATATGCAGCACGCTATCTACACAGAGCACGCTATCTACACAGAGCATGCAGTGAGGTTCAGGGAGGGTCAGTGAGAGTCAGTGAGTGTCAGTGTATAGATAGCGTGCTCTGTATTGATAACGTGCTCCGTATAGATAGTGTGCTCTGTATAGATAACATGACCCATACGGACTCTCACTGACTTTCCCTAACGTTACCTGACCCTCCCTGACCCTCAGTGACTCTCACTGACCCTCACCGACTCTTACTGACCCCCCCTGAACCTCACTGCATGCTCTGTGTAGATAGCGTGCTCCGTATAGATAGCATGCTCTGTATCTATACAGAGCACGCAGTGAGGGTCAGTGAGTGTCAGCGAGGGTCAAGGAGAGTCAGTGAGTGTCAGTGAGAGTCAGTGAGGGTCAGGGGGCATCAGTGAGTGTCAGTGAGGGTCACTGAGGGTCAGGGAGTGTCAGTGTGGGTCAGCGAGGGTCAGCGAGGGTCAGGGAGGGTCCGGGAGGGTTGTGAGTGTCAGGGAGTGCCAGTGAGAGTCAGGGAGCATCACTGAGGATCAGGGAGGGTCAGTGAGGGTCACGCTATGTATACAGAGTATGCTATCTATACGGAGCATGCTATCTATATGGAGCACGCTATCTATATGGAGCACGCTACCTATACGGAGCACGCTATCTATACGGAGCACGCTATCTATACGGAGCACGCTATCGATACAGAGCACACTATCAAAACGGAGCACACTATCTATATGGAGCACACTATCTATACGGAGCACGCTATCTATACAGAGCACGCTATCTATACGGAGCACGCTATCTATACAGAGCACGCTATCTATATGGAGCATGCTATCTATACAGAGCACACTATATGGAGCACGCTATCTATACAGAGCACACTATCTATATGGAGCACACTATCTATACGGAGCACACTATCTATACGGAACACGCTATCTATACGGCGCACGCTATCTATATGGAGCACGCTATCTATACGGAGCACGCTATCTATACAGAGCACACTATCTATACGGAGCACGCTATCTATACAGAGCACGCTATCTATCTGGAGCACGCATTCTATATGGAGCATGCTAGCTATACAGAGCACATTATCTATACAGAGCACGCTATCTATATGGAGCACGCTATCTATACAGAGCACGCTATCTACACAGAGCACGCTATCTATCTGGAGCACGCATTCTATATGGAGCATGCTAGCTATACAGAGCACACTATCTATACAGAGCACGCTATCTATCTGGAGCACGCATTCTATATGGAGCATGCTATCTATACAGAGCACGCTATCTATATGGAGCACGCTATCTATATGGAGCACGCTATCTATACGGAGCACGCTATCTATACGGAGCACGCTATCTATATGGAGCACGCTATCTATACAGAGCACGCTATCTATAGGAAGCACGCTATCTATACAGAGCACGCTATCTATACGGAGCACGCTATCTATACGGAGCACGCTATCTGTACGGAGCACGCTATCTATACGGAGCACGCTATCTATACGGAGCACGCTATCTATACAGAGCACGCTATCTATACGGAGCACGCTATCAATATGGAGCACGCAGTGAAGATCAGGGAGGGTGAGTGAGAGTCAGTGAGGGTCAGAGAGGGTCAGTGAGGGTCACGGAGGGTCAGGGAGGGTCAGTGAGTGTCAGGTAGCATCAGTGAGTGTCTGTAAGGGTCAGTGAGTGTATGTATGGGTCAGTGAGGGTCAGGGAGGGTCAGTAAGAGTCAGTGAGGGTCAGTGTGGGTCAGGGAGGGCCAGTGAGGGTCAGGGAGCGTCAGTGAGGGTCAGTAAGGTTCAGTGAGGGTCTGTAAGGGTCAGTGAGGGTCAGTGAGTGTCAGGGAGCATCAGTGAGGGTCAGGGAGGGTCAGCGAGTGTCAGTGAGGGTCAGTGAGGGTCAGGAAGGGTCAGTGATGGTCAGTGAGTGTCAGCGATGTCCAGTGAGGGTCAGTGAGTGTCAGGGAGCATCAGTGAGTGTCAGTAAGGGTCAGTGAGGGTCAGTGAGGGTCAGTGAGGGTCAGTGAGTGTCAGGGAGGGTCAGGGAGGGTCAGTGAGGGTCAGAGAGGTTCAGTGAGCATTAGGGAGGGTCAGTGAGTGTCTGTATGGGCCAGTGAGGGTCAGGGAGGGTCACTGAGGGTCAGTGAGGGTCAGGGAATGTCAGTAAGTGTCAATCAGTGTCAGGAAGTGTCAGGGAGGGTCAGTGAGGGTCAGGGAGGGTCAGTAAGTGTCAGTGAGGGTCAGAGAGGGTCAGGGAGGGTCACTGAGGGTCACTGAGGGTCAGGGAGGGTCAGGGAGGGTCAGTATGTGTCAGTGAGGGTCAGGGAAGGTCAGGGAGAGTCAATGAGGGTCAGGGAGGGTCAGCGAGGGTCACGTCAGCGAGGGTCACTGAGGGTCAGTGAGGGTCAGGGAGGGTCAGGGAGGGTCAGTAAGTGTCAGTGAGTGTCAGTGAGGGTGAGGGCGTGTCAGGGAGGGTGAGGGAGGGTCAGTGAGGGTCAGTGAGGGTCAGTGAGGTTCAGGGAGGGTCAGTAAGTATCAGTGAGGGTCAGGAAGGGTCAGTGAGTGTCAGTGAGGAGAGGAGTGGTGAGTGAGCGAGACTTAATGTGGCAGTAGGTTTGCCGTAGGGTCTGTCAGTGTAGCTGTGTCCCCAGTGATTTTCCTGTTAAATGGAGTGCAGCAGATAAAGTGACATCTTTCTCACCAGGTACTGGAGCCTTTGCTGCAAGGTGTTAGAAAGGGAGGGAAACAATTGACAGGGCAGGTGGCCACTGCCACTGGAAGCAGACACAGGAAGACAGCGTACAGCAGGCCAGCACCCACAGCCTCACAAACCCGCAGAATCCAGCGGGAAGGGAAGGGAGTACCCAGGTGGCAAATCTCAAAACAACTGCCCAGGTAAGTGAGGAGTCGGAATACATCAGGGACCTACTGGAATTTATAGGCAGGAAAGTCGGCCTGGCGAGCTTCTCATCCCCATGACAACCAGCCTGATGTGATAACTGGAGCAGTCGTGCCTGACAGAACAGAGTGATTAGCATGAATGGCACCCTACTAATGAGAAAAATGCAATTCTGAAGTGCTGAAGGGGACCTGTGTGCACAGCGACGGGTCAAGTCAAGCTGGCTTGCGATGCCCCTTAGGTGAAAGCATTGCAAGCACTGATGTACACTGACCCCCAGCACAGTTCCTGCTCTGGCTGCTGTCAATATATCAATACCGTGGAAAGGACAATGTGGCTTTTAATTACCAGGCAAAGGGCTGCATTGCCACAGACCCAAACAACACAATCCCCTGAACACATCTGAGCAAATAATGGGCAGGGAGAGCAGTCGGGGGGTGAGGTATAGTGATTGGCGAGCTCAAGGTTGGTACTTACATAGAAACATAGAAACATAGAAGATAGGAGCAGGAGTCGGCCATTCGGCCCCTCGAGCCTGCTCCGCCATTCAATGAGATCATGACTGATCATCTAAATTCAGTACCCGTCCCTGCTTTCTCCCCATATCCCTTGATCCCTTTAGCCTTAAGAAATATATCTAACTCCTTCTTGAATATATTTAATGAATTGGTCTATTGGCCTCTACGGCCTTCTGTGGTAGAGAATTCCACAGGTTCACCACTCTCTGGGTGAAGAAATTCCTCCTCATCTCTGTCCTAAATGGCTTACCCCTTATCCTTAGACTGTGACCCCTGGTTCTGGACTCCCCCGCCATCGGGAACATCCTTCCTGCATCTAGTCTGTCTAGTCCTGTTAGAATTTTATAAGTTTCAATGAGATCCCCTCTCATTCTTCTAAACTCCAGCGAGTACAAGCCCAATCGACCCAATCTCTCCTCATACTTCCCGCAAACCTTCGTTAATATCAGACATAATATCAAAACACAGCCTCTGAGTCAGAAGGTCGTGGGTTCAAGTCCACTCCAGAGACTTGAGCACAAAATCTAGGCTGACACTCCCAGTGCAGTACTGAGGGAGTGCAGCACTGTCGGAGGTGACGTCTTTTGGATGAAAAGTTAAACCGAGGCCCCGTCTGCCCCCTCCGGTGAACGTAAAAGATCCCCCGACCACTATTTCGAAGAAGAGCAGGGGAGTTCTCCCCGGTGTCCTGGCCAATATTTATCCCTCAACCAACATCACTGAAACAGGTGGTCTGGTCCTTATCACATTGCTGTTTGTGGAAGCTTTCTGTGCACAAATTGGCTGCCACGTTTCCTACATGACTAAAGTGACCGCACTTCAAAAGTACTTCTTTGGGTGTAAAGCGCTTTGGGACATCCTGGGGTCGTGAAAGGTGATGCCCACAGCACCCTCTGCACAGGGTAATACCCACTGCCCACAGCACCCTCTGCACAGGGTATCACCCACTGCCCACAGCACCCTCTGCACAGGGTAATACCCACTGCCCACAGCACCCTCTGCACAGGGTATCACCCACTGCCCACAGCACCCTCTGCACAGGGTATCACCCACTGCCCACAGCACCCTCTGCACAGGGTATCACCCACTGCCCACAGCACCCTCTGCACAGGGTATCACCCACTGCCCACAGCACCCTCTGCACAGGGTATCACCCACTGCCCACAGCACCCTCTGCACAGGGTAATACCCACTGCCCACAGCACCCTCTGCACAGGGTATCACCCACTGCCCACAGAACCCTCTGCACAGGGTAATACCCACTGCCCACAGCACCCTCTGCACAGGGTATCACCCACTGCCCACAGCACCCTCTGCTCAGGGTTTCACCCACTGCCCACTGATGTAAGAAAAAGGAGTCATACCATCAAGTAACTTTAAAGTAAGCTTTAAGTAACTTATAAACACACTATATACAAGAGAGGTCTTTACCATGCCTCTGGTAGAAGCCTCTTACAATACTGAACAGTCCAGTATTTATACCAGTCCAACAGGAAGTGACATATGACAGGAAGTGAGGTATGTACACAGTTCATAGTTCATAGTTCACAGTTCACAGGAAGTGATGACATAACTTCCCGGAAGTTATTATTATTATCACATTCTTCCCTCCTGCAGGATTAGGAGGCTGTGGTCTACCTTTTGTTCCGCAGCCGCCGAACGAGGAAGAGTCGCACCCGTTTGGATTCCCGTCGTAGAGGGTCGCTGGTCCGCTTACATGCGGTTGGCCATTGGTCAGAGTCTGTGTGGCCTGGATTGCCCTGTGAAGGGTCGGGGAGATCATGGCTTCGTGTACGAGCCCCAATAGGTTCAAAGTTGGACTGCCTCTGTTCAGAGGGAGGTGCAGAGCTGGTCTGTGGTGGATCAGTACTTTCATGCGCGGTACTGGGAGGGTCACAACCTTGAGCACGGGGTTCTATCGGCACCAAGCTAGTTGGTGTCCGATCAGGATCCTGGAGAGGGGTACCCGATAGGTCCCAAGAGTTTCCTGGTGAAGTGCCATCACCCGATGTCCCACTAGGTCCTGGTGGGCAGGGAGCCAGATCCCGTAATGATATGGTAGATTCTCGGCCGTCGGAATATCGTATGTTTGCATAGGTGGGGTTGGCATCGGTTAGTTCGACCTCGTCTACGAGAGGGTCATTTTTAGATGTCCGAACGTATCTTCGGAGTAATACAGGTCCAGGAGTAGTTAGCCATGACGGGAGTGATGTCCCATGAGATGAGCGACGCTGGAATCCAAAGAACCGCTCATGAGGTGTAGTATTTGTGGCTGTAGAAAGCAGGGACCGTATAGAGTGCAATGCATCCGGAAGCACTGTTTCCCATTGCTGGTCTGGTAGGCCCCGAGATCTTAAAGCGAGACGTACGGAATTCCAGATGATACCGTTATACCTCTCTACCTGCCCATTTCCGATGGGATGGTATGGTGTTGTTTTGCTTGTAGCAATTCCCCGTTCTGAGAGGTAGTCCTTAAGTTCCCTTGACATAAAGGATGGACCCCGATCTGAGTGAATATAAGCCGGCATGCCACAGAGAGAAAATACCTGTTCAAGGCAGCAGATCACTGTGGACGCCAGCATATTGGAGCAGGGGAAGGCAAACGGAAAACGTGAATATTCGTCGATCATGGTGAGCAAATATGTGTTCCGAGTTGAAGAGGGCACTGGGCCCTTAAAATCGATGCTAAGTCGTTGCATCGGTTGGGTTGCATGTATGAGTATACCATCTGAGGGGCGGAAGAACTGAGGTTTTAATTCCGCACAAAGCCGGCATTCTGAGCATATTTTCTTTACATCTCCAGTGGAAAAAGGGAGATTCCGTGATCGTACGAAATGTAGCATGCGCGTAACGCCAGGATGACACAATCCATTGTGGACATCCATGAGAGTAGAGGATGACATAGTGGAGCAGAATGCCCGTGTGAGGGTGTCCGGGGCCACATTCTCCTTGCCAGGCCGATAGAGAATGGTATAACCAAAAGAGGCCAGTTCCATCCTCCAAAGTTGTATTTTATTATTCTTAATTTTGGTTCGTTTTCGATTATCGAGCATGAAGGCGACTGATCGTTGGTCCGTGATCAATGTAAAGTGCTGGCGAGCTAGAAAATGGTTCCACTTCCGTACTGCCTCTATGATGGCTGTGGCTTCTTTCTCAACCGGAGGATAATGTAGCTCGGCACCTTGTAAGGTCCTGGACATAAATGCTACAGGACGACCTTCCTGATTCAGAGTAGCCGAGATCGCCACCTCCGAGGCATCACATTCAACCATGAAAGGGAGATTCTCATCGATGGAGTGAAGAGCCGCTTTCTCCAACTGTTTTTTGAGAAGGTTAAAGGCTGCAACAGCCGCTGTTCCCAGTGGAAATGATCTAGCATGCAGCAAGGGTTGGATTTTGTCCGAAAAATGAGGAATCCATTTAGCGTAGTATGCAAACAGACCGAGAGCCCGACGTAAAGAAGCCGGATTCTTAGGTGACGGGAGCTCTTGGAGCGGGCGAAGTCTTTCTGGGTCTGGCTTAATGATACCATTGCCTATGCAGTAGCCAAGGATGTTGATGGTCGGTTGCGACTCAACAGATTTGGATTCATTCAGGGTCAAATTACGGCGATGGAGGGCATCCCGAAATTTTTGGAGGTTGGCGTCGTGTTCCTGTTGATCGTGACCTGCAATGGTAATGTTTTCAAGATAGGGAAAAGTGTCCCTTAGGTTTTCCTGCTTAACCAGGCCATCCATTGCCCGTTGGAAGACAGCCACTCCATTAGTAACCCCGAATGGGAGGTGACGAAATTGGTACAGCCGTCCATTAGCCTCAAAGGCCGTGTACTGCTTATCTGAGACCTTCAAGGGTACCTGATGATAGGCACTTTTTAAATCGTAAGTTGAGAACACTTTGTATTTGGCCAGTTTATTAACCATATCATCAATGCGTGGCAATGGGTAGGCGTCCAAGTCGGTATATTGATTGATGGTTTGTGAATAATCAATGCATAGTCGCTGTTTGTGAGGTTTTAGAGGGTTCTTGACAATGACGACTTGAGCCCGCCAGGGCGACGAACATGGTTCGATGATATCCTCTGCTAGAAGTCGAGAGATTTCAGCCACAATAAAAGATTGGTCTTCCTGATTAAAGCGCCGCAATTTCGTTATTATTGGTTTGCATCGAGGCGGAATACTGGCAAATAATGAGGGTTCATCAAGTGAAGCTGCTGACAATGCACAAAACGGTAATTTAGATGGTATATTAGAAATAGTAAGTCCGGGTTTGGATCCACCGAACTCAATGGTGAGTTTCTTATGCTGTTTTTGGAAGTCCAGCCCTAAGAGGAGATCACTACATAAGTCCTTGAGCACCGAAAGTCGGGTGGAGGGATACATACGACCATGAAGTGTCATATCAACAACACAAAAGCCGGAGATTCTGGTATTAAGTGATGACTGAGCCATCGCAATTGCCTGGTCCGATGGGAAGACATGTAGTTTCAATTTCGCAACAATCTGTTCCTTAATGAAACTATCAGTACTTCCTGAGTCAATTAAGGCATCTAAGGTATGCCCTTTAATTGAAACTTTTGTGGCTGCATGAGACAGGTTCTGTGGGCAAGCAGCTGTAATTGGTGTCGTTGCACAGAGAGTGGCTAAAACTCTCGGTGTGCTTCTTCGGGAGAGAGCTCGAGAGGAAGCTTGATAGGTCCTAGCTGGAGCATCTTGATAGGCCCTAATTGGGGCAGTTCGGTAGGCCTTAGCTGGATTGGCCCTCATAGAGGCCCTTGATAGGCAAACTTTAGCAAAGTGTCCTTTTTTTTTGCAATAACTGCAGATTGCATTGCGAGCAGGGCAGGTCTTCCTAGGGTGAAAAGCATCTCCACAAAAGAAGCATTCCTTCCTAGATTGCCAAGAGGCTGCCAAAGTGGGGTCATCCTCCTCTTCTTCATCAGAATTATCAGAATTAGATTCCCCCATGATAGGGTTCACCTGAGACCGCTTGAATTGTCTGGTTGCAGTTACAGCAGAAGATCGAGATCTGGGCAGCTGATAGAGGTCTGCATTTCTCTTTGCCAAATCCAGAGAACAAGCTAGGTCAAAAGCTTTTTGTAGCTCAAGTGTTTTACTTTCTAGTAGACGCTGGCGTATAAATGGAGAGGCAATCCCGCAGATGAAAGCATTACGAATCATTTCTTCGCGGTACAGCTCAGCTGAGGCTGCCTGAAAGTTACAATCTATGCTGAGCCTGCGAAGTTCTTGCAGGAATTTGTTAATTGATTCCCCTGGCCCTTGTCGGGCTGTGGCCAGTAGATGTCTAGCATAGACCTCATTTGGGGTCTTGGCATACAGTTTCTTAAGTGCCCGAATCACCTCATCGTAATTATCCCATTCATCAACATATTCGAACACTTTTGGGGTCACATAGTTGATAAGTATCCTCAATCTAGTAGGAGCATCCGCTTTACATTCATCCAGAAAATTCTCAAAAGTACGGTACCAATGCTTCCATACCCTGCCAGCTGCTGGTGTATTCCGGTCCAAGTCCAGACGAATAGGTCTAAGGATTCTCTCCATGATGGGTGGTTCCCTGGATCCTTAACTCCGAGTTTGTCCGAAGGTCTAGTATTTGTGAGTGTAAATACTAAGTTACTTAAATTGATGTAAGAAAAAGGAGTCTTACCATCAAGTAACTTTAAAGTAAGCTTTAAGTAACTTATAAACACACTATATACAAGAGAGGTCTTTACCATGCCTCTGGTAGAAGCCTCTTACAATACTGAACAGTCCAGTATTTATACCAGTCCAACAGGAAGTGACATTTGACAGGATGTGAGGTATGTACACAGTTCATAGTTCATAGTTCACAGTTCACAGGAAGTGATGACATAACTTCCCGGAAGTTATTATTATTATCACACCCACATTACCCTCTGAACAGGTATCACCCACTGCCCACAGCACCCTCTGCTCGGGGTATCACCCACTGCCCACAGAACCCTCTGCTCAGGGTATCACCCACTGCCCACAGCACCCTCTGCTCGGGGTATCACCCACTGCCCACAGCACCCTCTGCTCGGGGTATCACCCACTGCCCATGCACCCCCTGCACAGGGTACCACCCATTGTCCACATTACCCTCTGCACAGGTATCACCCACTCAGGGCTCCAGTACAGCTATAGTCTCCTGTAGGATTTTCAATTAGTTTGCGGAGGTAACACAGAGTGAATGCAGTACACGGGTGGGGAGCGCGTGTATTGGAGGAGTCGACACCATTAGCAGCTCCGCTGCAGTATCTGGGGTTTCAGACCTCACACTGCTCACTATTTGAGATTAGCGCCTGAGACAAATATCTCTATGAATGAAGTGAGCTGCCCTCAGGCACTGGGGTTCACTCTGCCTGTGTCGCTGAATCTGAATCTGGATTGTGCTTGCTCGTTCTCTTTCTCTCGTACCCACTCCTCTTTCATCCTTTGCTCCTTTCCTATGTCCCTGTCTTGTTCTTTATTTCCCTTCTGTCTTTCTTTCATTCCTCTTGCTCGCTCTCTCATTCCTTCTCACCTTCCCCATGCCCCTGTCATTCATTCTGCACCATGTCTCTCTGTCTCATTGGGATCATTTTAACTTTTATCGAAGGCAAAAAATGGGTGACTTTTTAAAAATTCATTCCCAGGATCCGGGCGTCGCTGGTCAGGCCAGCAATTATTGCCCATCACTAATCGCCCTTGAGTAGGTAGTGGTGAGCCGCCTTATACACCTGAGTGTCTCGCTGGGCCATTCCAGAGGGCAGTTAAGAGTCAAGCACATTGCTGTGGGTCTGGAGTCACATATCGGCCAGACCGGGTAAGGGCGGCAGATTTCCTTCCCTAAAGGACATCAGTGAACCAGTTGGGTTTTTACGACAATCCGGTAGGTTCATGGTCACCATTACTGATACTAGCTTTCTTTAATTCTATATTTATTTAATTAACTGAATTTAAATTCCACCGCTGTAGTGATGTGATTTGTATTCATGTCTCTGGATCATTCATCCAGGCTTCCGGATTACTAGCCCAGTAACATAACCACTACGTCACCGTACCCCAGAGTCACAATCCGTTTTACAGCTCACCCAATTTAAAGTTCCCCCATTTTCTCTTTCTCGGTCAGTCTCTTTCCTTCCGCTTTCTCTGTGTCTCATTCTCTCTCTTGTTTCCACACTCTTCCTGTGCCTCAGCCTTTCAGTTTGCGACGTAGGCTGCTACCTCACAACCCCAAGGTTTGCCTGTGCAGTTTCTATCCCAATAGCTTCCCTTAACATAAGAACATAAAAACAGAAGAAATTGGGAGCAGGAGTCGGCCATTCGGCCCCTCGAGCCTGCTCCGCTGTTCAATAAGCTGATCTTCGACCTCAACACCGCCCTATCCCCATATCCCTTAATTCCCTTCGTTACCAAAAATTTATCGACCTCCGTCTTGAATAGACTCAACGACTGAGCCTCCACAACACTCTGGGTAGAGAATTCCAAAGATTCACCACCCTCTGAGCGAAGAAATTTCTCCTCATCTCAGTCCTAAATGGCTGACCCCTTATTTTGAGACTGTGACCCCATGTTCTAGGTTCCCCAG
Organism: Somniosus microcephalus; assembly: GCF_052327205.1. Lineage (NCBI taxonomy): Eukaryota > Metazoa > Chordata > Chondrichthyes > Squaliformes > Somniosidae > Somniosus > Somniosus microcephalus. The sequence goes on along the minus strand of NC_141010.1, from coordinate 66,452,316 downwards.
CCAGGGGAAACATTTTCCCAGCATTAACCGTGTCAAGCCCCTTAAAAATGTTATGGGGGGAAAATTCGGTTGCTTTGCGCCTCCCTTTAAGGGTGCTAATGGGGCGCAAAGCAACCAGCGTCTGGGTGTGGCGATTTTTGCGCCACTCGCAAAATTAACTAGACATTTTGCGGCGGCACTAAACACAACCGCCACGATCTCCTGCGCCCGTAGATCGTGATGTCAGTCGAGCGTGCAAAGCCCCGGTAGCGCCCCGGACCAGATATTGAGTGGCGCCTGGATGAGGGGAACGTTTTGCAGTCGGGAAGGATCTGGGGGAGGCTATTTAAAGGTGACCGCTTCCTGCCTATTTTTGTCGGTGACATTTTTGCACCACACATTCTGGAGAGATTCAACGCTGTGTGAAGGAGTTTTGGGTATTGAGCAGCACTTTGCAGGTTCATTTTGATTTGACCTTCCTTGCATCGATTTAGAAGAGACTGTGGGGGCTGCACTCTGAGCTCTTTCCCTGGGCCTCTCCATTGTTCTTTCCAGCAGATTTGATGTACAGGTCTCTCCAGGCCGAGATTCAAGGCTGCAATGAGCAGGGTGTGGATGGAGAGCAAGATCGACCCTCCCCTTTAAGAACTGGCCGGCGCCAGTGTGTCTGTGTTCCATTGCTGACTGACATCACATGAGCTTCACCAGCGCTCTGAGGTAGCGCCTCGCTCCTCGGCGTTAGCACCTTAAGAGAGGTGTGTAGTGCCTGATTTAGTGCTCCAATCACCTCCAGAGGCGATAAAAGCCAAGTTTGCTGTCGGAGGCGATAATTAGTGCCAGGCGCTAAACTTTGCGCCCGGCCGATAATTGCGCCCCAAACGGGGCGATATCGAATTTCTCCCCCTATATGTTTCAATTAGATCACCTCTCATTCTTCTAAACTCTAGGGAATACAGGCCCAGTCTACTCAATCTCTCCTCATAGGACAATCCCCTCATCCCAGGAACCAGTCTGGTGAACCTTCGCTGCACTTCCTCTATGGCAAGTGTGTCTTTCCTTAGGTAAGGAGACCAGAACTGTACACACTACTCCAGGTGTGGCCTCACCAATACCCTGTATAATTGTAGTAAGACTTCTTTACTCTTATACTGCAATCCCTTTGTAACAAAAGCTAACATACCATTGGCTTTCCTAATTGCTTGCTGTACCTGCATGTTAACTTTCTGTGATTCATGTACAAGGACACCCAGGTCCCTCTGAATGCAAACATTTCCCAGTCTCTCACCATTCAAAAAATATTCTGCTTTTTTGTTTTTCCTACCAAGGTGGATAACTTCACACTTCCCCACACTGTATTCCATTTGCCATGTTCTTGCCCACTCTGTCAACCTGTCTATATCTCTCTGCAGCCTCTTTGCGTTCTCCTCACAGCTTACTTTCCCACCTCACTCTGTATCAGCAAACTTGGATAGGTTACACTCAGTCCCTTCATTAAGTAATTAATATAGATTGTAAATAGCTGAGGCCCAAGCACTGATCCTTGTGGTACCTCGCTAGTTACAGCCTGCCAACCAGAAAAAGTTCCGTTTATTCCTACTCTCTGCTTTCTGTCCATTAACCAATCCTCAATCCATGCTACTAGATTACTCCAGCCCAGCATGAGGTTGAAAAGGCCATCCAACAACTGAAGAACAACAAGGCCTCAGGAGCAGATGGAATCCCCGCCGAGGCACTAAAGCATGGCGGGGAAGCAGTACTGGTGCAAATTCATGAACTCATTTCTCTTATCTGGAAGGAGGAGAGCATGCCAGGGGATCTCGAGATGCTGTAATTGTGACCATCTTCAAGAAAGTTGACAAGTCCAATTGCGATAATTACAGAGGAGTTTCCCAACTGTCTGCCACAGGGAAAGTTATCGCAAGAAACCTCCGCAATCTCCTTCTCCCAGTGGCTGAAGAGCTCCTCCCAGAGTTGCAATGCGGATTCCACCCACTAAGGGGCACAATGGACATGATCTTCACCGCGTGTCAATTACAAGAGAAATGCAGGGAACAGCACCAACCGCAGTACATGGCCGCCTTTGACCTCACAAAGGCCTTCGACACTGTCAACCGTGAGGAATTATGGAGTGTCCTCCTCAAATTCGGCTGCCCTCAAAAGTTTGTCACCATCCTCCGCCTGTTTCACGGCGACATGCAAGCTGTGATCCTGACCAACGGTTCCACCACAGACCCAATTCATGTACGGACCAGGGTCAAGCAAGGCTGTGTCATCGCACCAACGCTCTTCTCGATCTTCCTTGCTGCAATGCTCCATCTCACCCTCAGTAAGCTCCCCGCTGGAGTGGAGCTTATTTACAGAACAAACGGGAAACTGTTCAACCTCTGTCGCCTCCAGTCCAGATCCAAGGTCGTCCCATCCTCTGTCGTCGAATTACAGTATGCAGATGATGCTTGCATCTGCGCTCACTCGAAGGTTGAACTCCAAACCATTGTCAACACCTTCACCAAAGCATTTAAGAGCATGGGCCTTACACTAAACATCCGTAAAACAAAGGTCCTCTACCAACCTGCCCCCGCCACACAGTACTGCTCCCCGATTATCAAAATCCATGACAAGGCCTTGGACAACATGGACCACTTTCCATACCTCGGGAGCCTACTGTCAACAAGGGCAGACGTCGACGACAAAGTCCAACACTGCCTTCAGTGTGCCAGTGCAGCCTTCGGTCGCCTGAGGAAGAGAGTGTTTGAAGACCAGGACCTCAAACCCAGCACCAAGCTCATGGTCTACAGAGCAGCAGTGTTACCTGCCCTGCTGTATGCCTCAGAGACATGGACCATGTACAGCAGGCACCTCAAAGCACTGGAGAGGTACCACCAACACTGCCACTGCAAGATCCTGCAAATCCATTGGCAGGTTAGGCGCACCAACATCAGTGTTCTCGCTCAGGCCAACATTCCCAGCATCGAAGCTTTGACCTCGCTTGATTAGCTCCGATGGACGGGTCACATCGTCCGCATGCCCAATACGAGACTCCCAAAACAAGCGCTCTGCTCGGAGCTCCGACACGGCAAGAGAGCCCCAGGTGGGCAGAGGAAATGCTTCAAGGACACCTTCAAAGCCTCCTTGAAAAAGTGCAACATCCCCATCGACACCTGGGAATCCCTGGCCCAAGACCTCAAAAAATGGAGGAGAAGCATCCGGGAAGGTGCCGAACACCTCGAGTCTCTTCTCCAGGAGCAAGCGGAAGCCAAGTGCAAGCAGCGCAAGGAGCGCACGTCAACCCAAACACCCCACCCACCCGCCCCTTCAACCACTGTCTGCCCCACCTGTGACAGAGACTGTAGGTCCCGCATTGGACTCATCAGTCACCCGAGAACTAATTTTTAATGTGGAAGCAAGTCATCCTCGGTTCCGAGGGACAGCCTAAGAAGAAGAAGAATCCATGCTAATATATTACCCCCAATCCCATGAGTCCTAATTTTGTGCAGTAACCTTTTGTGTGGCACCTTATCAAATGCTTTTTGAAAATCCAAATACATTGGCCTAGAAATTCAGTTGGTTGCGCCAGCTGGTAACACCATAAGAGGGGTATATTTCCAGCGCTAGGCACTTAGCGCCCGGTTGCAGGCCGATCTGCGCCAACGCCCAAATTCAGTTGACATTTAGCGCCGGCGCAAAGTGTTTGCGCCCGCTCAGCTGCGCGCGCAGCTTATGACGTCATCTCGTCGTGCAACGCTGTTTGTGCGCCCCAAACCGGAAATTCAGTGGCGCCTGCCCAATGTGGGCGTGGCGCTGCTAAGAACTGTGAAGTGGAACGCAACAGAGGCCCTGTGGGCCTCGGGGAGTGCTAATTAAAGGGCACTTACACTGACCTATAAAGCCCAGCCATTTTGCTGCAATGACTTTACTGCTTTGGATTTCTGGACAGAGACCAAGGGACAGAGCTTACTGATTTGGGACAACATAGGAGAGGTATTTTTGGCTTCTGGCCAGTGCTTTGACATTTGATTCATTTGATTTCACTGTTTTCAACTTTATTATGGGGGCTGTATGGGGGTCCAACCCTCAGTTGCAGCATTATGTGCGAAGGGCTCGCAGACGCTGTGAGAGAGGGCCAGCCATGCCTAGACGCAGAGGGGCCATCAGGCGTCGGCAACGTAGGCCTTACCCACTCAGGCAATACCGGCAGCAGGTGTCCTATCTCACCATGACTGCGGCGCATTGTGTTAAGAGGCTGCGCTTCAGAAGGGAGGTGGTTGCAGAGATCTGCCAGTTGCTTCACAGAGATCTGCGTCCACAGCTGATGTGCAGGACGTCTCTCTCGGTGGAAGTGAAGGTCACGGTGGCTCTGAACTTTTATGCAAGCGGCTCCTTCCAAGCCGCTGCTGGGGACATAGCGAACATCTCCCAGTTCGCCGTGCATCGCTGCATCCGGCAGGTCACCGATGCACTTTACGCGAGGAGACACCAATTCATCTCCTTCCCCATGACCCGACAGAGGCAGGAGCAGCGTGCAGTCAGATTTGCCAGGATCGCGTGCTTCCCCATGGTGCAGGGCGCCATTGACTGCACGCATGTGGCTATGCGGGCACCTATCCACAATGCCGAGGATTACCGCAACCGGAAGGGCTACCATTCCCTAAATGTACAGCTGGTGTGTGACCACAGGCAGCGCATCCTAGCTGTCAATGCCCGCTTCCCAGGAAGCAGCCACGATGCATTTATCCTGCGCCAGACTACTGTGGCTGACATGTTCGAGGCACAGCCTCCACCAAGGGGATGGCTTATCGGGGACAAGGGCTACCCTTTGTGTACATGGCTCATGACCCCGCTCCGCGCGCCCAGGACCCCAGCGGAGGAGGCATACAACGAAAGCCATCAAGCCACAAGGAACATCATAGAGCAAACGATAGGCGTCCTCAAGCAACGGTTCCGCTGCCTGGATCATTCCGGCGGATCTCTACAGTATTCGCCGGATAGAGTCTCCCAGTTCGTCGTCGTGTGCTGCATGCTCCACAACCTGGCTATCCGCAGGACTCAGGCACTGCCACCTGACATTGCACCACCACCTCAGGAGGACGAGCAGGAGGACCATGAGGAGGAGGAGGAGGAGGAGGAGTACCAGCCCAGGAGGGAGCCACAAGGTCCAAGGGCCGTCCGCCGGGGGCTTATTGATCGACACTTCTAGGCCCCCCTGTCAGGGAATGGGCTGTGGCAATGAACGCACCTGAAGGCAGCCGCACCGCAAGCCCTCAGCCGGTTAACGCAACAACCACTTGAAACCTGAGACGTGGACATGCTGAATAAATAAAAAGCTTTATTTCACAAACTCAGGGCCCTTCCCACATGAAACAGAAAAACAGACAAGACCCCCAAAAAACAGTCAAAAACATCTGTCACTCCCAAAACCTGGGGAGGACTAACAAAACTTGCCCATCCAAATGGCCTTCATCATCGGCCTTACAAAAATAAGCCCCCCCCTCCACAACACAAACACCCCCATAAAAACAAAAAATGCCTTGATCCTTGGCCTTACCAAAATAATGCCCCCCCAGAACACAAGCCCCCCAATATAAAAAAAACCGCTATCACCACACTCTAATGGGTGTGCCGAGAGGGCGAGTCCTTAGACAGGCTTCTCTGGCCCCTGCCCGACCTGCTGCTCCACCTCAACCTGGGCCCTGCGGGTGTGGCAAGGCTGGGGGAAGGCTCATGAGGGCCACAATGCGTGTTGGCAGATGCCCTTGGGGGTCGGCCTAGACGAGGCCTGGCCCGGGAGGGGCCGGCTGCTGACTGCTGCAGCTGTGGCTGGCCAGCATCAGTCTCAGCAGCAGCTCGTCGCACCTTGGCTGGGGGAGTGGCAGTGTCGGCTGCACCAATGGGGGCAAGCTGGCTGATGGCAGGCGCGCGCTTCTCGCCAGAGACACTGGCACTCGGCCGGGCTGGCAGTGCAGCAAGCGCAGCAATCTGGTGGAGGCCAGACTGCTGTGCTGCAGCAGGGCGGCGGGTGCCCTGGCGATGCTTCCGCGCCACAGCGAGTGTGGCAGAAGTGAGTGCCCGAACTGCCCTGGTATGTGCCCGCATCAGCTCTGCCAGTGTCTGGACGGCACCACTCATCTCGCGAGTCGCATCCTGGGCTGCCGCGAGTTGCTGGACACCCCTGTCGTGCGCTGCCGCGAGTTGTTCGACCCCCCTGGCCTGTGATTCCCCGAAAGCGACCACACTATGAGCCAGGGACTCAATGGCCTGAGGCATCTGTTGCACAACCCCCATGAACTCCTGGTGGCGCCGCTCAGACGCCGCCGACATCTCATCGAGGAGGCGCACCTCCTGGGCGAGGACCGTCTCCGGACTGGAGGGCGGACTCTCCCTCTGGGGAGAAGGCCGCCGAGCTGGCCGACCCTTCCCGCGTGCCTCGAGCCCACTGGGCCCAGGATCTGCCCTCCCCTGCAACACCTCCCCCTCTGGGGAGAAGGCCGGCGTGCTGCCGGACCCTTCCCGCGTGCCTCGAGCCCACTGGGCCCAGGATCTGCCCTCCCCTGCAACACTTCCCCCTGGCTCTCCTGCAGGCCAGACGTCTCCCCTCCATTGCCATCCTCTGGCGCGGATGAGGGTTCCCCCGATGTGCCGCCTTCCTCCTGGTCCTCGTCGTCCTCCTCCTCCAAGGGCCTGGCACTCTGAGCTTCTGGGACCACCTCCTCCTCACCAGCTGAAAGCAGGAAGGCACAAGAGTAGCTTTAGAGTGAGGACAGGGCGTCAGCGAGGGAGGCCTGAGTGGTGGCATTATGCGCATTTGTCGGTCAGTGCGAAAGGATGTAGATCTGAAGCGCAAGGGCAACGACAGAGGTCCAACCGGTCATGTCCTTACCAGTGGGTCCCAGTACAGGGTCCGCATCTCCGATCGCAACAGGGCCAGTCACCCGGGCACGCATGAGTCGAGCCATGCTCTCCTCCAGCTCACTGAGCGCCTGGTACTCGGGACGGCCTCCACCGGTGACAGACTGGCTCCTCAAATTCCGCGCCAGCTTGGCCTGCAAGAGAAAGGACGGCCTCTAAGTACAGTGTGGTGCCCTGTTGCTGTGTGCACTGCCTCCCATGGTCGAATAGCTTGGCCAGTGTGGTGCCCTGTTGCTGTGTGCACTGCCTCCCATGGTCGAATAGCTTGGCCAGTGTGGTGCCCTGTTGCTGTGTGCACTGCCTCCCATGGTCGAATAGCTTGGCCAGTGTGTTAAGTGCAGAAAGTGCGATTGATGATCATGCCAGTGCCATTGCTGCGGGAGGAGGGCTGCCCATTAGTCCTTTGAGGTCCCTTTGCCCATAATGTGAGGTGCACATGCAAGGATGAGGGGGACACTGGAAAGGGTACTCACCTTCACCATCCGAGTGAGGTCGTTGTACTTCTTGCGGCATTGGTCCGCACTCCTGGGGACATTGCAGGTGGATGACACCCTGCGGGCGATTTTCCTCCAGGTTTTCCTGTACTGGCTCCTGGGAGCCTTCTTGCCACTGTCCGGGCACAAGATCTCTCTTTTGTTTTCGACACCATGAATGAGCACACTCAGAGCATGCTCTGAGAAGCGCTGCGCTCATTCACGGGCCCTCTCCATGGCTCCAGGCACTATTTTGGCCCACCAGCAGTGTTGAGGCCTAGCTGCAGGGCTCCAGTATGCAGGGCGTGGCAGCAGTCAAAGTCGACCCTTCCCCCTTTAAGAGCTGGCCGGCGTCAGGGTGTCTGCTGTCAATCAAAACATGACCGCACCTGCGCTGCGCCCGGCCTCGGCGTTATCAGGCCGCATCGCCGGCTTAGCGCCTGAAGAGAGCATTGCAACGCCAGTTTCAGCGCTCGGCCAAACTCTTGGCCAACTCTACTGAATTTCGGCGATGTGGCCTACACTTTCCGGCGGGCGCTAACTTTAGCGAACGCCCGACTTTAGCGCCCCAAAAGTGTCCAGACTGAATTTCTAGGCCATTACATCCACTGGTTTTTCCTTATCCATCCTACAAGTTACATCTTCAAAAAACTCTAACAGATTTGTCAAACACAATTTCCCTTTCGTTAAACCATGTTGACTCTGCCTAATCATATTATGATTTTCTAAGTGCCCTGTAACCACCTCCCTAATAATAGATTCTAGCATTTTGCCTGCTACTGATGTCCGGCTAACTGGCCTATAGTTCCCCGTTTTTCTCTTCCTCCTTTTTTAAATAGCGGGGTTATGTTTGCTACCTTCTAATCCTTGGGGACTGTTCTAGAATCTACGGAATTCTGGAAGATTGATACCAGTGCATCCACTGTCTCTGCGCTACCTCTTTTAAAACCCTAGGATGCTGGTTGTCAGGTCCTGGGGATTTATCGCCACTTAGTCCCATTAATTTCTCCAGTACTCTGTCTTTACTTATACTGATTTCTTTAAGTTCCTCATTCTCTCTAGACCCTTGGTTCCCCATTATTTCTGGAATGTTTTTTGTGTCTTCTACCGTGAAGATAGATACAAAGGCCTAGAAATTCAGTGGCCTGCGCCACCAGTTTGCGCCCAAAGAGGGCTTTTGCGCCACTGGCCACACCTACCGCGATATTTAGCGGGGCGCTAATGGCGGCGTTAGCCTGTAGCGCTGCGCCGCCACCGATGACGTCATCGGTGTGCGCAGCGCCCCGCTATCGCCCCGCTGGCCATATTTGGTCGCTGCCGCCTCCTCCGCGCCGGCCGCAAACAGCGACCGGTACACGGGGCCTACCTGTGGCGGTAGTGGGGCGAGTTAAGGTGGAGGTGCGGCCGGCCGCTTTTTCCGCGGCCGCCTGCCCGCACCTCCGTCCCCAGCCTCCTACACCCCCCCCCCGCCGCGGCATTGCCGGCTGTTTCCCGAGAGCCCGGCACTTCTCCTTGGTGCCGGGCTCATTTGCCGGCACTCGCGAGCGGGGATCGTGCTGTTGCAGGCACCTCCCCCTTAAGAGTGGGAGGAAGGCCTGCAGTACCGCAGGCTGCCGTGCCGCAGCGGGTGGCGCTGCGGCACTTTGCGCGCCGATATTCAGTTTCAGCGCCCCAAGCGGGGCGCCGAAACCCTTGTTTAGCGGCCGGCTTTCACTTGGGGCGCTGAAACTGAATATCCCGATGGCGCAAGTGGCTCCGCGCGCAGCGGTAATTCCGGCGCCCAGGCGAGCTGGGCGCCCCAAACTGAATTTTTAGCCCAAAGTATTTGTTTAATGTCTCTGCCATTTCCTTATTGACCATTATAATTTCCCCTGTCTCTGCCTCTAATGGGCCCACGTTTACTATCACTAATCTCTTCCTATTTACACACCTATAGAAAGGTTTACAATCTTTTTTTATGTCTCTCGCTAGTTTACTCTCATATTCTTTTTTCTTTTTCCATATCAATTTCTTGGTCCTCCTTTGCTGAATTCTAAAATCCTCCCAATCCTCAGGCTTACTATTATTTTTGGCAACATTATAAGCCTCTTCCTTTGATCTAATACTATCTTTAACTTCTCTTGTTAGCGGTTTAACCACTTTTCCTGTGGGATTTTTGTACCTTAAAGAAATGTATATTTGTTGTAAATTATGTATTAATTCTTTAAATGTTAGTTAGCCATTGCTTCTTTACCGTCATACCTTTCAATGTCGTTTCCCCATCTACCTTAGCCAACTCACCAATGTAGTTTGCTTTGTTTAGATTTAAGACCCTAGTTTTGGATTTAACTAAATCACTTTCAAGCTCAATATAAAATTCAATCATATTATGATAGAATATCACTCTTCCCTAAAGGCCCCTTTACTACAAGGTTATTAATTAACCCTTTCTCGTTGCACAATACTAGATCTAAAATAGCCTGCTCCCTAGTTGGTTCCTCAACATACTGATCTCGAAACCTATCTTGCATACATTCCATGAATTCGTCCTCTACACTATTACTGCAAATTTGGTTTGCCCAGTCTGTATGTAGATTAAAGTCCCCCATGATTACTGTATTACCCTTGTTACAGGCACCTCTAACTCCCTGATTTATACTCAGCCCTACATTACAACTACTGTTTGGGGGCCTATAAACAACTCCCACCAATGTTTTCTGCCCCTTGCTGTTTCTTAGCTCCACCCAAACTGATTCTACTTCTTGATTTTCGGAGCTAAGATCCTTTCTCTCTACTGTCTTTATCCCATCCGTTATTATCAGGGCTACCCCGCCTCCTTTTCCATTTTGCCTATCTCTTCTAAATGTTATGTACCCTGGAATATTTAGTTCCCAACCTTGGCCACATTGCAACCACGTCTCTGTTATGGCTATTAGATCAAACCTGTTCATTTCTATCTGCGCTATTAATTCATCTATTTTGTTGCGAATGCTTCGTGCATTCAGATATAGTGCCTTTACCTTTGACTTTTTTCTATTTTTCCCTGATGTCACCTCAAGTCACTGATGCACTATTACCTTTGTTTCTCTCTCTGTCCCTTCCTGACCCACTCTGCTTATTTTTACCCAAACCTCTACTCTGCTTGAGAGCCTTGACATTTCTCTCGCTGCTTTTAAATTTACTCTTTCCTGAATCCTCCCGCCCCCCCCTTCATTAGTTTAACGCCCTGTCTATGGCCCTAGTTATTTGATTCGCCAGGACACTGGTTCCAGCCCGGTTTAAGTGGAGCCCATCCTAATGGAACAGCTCCCTCTTTCCCCAGTACTGCTGCCAGTGCCCCATGAAGTAAAATCCCTGCCTCCCACACTACTCATTCAGCCATGCATTTAACCTTCTTTTTTATTTTTTATTTGTTTATGGGATGTGTGCGTCGCTGGCAAGCCCAACATTTATTGCCTATCCCCAATTGCTCTTGAGAAGTTGGTGGTGAGGATGGGATAAAGACAGAAGATGTTGCTTGTCCCTATGCCAATTAGCGCGTGACTCAGGTAACAATCCAGTGATTATTACCTTTGATGTTCTGCTTTTTAATTTGGACCCCAACTCCTCAAACTCTCTCAGCAGAACCTCATTCCTGGTTCTACCTATTGTTGAATCCGTGATTCTTAAAGTATGATGTTTTCCAATAACTAGACGGAGGCTGTAAATTAACAATCAACAGGTGTTTACTGGAGGAGGGTAGTCTAAACACTAACAGTACAGAGGCATGCTCAAGGCTTATATACAGGTGTGGTCACTGCCGGTACTACAGTATACAGGAGCTGTAAAAGTAGTTCTCTCTTAAAGGTACATACACTACAATTCCTCCCCTTTTAGATTAACAGTACCCATAACATTCAAATAACAGTTAACATTTTAACATGCACGTTAAACTGAAATAGTCCATTTATAGATTCAGTCTTTGGGCGGCTTCCTGATCCTTTCTGGATAGCGCCTTTCCTGAGGTTCTTGTTCTTGGTGTGGAGGCGATTCTGGCCCCCTTTCGTCGATTAGTTCATCAGTTTCCGCTGCTAATGTTTCTGGGGTAGATGCTACCGGTATGTCGGGTTCATCCCCAGGTACGCGAGACATGGGGTTGACTCGTTCCTGTGACGCTAGGATCTGGTCGACGTGGCGTCTCACAATGTTCTCCCCGACATCCACTGTGTACATTAATGGCCCCTGCCGTGTGCATATCATTCCGGGTTGCCATTTCTCTGTTCGGTAGTTGCAGGCCAAGACTGGTTGTCCTACATTGAAGCTCCTTGTCGGCTTCTCATTGATGTGCTGGAATTGCTTATCCTCAACATTTCTTCGCACATTTGGTCTGAGCAAATCCAAACGAGATCTCAACGTTCGGTTAAAGAAAATCATGGCCGGGGTCTGGTTGGTAACTGCATGTGTCGCATTTCTGTAGGCTAACAGGAAATTGTCCACCTTATGCTGTAGTGGAATTTCATCATTGCACATGGCCCTTATCACCTTTTTAAAGGTTTGTACGAACCTCTCAGCCAATCCATTTGTGGCTGGATGATACGGGGCGGATGTAAAATGCCTTACCCCATTCCTTCTCATAAATTTCCGAAACTCTTCGGACACAAACTGTGGTCCATTATCAGAGCAAATCTGCTCTGGCAAGCCGTTCCTGGCAAATATGGTCCGTAGGACTGCAATCGTTTTCTCTGTAGTGGTGGAGGACATTTTGATCACTTCAGGCCATTTCGATTGCGCATCCACTGCTATTAAGAACATTGAGTCCATGAATGGACCAGCAAAATCAATATGCACCCGTTGCCATGGAGAGGAGGGCCACTCCCATGGGTGGAGAGGGGCATGTGGTGGTGCATTTTGGACCTTCTGGCATCCTGAACAGCTCTTTGTTAGGTCCTCGATTTGTTGATCGATCCCCGGCCACCACACATAAGCCCTAGCAAGGCTTTTCATTTTCACCCCTCCCAGATGGCCTTCGTGAAGCTCATTGAGCACTCTCTCCCTTAACTTGGGTGGAATTACCACTCGGGATCCACACATCACTGTCCCCTGGCATACTGACAGCTGTTCTCTTCTGGATGAGAATGCTGGCAACAGTGAGTCGCCATGTGTTGGCCATCCCTTCGCCGTCAAATCATATACCCGAGACAGTGTCCGATCATTGCGGGTCTCCTTCTCTATATCCGCGTTAGTTACTGGCAATCGTTCAATTATCGACGAATAAAATATTTCGATAGGGTCCACTGCTGGTGCTTCCTCCACAGTAGGCAGTGGCAGGCGTGATAGCCCATCAGCGTTTCCATGCTGTTTTGTGCCCTTATACTCTATTTCATATTGGTTCACCCCTAGAAAAAGGGACCATCTTTGTAGCCATTGTGAAGTCATCACCGGAACGCCCTTCTTTGGATTAAAGATGGAGACAAGTGGTTGGTGGTCAGTCAGCAAGGTAAACTTCTGCCCATGCAGATAGTGGTTGAATTTTTTTACTCCCCATAGTAGGCTGAGGGCCTCCCTGTCAATCTGGGCATAGTTGCGCTCGGCTGAGGTTAGTGACCGAGACGCAAAGGCTATTGGCCTCTCCAACCCATTTGGGAATTTGTGCGACAGCACCGCTCCAATACCATAGGGTGATGCATCACACACCAACCGAATTGGTAGCGCTGGGTTGAAATGGGCCAACACCTCTTTTGATGTGATCAATTCGTTGCACTTCTGGAAAGCTCGTTTACATTCGTCATTCCACTTCCATGGTACCCCGTTTGCAGTAGGGTGTTCAGTGGGTGTAATACTGTAGGCAAATTTGGTAAGAACTTATGGTAGTAGTTCACCAGCCCGAGGAACGACCTCAGTTGTGACACATTTTCCGGTGCTGGAGCCTTGACTACTGCCTCAATCTTTTCAGGGGACTTATGTAACCCCTCTTCATCAATAACGTGGCCACAATACGAGATCTGCTTCTGGAAAAAGTTGCACTTGTGGCGATTAGCTCGTAGCCCATATTCCTTTAATTTAGTGAGCACCTTCTCCAGGTTGGCGAGGTGATCACTGTCATTTTCGCCCGTGACCAGGATGTCGTCCAAATAACACTGGGTCCCTGGAATCCCTTGCAGGACTTGATCCATTGCCCTTTGCCAAATAGCCGGAGCCGATGCTACCCCGAACACCAGCCAATTGTATTGGTAGGGACCTTTATGAGTGTTGATCGTGAGGTATTGTTTCGAGGCTTCTTCTACCTCCATTTGCAGGTACGCCTGGGCCAGATCAATCTTGGTGAAGCGTTTATCTCCAGATAGCGAGGCGAAAATATCCTCAATCCGTGGAAGTGGATATTGTACCGTGTGAAGGACTGGGTTCACTGTCACCTTAAAATCCCCACAGATGCGGACCTTCTTTGGTTCCCCAGGCGTATTACTCAACGACCTCTTCATTATAAGAAGGATGGGTGTAGCCCACTCGCTCCAGTCCACTTTGGACAGTACTCCTGAATGTTCCAACCCTTCCAGCTCTGCTTCGACTGCTGGTCGGATCACATAAGGCACCAGTCTGGCCTTAAAAAACTTTGGGCTTGCATTTTCCTCTATTTTAATCGTCGCTGTTATGCCTTTTAGTGTTCCGAGTCCCTCCTGGAACACTTCTTGTGCGTCAGTTAGCATTTTTGACAGTCGTCCAGGTGTGACATCGTCATCCTTTGTGGCCTCAACCTTCCGTGCCTGTATGCAATGCCAATCTAATTGTATCTTCCGGATCCATTCACGTCCTAGTAGTGGTGGTCCTCCATCTGGCAATACATATAGGTCCATTTTGGGTATTTCCTGGCCTTTGTATATCACGTTCACCCTTATTTTTCCTTTGGGGTAGACTTTTTGCCCCGTGTACGTCTTCAAGACAATCTCTGTAGCTTTCAAGGGTATATGTGAGAATAGCCGCTTGTAGTCCCTTCGGTTTATGACTGTTAGGGCTGATCCTGTGTCCAATTCCATTTTCACTTGGACTCCGTCTATCTTGAGCGTGACCCAGATAGTCTGGTGATCCTCCATTTTGATTACCTTATGTAGTTTCAGACAACCCAGCTCCTTGCTTCCGGAGTCTGTATCACTTTTCTGTTCGTCTGAACTACTGTCCATCACCTTATGTACCTTTTTGTACTTCTCCTGTGGAGATTTCTTGCTGCTGGTTTTCTTCCCTGACCTGCAGACTCTTGCTATGTGTCCTGCTTTTCCACACTGTCTGCACACTTGGCCCTTGAACCAACAATCCTTCTGGTCGTGTGTTGTTCTGCCGCAGCGATAACACTTCCCTGCTCCATATGACATTTCATTGGTGCCATATTCTTGCGGTCTGCATTGTATCTCTGCAGCGTCCCATGCGGCTGCTTCGTGTGATACTGCCATGCTGAAAGCCTTGTCCAGCGTAAGATCCTTTTCTGATAGAAGCCGTTTCTGGGTTCCTTCACTTTGAAGCCCACACACAAACTTGTCCCTTAACGTATCTGCTAGTCCCAATCCAAACTGGCAGTGTTTCAATAGCTTGCGCAGTTCCGTTAAGTACTCAGCATTTCTTTCGTCTTTATGCTGGTTCCTTTTGTGGAACTTAAATCTTTCTGCTATCAGCAGCGGTGTGGGGTTTAAGTGGTCCTGTAGGATTTCCACTATGCTTTCGAAATTCTTATCTACTGGCTTCTCTGGGGTTATTAGGTTTCGCAGTAAGCCATAAGTTTTTGCACCCATGGAATTCAACAAAACCAGTGCTTTCCTAGCATCTGGCACTTCATTCGCCTTGCAGTACACCTCAATGCGTTCTATATATGTCGCCCAATCTTCGACTTCATTGTCGAACACAGTGATACTGCCACTCTTCGGCATCCCTGGGTGTGGTTAAACTGTCTAAAATGGCATCTCCCGCGCTCTCCCTTCTTCTCCGCTGGCACAAAATGGTGTCTCCCGCGCTCGCCCTTCTTCTCCGCTGCGGCTTCTAAAATGGCGTCTCCTGTGCTCTCCCTTCTCCTCCGCGGCTCAATGGCGTCTCCCACGCTTCCTTTCTTTCCCCGTGGACGCTGTTCAGCCCCTGAGCCCTGGCTGCGCTCTGCGCGTTCTCCTGTGCGCCTCTCTCGTTGCCGCTGCTCGGTCCTGAACACCAGCTGTGCTTTACCCTCTCTCTCTTTTTGTTTTCCGTCGACGCCGCTCGGTCTTCAACCCCCGGCTGCGCCCTGTGCGCTTCACCCTCTCTCTTACCCCGTCGACGCTGCTCGGCCTTTTCTGTGTCGTCGGTCGGCTCCAGCCGCCGCTGTCCGGGAAGGGTCTGCGCTGTACCTGTTGCCAGTCTGTTGCTGGATCGTCGTGGCTGGAGAACCAAGCCCGGCTCTCAACAGCCTCCCCTGCGATGTTCACTCTCTGCCGGATGACTGGGCGGTTGCTCGTGGTCGACGCCCGTGCTTCTGGCCTCAACTTTCTTCCACCGTCCTCCCGGAGCGAATCCTTGAAAGGAAATGCAGAGTTGCAGGTAGATTCGAATCGACCTCGTCGCCACTGTTGAATCCGTGATTCTTAAAGTATTGTGTTTTCCAATAACTAAACGGAGGCTGTAAACTAACAATCAACAGGTGTTTACTGGAGGAGGGTAGTCTAAAGACTAACAGTACAGAGGCATGCTCAAGGCTTATATACAGGTGTGGTCACTGCTGGTACTACAGCATACAGGAGCTGTAAAAGTAGTTCTCTCTCAAAGGTACATACACTACACCTATGTCATTGGCTCCTACGTGGACCACGACAACTGGATCCTCCCCCTCCCACTCCAAGTTCTTCTCCAGCCGCGAGGAGATGTCTTTAACCCTGGCACCGGGCAGGCAGCACAACCTTCGGAACTCTTAGTCACGGCTACAGAGAACAAAATCTATCCCCCTGACTATACTGTCCCCGACCACTACCACATTCCTTTTTACTCCCCCCCCCCACTTGAATGGCCTCCTGTACCACAGTGCCATGGTCAGTTTGCCCATCCTCCCTGCAGTCCTTGTTCTCATTCATACAGGTAGTAAGTACCTCATACCTGCTGGACAAGGTCAAGGGCTGAGGCTCCTCCATCACTACATCCTGGGTCCCCATACCTTCCTGACTCACGGTCACACCCTCCTGTCCCTGACCACTGATGAACTCTAAAGTACTCCTTAATCTAAGGGGTGTGACTGCCTCCTGGAACAAAGTGTCCAGGTAACTCTCCCCCTCCCTGATGCATCGCAATGTCTGCAGCTCAACAACTCTGAGCCGAAGTCCCTCGAGCTGCAGGCACTCACTGCAGATCTGGTTGCTCAGGATCGCGTTGGTCTCCACCAACTCCCACATGCTGCAGTTGCCACACTCCACCTGCCCTGCCATCTCTATCAACCGTATTTTATTTATATAATTAGTTACAGTTGTTATTCAAATGATTATTTTTAGTTTTAATTAGTTAATTTAGTTTAAGTTATTAATTCAATAAAGTTATTGTATTTAATACTCTCCCAGTTCTGAATTTAATCCACTCACCTAACCTAGAGAGCAAAAGAGCTGTAATACTCACCAACCAATCACCTACCTGCTGTCCTGTGACGTCACTCCTTGTTTTTTTAATGCCGTCGCCGCTCCCGCTCGGGTGTACGCGCTGTGTCCTGGGCCTTCTCCCGAGCTCCCTTTACACCGCCGCTCCCGCTGGGGTCCGCGCTGTGTCCTGGGCCTTCTCCCGAGCTCCCTTTACACCGCCGCTCCCGCTGGGGTCCGCGCTGTGTCCTGGGCCTTCTCCCGAGCTCCCTTTACACCGCCGCTCCCGCTGGGGTCCGCGCTGTGTCCTGGGCCTTCTCCCGAGCTCCCTTTACACCGCCGCTCCCGCTGGGGTCCGCGCTGTGTCCTGGGCCTTCTCCCGAGCTCCCTTTACACCGCCGCTCCCACTCGGGTCTGCGCTGTGTCCTGGGCCTTCTCCCGAGCTCCATTTACACCGCCGCTCCCGCTCGGGTGTCCGCGCTGTGTCCTGGGCCTTCTCCGGTGCTCCCTTTACACCGCCGCTCCCGCTGGGGTCCGCGCTGTGTCCTGGGCCTTCTCCCGAGCTCCCTTTACACCGCCGCTCCCGCTGGGGTCCGCGCTGTGTCCTCGGCCTTCTCCTGAGCTCCCTTTACACCGCCGCTCCCACTGGGGTCCGCGCTGTGTCCTGGGCCTTCTCCGGTGCTCCCTTTACACCGCCGCTCCCACTGGGGTCTGCGCTGTGTCCTGGGCCTTCTCCCGAGCTCCCTTTACACCGCCGCTCCCGCTGGGGTCCGCGCTGTGTCCTGGGCCTTCTCCCGAGCTCCCTTTACACTGCCGCTCCTGCTGGGGTCCGCGCTGTGTCCTGGGCCTTCTCCCGAGCTCCCTTTACACCGCCGCTCCCGCTGGGGTCCACGCTGTGTCCTGGGCCTTCTCCGGTGCTCCCTTTACACCGCCGCTCCCGCTGGGGTCCACGCTGTACATAAAATTTTCTACAGCCATTATTGAATGACTTTACATGAATCATATTCTCGTCTTACATCACCCACAGTTACACCTTCAGACATCCTTGGAAAGGAGAACTGAGGATTGATGAACTTGTTGCCAGTAATACCTTTTCTCTCTCTCCTCCCAGTCGTTCCCCTGCTATGGCCCCCATTGTTGCAGACTTGAATGTATCTGGATTAGCCATTCATCGCCAGATCTGGCTGGACCACATAAAGCAATATCAGGTCCTGCTCTCCTCTTCCAAAACTGCTCACTATTCCAAGATCAGCCTGGAGAGTAAAGATCACCCCCGGCTTCTCTTCCTCACTACAAACCGTCTCCTTAAACCCCTCTTTCCTGCCCTCACCACCCTCACCTCCAACAATGCGCCCAGCTCATGAGTTTCTTTCTCAGATTGAGACCATTTGTTCCGCTGTCTCTGCCACATTCCACTCCCTTCCTCTGTCTGAGCAAACCTCTCCCCCAGCCTCCCCTATGCTCGCCCTGAACCCATGTTGCTCTCTCTAGCTTCTCTCCTAACTCCCATCATGCCCTTTCTGAGTTTATCTTATCCATGAGACCCACTTCCTGCTCCCTCGACCCTATTCCCACTAAACCGCTGACCACCCAACTTCCCTCCCTGGCCCCCATATTAGCTGATATTGTTAACAGTTCTCTCTCCTCAGGTACTGTCCCACTCCCTTTCAAATCTGCCATCATCACCCCTCTCTTCAAAAAACTCACCCTTGACCCCTCTGTCCTTGCAAACTACCTCCCCTTCCTCTCCCAAGTTCCGATTCTGTGCCCATCTTTCCTGCAGTGCCTTGTCTGAATCTCTCAGATCAGGTTTCCACCCCACCACTATAGCAGGCTACATACAACCTCAGTGCCCTATTCGACCCTGCGCTGTGCTTCCAACCCCATATCCTCAACATCACCTGTCTTACCTGAGCCCATCTTCCTCCCTCTGTAACCTTCAGATCATTCAAAACTCTGCCATCACCCCTGTCCTCACTGCCCTACAATGGCTCCCGGTCCCCACAAACCCAAACTTAAAATTCTTATCCTTGTGTTTAAAACCCTGGATGGGAAACTGGGGACTGCAGGTTGGGGCGATTGGGAACTGAGAGTCGGGGGGATTGGGGCTTGGGCAGGGGAGAGAGGATTGGGAAACGGGCTGGGTGAGAGGCCCAGCATTTCCCACAGAGTCGGGAGAAGCAGCAGTAAGGTGGTGAGTGGGAATGGCACCGAGAGAGGAGCAGCCAGTAAAGGGGCGAGTGGACCCTGGGGACCATACTGTGGGTAAACAGCGAAAGATTGTTTGCACTGGTGGGCGAATGGGGACCTAGGGGACAGAGACTGAGGATTCTCACTGTGGTCAGGGAGCAGCACAAGGAGATGCAGAAGGGCCAAGTCCAGCTGGTAGTGGTGCACAGTATTATGTCCGTGTATAATTGAGACACGGACTGCAGGAGTTGATTATAACAAGTCTTTACTGAATGGAGGCAACCTGGAAACTGAAAGCTACAGAAGCCTGCTAGGGCCTTTTATACAGGGGTGGTCACTGCCGGTACTGCAGTCTGAGACCAGTTATTCCCTTAAAGGTACATACACAACAATTCCTCCCCTTTTAGATAAACAGTACATAACATTCATTTAACAACTAAATAATAACTAATTACAATTACGGTTGCTAGATACATTGGTTGAAGTTAAGCAATTATAAGTTCAGTCTTTGAGGAGGCTTCCTGATTCTGTCTGGATAACGCCTCTTTGGGATATCAGGTTCTTCTGGCAAGGTTGAGTCGGGATCAATGTCGTTGTTTGGTTCGTCTGCTTCCAATATCACTGATTCTGCGGTAGATGCAATTGGTACTTCAGTTTCAATGCCAGGTGTATCAGATCGTGGTGTGGAGTTGACGTTTTCCAGTGACACTAGAATCTGGTCAGCATGGCGTCTTACAATGCTCTCTCCAACGTCCACGGTATACATTAGAGGTCCTTGCCGTGTGCAGATCATTCCTGGCTGCCATTTCTCTGTGCGGTAGTCCCGGGCCAAAACTGGTTGACCTATCTTAAAACTCCTGGTCGGCCTTTCATTCATATTCTGAAACTGCCTGTTCTCCACATCTCTTCTGACGTTTGGCTTAACCAAATCCAAGCGGCATCGTAGTCTTCGATTGAAGAACATCATGGCTGGAGTTTGGTTGGTAACCGCATGTGTCACATTCCGGTAGGCAAACAAGAAGTTATCCACCTTGTGTTGTAGGGGTATATCTTCATTACACATTGCCTTGATAGCCTTCTTGAATGTTTGAACAAACCTCTCGGCCAATCCATTAGTGGCTGGATGATATGGGGCGGATGTGTAATGCTTAACACCATTGTTCTTTAAGAACCTCCGGAACTCTTCAGACACAAACTGTGGTCCATTGTCAGAGCAAATCTGTTCAGGCAGCCCATTCCTGGCGAATATGGTTCGTAAGACTGTGATAGTTTTTTCTGTGGTGGTTGAGGACATTTTTATTACCTCTGGCCACTTTGAATGTGCATCCACCGCAATTAAAAACATCGAGTCCATAAAGGGACCAGCAAAATGAATGTGCACCCTTTCCCATGGCGATGAGGGCCACTCCCATGGATGTAGAGGGGCTTGTGATGGGGCGTTTTGGACCTTCTGGCATCCTGTACAGCTCTTGGTCATCTCTTCGATTTCTCTATCGATTCCCGGCCACCACACAAACGCTCTGGCTAAGTTCTTCATTTTTACCCCTCCCAGATGACCCTCATGAAGCTCATTGAGCACTCTATCCTTCAATTTGGGTGGAATTACTACTCTGGATCCACACATCAAGGTTCCTCTGCACACTGACAGCTGTTCTCTTCTCGTCGAGAATGCTGGCAGCAGTGGTTCGCCATGTGCTGGCCATCCCTACACCGTTAAATCATAGACCCAGGAGAGTGTCGGGTCATTTCGTGTTTCCTTTTCTATGTTTGCATTCGTCACAGGGAGACATTCGACTATAGTCGAGTGGAATAACTCCACTGGATCCACTGCCAGTTCTTCTTCCACCGTCGGCAACGGTAGGCGCGACAATCCATCAGCATTCCCATGCTGTTTAGTTCCTTTGTACTCGATGTCATGTTGGTGTGCCCCTAGGAAAAGGGACCACCTCTGTAGCTGTTGTGCCGTCATTATCGGTACGCCCTTCTGAGGGTTGAAAATGGAGGCGAGAGGTTGATGATCAGTTAGTAGAGTCAACTTCTGACCGTGCAGGTAGTGATTGAACTTCTTCACCCCCCACACCAGGCTGAGGGCCTCTCTGTCAATCTGGGCGTAGTTACGCTCGGCTGAAGTTAACGAGCGTGACGCAAAAGCTATCGGCCTCTCTGAACCATCAAGGAATTTATGTGACAGTACCGCCCCAATGCTGTAGAGAGACGCATCACACGCCAGTCTTATCGGTAGTGATGGGTTGTAGTGAGCCAATACTTCTCTTGAAGTGATTAGGTCCTTGCTCTTCTGAAAGGCCCGCTTACATTCATCGCTCCATTTCCATGCTATTCCCGTTCGTAGTGGGGCGTTCAGTGGATGCAGAATTGTGGACAAATTCGGCAAAAACTTATGGTAGTAATTCACCAATCCGAGGAATGACCTCAGTTGCGACACATTTTCAGGCGCTGGAGCCTTAACTACCGCTTCAATTTTGTCAGGGGACTTATGCAACCCCTCTTCATCAATCACGTGGCCACAATACGATATCTGTTTCTTAAAAAACTCGCACTTGGGGCGATTGGCTCGTAGCCCATGTTCACGAAGTCTAGTGAGCACCTGCACTAGGTTGGCAAGGTGTTCACTGTCATCTTCACCTGTCACTAGGATGTCGTCCAAGTAACACTGACTCCCCGGAATCCCTTGCAGGACTTGTTCCATCGCTCTTTGCCATATCGCCGGAGCTGATGCTACTCCGAATACCAGTCGATTATACTGGTAAAGACCTTTGTGAGTGTTTATCGTGAGATACTTCCTAGAGGATTCTTCAACCTCCATCTGCAAATATGCTTGTGCTAGGTCAAGTTTTGTAAAACGCTTCCCTCCAGATAGTGAGGCGAAGATATCTTCTATCTTTGGAAGAGGATATTGTACTGTGTGAAGGACTGGGTTCACCGTCACCTTGAAGTCCCCACAGATGCGAACCTTCCTTGGCTCCTCAGACTTAATGTTTAACGTTTTCTTCCTGACAGGAACGATGGGTGTTGCCCACTCGCTCCAGTCTACCTTAGATAACATGCCTGCATTCTCCAGATTCTCCAGCTCTGCCTCGACGGCTGGGCGAATTGCATATGGTACCGGACTTGCTTTGAAAAACTTGGGAATTGCATTCTCCTCTATTTTTATCGAGGCGGTTACGCCTTTAAGAGTGCCCAGTTCTTGTTGAAATACCTCTTTGGCATCAGTTAAGATTGTTGACAATCGTCCAGGAGTGACATCGTCATCCTTTTTACCAGTCACCGTCAGTGCCTGAATGGAGTGCCAATCTAAACTTATCTTTCTGATCCATTCACGTCCCAATAACGGTGGTCCACCATCTTGCAGAATGTAGAGATACAATTTCCGTATTTTCTTGCCGTTGTATTCGACAGGCACCTTTATTTTTCCTCTGGGGTATACTTTTTGCCCCATATACGTCCTCAAGACAATGGATGTCTCTCTCAAGGGTATGTGTGAGAATAGCCGCTCGTAGTCTCGTCGATTCATGACGGTTAGAGCTGATCCTGTATCCAATTCCATTTTGACTTGGGACCCTGCTATCGTGAGGGTGACCCAAATGGTTCGGTGATCCTCTTTTGCGATTACGTTGTGAAGTTTGAGACAGCTTAGTCTCTTGTTCCCGGATTCACTATCGCTCATCTGGTCTTCGGAACTACTGTCTGTCATCTTTTGTACTTTCCTGTACGGTTCCTTAGTAGCCGTTTTGTTGTCGTTGGTCTTCTTCCCAGACCTGCAAACTCGTGCAATGTGTCCCATCTTTCCGCATTGCCTGCATATTTTGTCCTTGGACCAGCAGTCCTTCTGGTCATGGTTTGTTCTGCCGCTGCGATAACATTTTGCAAATCCCCGTGTCATTTCGTGGGTGCCGTATTCCTGTGGCTTTTGTTGTATTTCCGCAGCTCCCCTTGCTGCTGCTTCGTATGATACTGCCACGCTGAAAGCCTTATCTAGCGTCAGCTCTTTCTCTGAGAGTAACCTCTTCTGGGTTCCTTCACTCAGGAGTCCACAGACAAATTTGTCCCGTAAGGTATCTGCCAGTCCTGCTCCGAACTGGCAGTGCTTTGATAGCTTGCGTAGTTCCGTAAGGTAATCAGCATTGCTCTCATTTTTATGCTGATTTCTCCTGTGGAATTTAAATCTTTCTGCTATCAGCAGCGGTGTAGGATTTACGTGTTCCTGTAGGATAGCAACAATTTTGTTAAAACTCTTCGCCTTCGGTTTGGCTGGAGTAATCAGGTCCCGCAATAGGCCGTACGTTCTTGCGCCCATTAAATTTAGCAATACCGATGCCTTTTTCTCATCGGCTATTTCATTTGCCTCGCAATATACCTCGACTCTTTCCACATACGTGGTCCAGCCTTCTATTGCATTATCGAAGGCAGTGATATCGCCAGTCTTTGGCATCTTGAAAATCTAAGATGGCGCCTTTGCCTTCGTTCCCGATGGATCAAAATGGCGCCTCCCGCGCTTTTCCTTCTTCCCCGCTGAGTTAAGATGGCGCCTCCCGCGCTTTCCCGCCGCTGCCGCAGCTGCCAACGCTGTTGCTGGTGATTATATTTATTTTACTATCGCGCTTCAATATTTGCTCTGTTAATTGAAGAACCGTTCCCGTCGTGGAGCGGACCCTCTGGGACACTTCCCTCCCTCTTCTTAGGTCCGAGCGCTGCCCGGCTTCGAAGCACCGGCCGCGCCCTGTGTGCTCCGCCCTCTCTCTCTCCCTTTGCTTCCCGACTCGCTGCCTGGCCCCGTTGCAGAGCCACCCGATCGAGCTCTAGCCCGCCGCAGCCCAGGAAGGATCAGTGCACTACCTGCCACCAGCCCGATTAGCTGGGAAACCACAGACTGGAGAATCAAGCCAGGCTCTCGACAGTCTCTCCTGCACTTTTCAACTCGATGATTTGGATTATTTTTTTTTTCTTTCTTCTGGCTTCGACCTTCAATAACGTCGTCTGAGGTGCTGCCAAGTTGCAGGTAAGTTCGTTTCTTACTCGTCGCCAGTATTATGTCCATGTATAATTGAGACACGGACTGCAGGAGTTGATTATAACAAGTCTTTACTGAATGGAGACAACCTGGAAACTGAAAACTACAGAAGCCTGCTAGGGCCTTTTATACAGGGGTGGTCACTGCCGGTACTGCAGTCTGAGACCAGTTATTCCCTTAAAGGTACATACACAACACACAGTGATGCTGTGGAGCTGGCAGGAGCACATCCTATCCCACAGAATGGAAAGTAAAATAAACTTACCCCACCATTGCTTCAGTGACCCGCGGTCTCTTTAAGCCACTGTAGAACTGGAAAAACTAGTCAGCGTTTGCATAGTGCTTGCTCCACCTAGTTTTTCACACATTTTGCAGAACATATGAACATACAAACTAGGAGCAGGAGGAGGCCACTCAGCCCCTCGAGCCTGCTCCGCCATTCAATAAGATCATGGCTGATCTGATTCCTCCACATTCCCGCTTACCCCGATAACTTTTCACCCCCTTGCTGATCAAGAATCTATCGACCTCTGCCTTAAAAATATTCAAAGACTCTGCTTCCACCGCCCTCTGAGGAAGAGAGTTCCAAAGACTCACCACCCTCTGTGAGAAAAAAATTCTCCTCATCTCTGTCTTAAATGGGCGACCCCTTATTTTTAAACAGTGACCCCTAGTTCTAGATTCTCCCACAAGAGGAAACATCCTCTCCACATCCACCCTGTCCAGACCCCTCAGGATCTTATATGTTTCAATCAAGTCACCTCTTACTCTTCTAAACTCCAGCGGATACAAGCCTAGCCTGTCCAACCTTTCCTCATAAGACAACCCACCCATTCCAGGTGTTAGTCTAGTAAACCTTCTCTGAACTGCTTCCAACGCATTTACATCCTTCCTTAAATAAGGAGACCAATACTGTACACAGTACTCCAGATGTGGTCTCCCCAATGCCCTGTATAACTGAAGCATAACCTCCCTATTTTGTATTCAATTCCCCTCGCAATAAACAATAACATTCTATTAGCTTTCCTAATTACTTGCTGTACCTGCATAGTAACCTTTTGCGATTCATGCACTAGGACACCTGAAACAGACGCAGGATCCTTCTTTACAAATTTATATTGATTCAATGCTGATTTCAGTCAGCTGCCAGAGATGCCTAAAAACAGTGAGGACCAACATGGCAGAGCTGAGCCACTGGTGCAGATTAGGTGCAGGACCTCTCAGGCAGACACTGGTTTACATTGCGCCTGGTTTATGCCCAAACAACAAGCGAAACACATATCAATTTCTACCCTAGTGTGCTGGATGTGGCCCATGCCAAGTACCAGGATGTTGGATCAAGCCCACCGTGTAAATTGAGTTTCACTCTCCACCCCAACCTCGACCACAAGCTGGGGAACAGAATCTCAAACAAATTACTGAACATTAAACTCCAGTAACTGAATATTAAACAGAAAAACTGTCTCATTTGATAACCTTGCCCCAGGATTCAATCAGCCGAAGGGAATGATTTTACAAAGAGTTGATCTGACTGTGGCCAGGGAGGAGCCTGTGTGACCTTCCTGAAACCAGGAGGGGGGCTGCTAATGGTAGAACAATTCCAACATTGTACTCTGATTTTTAAATTTGTTTATGGGATGTGGTCGTCGCTGGCAAGGCCAGCATTTATTGCCCATCCCTAGTTGCCCTTGAGAAGGTGGTGGTGAGCTGCCTTCTTGAACCGCTGCAGTCCGTGTGGTGAAGGTGCTCCCACAGTGCTGTTAGGGAGGGAGTTCCAGGATTTTGACCCAGCGATGATGAAGGATCGGCGATATATTTCCAAGTCAGGATGGTGTGTGACTTGGAGAGGAACTTGGAGGTGGTGGTGTTCCCGTGCGCCTGCTGCCCTTGTCCTACTAAGTGGAAGATGTCGCGGGTTTGGGAGGTGCTGCCGAAGAAGGCTTGGCGAGTTCGCAATCTAACATTAGCCTTCAGGAGATGGTGGGGTGGAGGGGGGTAAAAGCGGTCATCGTAAAAATGGATCATTGTAACAAGCAGTCATTACAAAAAAGCAATAAAGATTTATTCCTCAAAACGATGAGAGTGGAGATTAGGATTCTTAACTTCACTCGAGTTGCAATATTGGCTGATCTACTGCTGGAATCAGTCAATGTATTCAATTAATTCCCAATATTCTAAAATGCCGTGACTGCAGGATTGCAGCCCATTTGCTGGGGTTATTCAGCTTCCTCGTTACTCAGCACACTTCACACCATCACCAGGACTCTGCACAGAGCCAAGAGCTCAGCACAGAATATGATGGCTCAACACGGGGCTCTGCTTCGTGTCCTCCTCGACGGTTTAATGAATCCCTGTCCTAAAACTCAGCAGTAACAACAACTGGCTGCGAGCACCAGATAATCGGGCTCCCTACACACGGGCTGTTCCCTGTACTGCTTCATTCGGCTCATTGCTCTTACACAATGTGAAAAGTACAGCTCAGCCATTTAGGAATGAAATCAGGAATTACTTTTTCACACAAAGGGTAGTAGAAATTTGGCACTCTCTCCCTCAAAAGGCTGTGGGTGCTGGGGGTCAATTGAAATTGTGACGACTGAGATTAATATATTTATATTAGGTAAGGGTATCAAGGGATAAGGAGCAAAGGAGGGCAAATGTGGTTGAGGCACGGATCAGACCTGATCTATTAAAAGGCAGAACAGGCTTGAGGGGCTGAATGGACTCCTTCTGTTCCCCTATAATGGATTTGAGGGGCAGAATGATCTCCTCCTGTTCCCCTATAACGGATTCGAGGGGCTGAATGATCTCCTCCTGTTCCCCTATAACAGATTCGAGGGGCTGAATGGTCTCCTCCTGTTCCCCTATAACGGATTCGAGGGGCTGAATGGTCTCCTCCTGTTCGGCTATAACGGATTCGAGGAGCTGAATGGTCTCCTCCTGTACCCCTATAATGGATTCGAGGGGCTGAATGGACTCCTCCTGTTCCCCTACAACGGATTCGAGGGGCTGAATGATCTCCTCCTGTTCGGCTATAACGGATTCGAGGGGCTGAATGGTCTCCTCCTGTACCTCTATAACGGATTCGAGGGGCTGAATGGACTCCTCCTGTTCCCCTATAACGGATTTGAGGGGCTGAATGATCTCCTCCTGTTCCCCTATAACGGATTCGAGGGGCTGAATGGTCTCCTCCTGTACCCCTATAACGATTTGAGGGGCTGAATGGTCTCCTCCTGTACCCCTATAACAGATTTGAGGGGCTGAATGGTCTCCTCCTGTACCCCTATAACGGATTCGAGGGGCTGAATGGTCTCCTCCTGTACCCCTATAACAGATTCGAGGGGCTGAATGGTCTCCTCCTGTACCCCTATAACAGATTCGAGGGGCTGAATGGTCTCCTCCTGTACCCCTATAACAGATTCGAGGGGCTGAATGGTCTCCTCCTGTACCCCTATAACAGATTCGAGGGGCTGAATGGTCTCCTCCTGTTCCTATGTAACAGGCTCGAGAGGCTGAATGGCCTCCTGTTTCTATTTTCTTATGGACTTTGACATTTTTCAGCCCCATAACAGTTATCCAGTATCGGAAGGGGTTGCATGGCTGCATAGTTTCAGCCTGTTCCAATAGAAGATAGATCCTGACGGTGCGCAATAGTGTAAAACATATATTAGCAAAAGGGCAGCCCATTTCACATCTCTCCCAATTGTTATTTCCATAGCCTTTGTTACCTTGAGATCTGACTATTCCAACGCACTCCTGGCTGGCCTCCCACATTCTACCCTCCATAAACTGGAGCTCATCCAAAACTCTGCTGCCCGTGTCCTAACTCGCACCGAGCCCCGTTCGCCCATCACCCCTGTGCTCGCTGCCCGTGTCCTAACTCGCACCGAGTTCCGTTCGCCCATCACCCCTGTGCTCGCTGCCGTGTCCTAATTCGCACCGAGTCCCGTTCACCCATCACCCCCTGTGCTCGCTGCCCGTGTCCTAACTCGCACCGAGTACCGTTCGCCCATCACCCCTGTGCTCGCTGCCCGTGTCCTAACTCGCACCGAGTCCCGTTCGCCCATCACCTCTGTGCTCGCTGCCCGTGTCCTAACTCGCACCGAGTCCCATTCGCCCACCACCCCTGTGCTCGCTGCCCGTGTCCTAACTCGCACCAAGTCCCGTTCGCCCATCACCCCTGTGCTCGCTGCCCGTGTCCTAACTCGCACCGAGTCACGTTCACCCATCACCCCTGTGCTCGCTGCCCGTGTCCTAACTCGCACCGAGTCCCGTTCGCCCATCACCCCTGTGCTCGCTGACCTACATTGGCTCCTGGTTAAGCAACGCGTTGATTTAAAAATATTCATCCTTGTTTTCAAATCCCTCCATGGCCTCGTCCCTCCCTATCTCTGTAATCTCCTTCAACTTTACAACCCCCCGAAATATCTGCGCTCCTCTAATTCTGTCCTCTTGAGCAGTCCTGATTTTAATCGCCCCACCATTGGTGGCCGTGCCTTCTGTTGCCTGGGCCCTAAGCTCTGGAATTCCCTGCCTAAACCTCTCCGCCTCGCTACCTCTCTCTCCTCCTTTAAGACGCTCCTTAAACCCTACCTTTTTGACCAAGCGTTTGGTCATCTGCCCTAATATCTCATTCTGTGGCTCAGTGTCCAACACTCCTGCGAAGCACCTTGAGACGTTGTATTATGTTAAAGGCGCTATATAAATACAAGTTGTTGTTGTTTTAGACAAATATACGATTCAACCATTGAAATCAAATCTACACCACTGAATGCAGGTCCTTGGGGATGACAGTATGATTTACAACTCGCGACCGAGGCTGTGAATTTCATATCAACACAGTGTGCAGCCATCCCCAATCCATAACAGCAAAACACCGTCGCAACAGTCAGAATTTAATCAACGGGCAGATAAAGCATCCACCGCTATACCCCTCACACTCTGCCCATCTCTATACCCCTCACACTCTGCCCATCGCTATACCCCTGACACTCTGCCCACCTCTATACCCCTCACACTCTGCCCAGCTCTATACCCCTGACACTCTGCCAACCGCTATACCCCTCACACTCTGCCCATCTCTATACCCCTCACACTCTGCCCATCTCTATACCCCTCACACTCTGCCCATCTCTATAACCCTCACAATCTGCCCACCTCTATACCCCTGACACTCTGCCCATCTCTATACCCCTCACACTCTGCCCATCTCTATAACCCTCACAATCTGCCCATCTCTATACCCCTCACACTCTGCCCATCTCTATACCCCTCACACTCTGCCCTTCTCTATACCCCTCACACTCTGCCCATCTCTATACCCCTCACACTCTGCCCATCTCTATACCACTCACACTCTGCCCATCTCTATACCCCTCACACTCTGCCCATCTCTATACCCCTCACACTCTGCCCATCTCTATAACCCTCACAATCTGCCCACCTCTATACCCCTGACACTCTGCCCACCTCTATACCCCTCACACTCTGCCCAGCTCTATACCCCTGACACTCTGCCAACCGCTATACCCCTCACACTCTGCCCTTCTCTATACCCCTCACACTCTGCCCATCTCTATACCCATCACACTCTGCCCACCTCTATACCCCTCACACTCTGCCCATCTCTATACCCCTCACACTCTGCCCATCTCTATACCCCTCACAATCTGCCCATCACTCTACCCCTCACACTCTGCCCATCTCTATACCCCTCACACTCTGCCCACCTCTATACCCCTCACACTCTGCCCAGCTCTGTACCCCTCACACTCTGCCCACCTCTATACCCCTCACACTCTGCCCATCACTCTACCCTCACACTCTGCCCACCTCTATACCCCTCACACTCTGCCCATCACTCTACCCCTCACACTCTGCCCATCACTCTACCCTCACACTCTGCCCACCTCTATACCCCTCACACTCTGCCCATCACTCTACCCTCACACTCTGCCCACCTCTATACCCCTCACACTCTGCCCATCACTCTACCCCTCACACTTTGTCCAGCTCTATACTCCGCACCCACTGCCCATCACTATAACCCACTTACCCTCCCCACCACTCTCACGTTCTCCCATCACCCTCACTGACGTGCACTGTCTCCCTGTCTCACAAAGTATTGAAGGGAGGCTCATTCATCTATAAATCTCCCCATGGCCTTGCCCCTCTTTACATCGCAGGGTGGCACAGCATGGAACCAGCAGCTGGAATCTTATCGCAGGTATGCCATGAACTTCACCTCGATATCAAGGCAAGAGACAACACTCTCGCAGGTGTATGGAGTGACGGATCATCTAGGAGGTTAATTGGAAAAATGGTATCGTCGGAGAGAGCTGGGCTTACTGGCTGTTATTGGAACTTTGGCCATGATCAACAGCAGCCTTTAGCCAACAAGAAACTACTTTGGATCATTTTTGTGCGATTATAGGCCGGAGCCAATCAATGCAACTCACTGATTTGTTTCCTCTCCCTAAGAACCCTGCGATTTGCTAATTCATAAGGTGCTTTTTGTTGTGTATGTAATATGTGTGCTACTTTGAACCTATGGACAGGACTGCACTACTTGTTGGGCGTAGTGATACGCAGTACCACTCCTGGCCATAGGGGTATAAATAGTACTGTGGGTACTGATCCCCCTCAGTTCCCGCCTGTGGGCATGAAGTAAAGACCTATGTATAGTCCCTACCTCCAACCAGTAAAGACCTGTTTGAGTTATACGTTTAAGTCTTTGTGTTAATTGTTCAATACAATACACATACTTAACACTGGCGACGAGTCGGTTCGAACCCTGCGGCAGTTATTCCACAGCGGCTTCGTCCAAAGACAGGACGTTGAAGAGAGGTTCCAATCCTCAACACCCCACTGAAAACTGAAGGGCAGCAGAAATCCTGACAGCTTCCAGCGACTGGAAGCGACAGGCATTAGGACCCTGAAGCCTCCATCAACGACTGAAAACGGGAGGACAGAAGACATCCTGCAGCTTTTTCAACCTCGGTGGTGGGTAAGCCAAGCAGCGTTGGCTGCAAAGACAGGGCTGGGGGAAGTCGGAGGTAGAAGGGCAATCGATCGAAATCCCTGATAAGGGCCGCACTCGGGCTGGAAGGCGCAGCGTCGGCAGACACTGAGGGCGCGAGCGGGTAAGCCAGAGCCCGGGAGGGAGCGAGCAAGAGCCGCCGAGCGGGTGAGCCAGAGGCCGGGAGCCGCTTCAAGCGGGAGGCGCTTAGCGGGCCAGCGATCGCACCGGTGATAAGGGCTGAGAACCGTTTCGGGCGGGCGGCGCACCAGCGATCGCACAGGAGATAAGAGCCGCAGTCGGGCTGAAAGTCAGCGATGAGAAGCGCGGGAAAACCGCCATTGAAGTGGGCGGGGAGAGCGAGAAGCGCGGGAAAACCGCCATTTTTCGCGGGAAAACCGCTGGGGAAGAAGGCAGAAGCGGGAAAACCGCCATTTTGTGGGCGGAGGACGACGGCAAGAGCGGGAAGCCGCCATCTTGGATAACAGTAAAAAAAAAAAAATCTGAGAAATTGCAAATCTGATAAAGTACTACAATGCCTAAACACGGGAATATTAGCAACTTTGATAGTGACATCGAAGATTGGGCCATATATGTTGAACGAGTTAAAAATTATTGTAAGGCCAATAAAATTCGTGAGGCTGATAAAGCACTAACATTATTAAATTTAATGGGTGCGAAGACATACGGGCAATTGAAACACCTGTTATCACCAGATGAACTGGCGGATAAGACGTTCGATGAGATTGTTACTGTCCTGAAAGATCATCTAAACCCCACGCCGCTGATGCTAGCGGAACGATTTAAATTTTACGACAGAAGGCAGCTACAGCATGAAAGCAATGCTGATTATTTGCTGGAATTGCGTAAATTAGCGAAATATTGCCAGTTTGGAACGGGATTGACAGAGGCACTTCGAGACAAATTTGTGTGTGGTTTATTTAAACAGGATACACAAAAGCGACTGCTCGAGGAGAATGAGCTGACGCTTGAGAAGGCGGTCACTATGGCAGCAGCACACGAAGCCGCAGCGAGAGGCACGGCAGTAATGCAGCTACGGTCATCGGAGCTCAGTGCACACAAATTGGGTGTGAGTTCTGGCAAATGTTATCGTTGTGGAAAGACAACGCATGATCAGAACCAGTGTTGGTTTAAAAACCAAGAATGTAGAACTTGTGGTAGGCTTGGACATATAGCTAGAGTATGCAGGTCAGGGAAGAAGACCAGCAACAAGAAGTCACCGCAAGGAAAATACGCAAAGGTACACAAGGTGACCGAACAGGAGTCCGATTCAGACGCTAGCAGTAATGAACTGGCTAGCTTAAGCTGTAATGAACTGGCTAGCTTAAGAGTACTCAACGCTGGTAAGGGTGCAGACCTCCAGACAATTTGGGTCACTCTTCAGATAGAAGGAGTCCAAGTAAAACTGGAATTGGACACTGGATCGGCATTGACGGTCATAAATAAGAAAGATTACGGAAAGTTATTCCAGCATATTCCCCTACAGGATACGGGGATTATATTGAAAACATACACGGGGCAAAGAGTGTACCCCATCGGGAAAATAGAGGTTGCAGTGGTCCACAAGGGCGAAGACAGTCAAATAATGGACTTATATGTGATATCTGAAGGAGGTCCTCCACTACTAGGACGGGAGTGGATTAGGAAAATGAATATGGACTGGCATTTCCTACAAACAATAACGAGTGAGAACTCGGTGAAGATAGTCGGCCCAGATTCTGGAACGGATGATGGTAAGCCCAACTCAGGTGCAAAAGACAAAGTTTCAGCACAGAATTCCACTGAGCAACAACAACATAGTTTAACTGTGGATTCTGAGTCTGGCAAGTCTACTGATGTGCCCATTTCTGAGGGACACCGGGCTCGAACTCAACTCCATTTCAAACTACAACAGCAATTAGAACAAATGCTTCGCTGTTTTGAGCAAGAGTTGAATGCAACGAAAGAGTTCTTTGATATAGAGTTGGAGAATCTGGAAAGACAACAGAAGCAGCTGATGGAGAAAATGGAGCAGGAGCACACAAAACGTCTGGTGTCAGAGGAGTTAACGGTCAGCCAACTCCTGCATATGCTGAAGGACAGGACTCTGAAATGGGAAAAACTTGAACATGAACTTCAATATTCAAACGAAAGGGGTTCGGAGCTCTCAAAGGTTATTGGAAGAGTTGAGGTGGCAACACAGACTGAGATGACTGCAACAGAGCAGCCCTTGGATGCCAAAAGTACGCTGACTCACGTCAACGTAGAACAACAGACCGCTGAAACAGCTGCTCCGGTAGAGGGATTGCATAGTCCGATCAATCAATCTCCAAAGGAAGTTGAAGTATTAAAATCACAAATGAGGTCACAAGTAAACGACTTGCTGAAAGCCCAGAAAAAGCTGGATGCAGAGGTACACATGAAGAAGTCTCTTCAGGAAAGATGTCTGGATTTGGAACAAGAGCTGGCTAATGTCCAGCTGGGTATGGAGGAAATAGACGACCCTCTCACTGGTCTAGCTCAGGACGACACCGAATATTACGATGTCCTGTCCTGCCCAGCTTGTAACTTCGACTCCCAAAGTGCAGAAATCATGGAGGAGCACCAAAAGTCTACGGAACATCGGGAGAAGCTGGCTCTACGACGGAAACAGGAGGAAGAGAAGGAGGAACTGCGCATGCAGCTGGCAGCTGTGGCAGCTGACAATGGAGCCCAGAGAGTCTCCAAGAAGCAGAAAAGGAAAAGTAAAAACAGAAGATGACCCATCTGAACCATTATCACCTCTACCAGATCACACACGTGGTCCCTCCGAACGGAGCCAATTCAGTTCGGAAGTTCAAACTGTTAAATCCATGGAAGGACTATTGAATGAGTCACTCCAGCAACGTGAACCGACTACACCACAGAGATTGAATCTGTGAACTGTTTTCCGCAGAGACTGAATCTGTGATCTGTTTTGACATGAAGTTATCTATGTATCTATGTTATTCTGTTATGTAAACCTGAAGTTATATATGTATATATGTTATTACGTTATGTTAAATGGGGAGATGACTGTAAAGCTAGGAAGGGAGGAATGTTGTGTATGTAATATGTGTGCTACTTTGAACCTATGGACAGGACTGCACTACTTGTTGGGCGTAGTGATACGCAGTACCACTCCTGGCCATAGGGGTATAAATAGTACTGTGGGTACTGATCCCCCTCAGTTCCCGCCTGTGGGCATGAAGTAAAGACCTATGTATAGTCCCTACCTCCAACCAGTAAAGACCTGTTTGAGTTATACGTTTAAGTCTTTGTGTTAATTGTTCAATACAATACACATACTTAACACTTTTGTGCAGCTCCGACCTGCTCCATCAATCTTCGAGCAAAGGCCCTGTGCTTCCGCCTAACGCCTCGCCTTCCCTTTACTGTTACATTTCCAGGCTCTGGTTTAGTGAATAAACCCATTGGCCTTATCCTCTGCCACTGAATTGGCCCTACCCCAGACCTGAGGCACGAGTGGCCCAGGTCCTCAGCTGGCAATATCTGTGGCTGAGCATCTCGACCCCATCACATACAGAAAGACAGGCAGCCCCACTTGTGCAGTCTTCCGTTGTGCCAGCATCAGCTAAGACCTGTTCTCCTCAAAAGAGAACGTAACTGGCCAAAGATTCTCAATATTATTGATCCTGTCATTGGAAATCAAATGAGGCACCAGACTCATCACACCGACAGGATGGCTCACTGACCCCTCCAGACACCTCCTGATTGGTCAAACCGAGCGTTCTGACCACTGACGACACCCTGGGAATCTCATTTATGTTTTTCACATCCGCTCTACCTTTAACAGTCTGGAATTTAATACAACTGACCATCGGCTACAGCCGACAACTCGAATGCTCAACTTAAATTCCAGAAGTACACAGAAAAAACAAATTGAAAACTGCATTCACATTAGAGAACCTGTCAAATCCCTGGAAGAATTTGTCAAATTTCAGGCCAAAGTCTCCTCACTATTTGTTGGAAACTTCGAGCCAGCTGCAATATTTTTAATGGGTTTATCGATCACCTTCCCCATATCTTCAGCGAGTTCCTGTTGAAGGCTGAAGTGATCACAACCATCATCAGCCCGAAGTGCCGAGTGGACGATGCTTCTCAGTAATAAGGGAGATAGAGCACTCAGTAATAAGAGAGATAGAGCACGCAGTAATAAGGGAGATAGAGCACTCAGTAATAAGGGAGATAGAGCACTCAGTAATAAGAGAGATAGAGCAATCAGTAATAAGGGAGATAGAGCACTCAGTAATAAGGGAGATAGAGCTCTCAGTAATAAGGGAGATGGAGCACTCAGTAATAAGGGAGATAGAGCTCTCAGTAATAAGGGAGATAGAGCACTCAGTAATAAGAGAGATAGAGCTCTCAGTAATAAGGGAGATAGAGCTCTCAGTAATAAGGGAGATAGAGCACTCAGTAATAAGAGAGATAGAGCTCTCAGTAATAAGGGAGATAGCGCTCTCAGTAATAAGGGAGATAGAGCACTCAGTAATAAGGGAGATAGAGCTCTCAGTAATAAGGGAGATAGAGCACTCAGTAATAAGGGAGATAGAGCTCTCAGTAATAAGGGAGATAGAGCTCTCAGTAATAAGGGAGATGGAGCACTCAGTAATAAGGGAGATAGAGCTCTCAGTAATAAGGGCGATAGAGCTCTCAGTAATAAGAGAGATAGAGCTCTCAGTAATAAGAGAGATAGAGCTCTCAGTAATAAGAGAGATAGAGCTCTCAGTAATAAGAGAGATAGAGCTCTCAGTAATAAGAGAGATAGAGCACTCAGTAATAAGGGAGATAGAGCACTCAGTAATAAGGGAGATAGAGCTCTCAGTAATAAGGGAGATAGAGCTCTCAGTAATAAGGGAGATAGAGCACTCAGTAATAAGGGAGAGAGAGCACTTTCGTGGGTAAAATGAGGATAATCCTCTTATCTGCCTGTTACCTACCTGTTAAGAGGCCGATAAGTAGCACTCATCACCTTCCAGCCACCAAGATGGCACGGAGGCGGGTTGGAGGCGGGTTGGGCACCTGCCCCCAAATTCTGCCATTTTCCCAGCAGTCCCGCCTCCATACCCGCCTCCCCAGGGCTGGCAAGACCGCCCCCTGGTCTCTATTGGCTAGATGTTCCCCTCCTTTATCTTCTCTTATCTTCTCTGTTTCAAACCCCATTACCAAATCCAGTCGTGAATCCTCCCTTGTTGGGTTTCTTACATAGTGGTTTAGAAAGGAGTCCTGTACACATTATAGGAACTCCATTCCCTTATCCCCTTTACCTACCTCTTCCAGCCAATTAACTTTGGGGTAGCTGAAATCCCCCATGATTATTATTCCATGTTTTTTTGCTCATTTCCCTAATTTGTCTGCATATTTCTTCCTCCACCTCCCTTCCACTATCAGGTGGTCTGTCGACTACCCCAATGTATTGATTGATCCTTTATTGGGCCTGAATTTGTGGTCAGAAGCTTCCTGCAGACAGATGCTTCCGACCAGCAATAAATCTATGAACTTACCTTCTGCCTCGAGGTCCAGGGAAACTTGCGTAGAAGCCCATGTATCCCAGAGCGCAGGCGGTTCGCAAGCGCCCCAGGGATTTCGTGGGCCAGCCCAACCAATGACCGAAGGGAATCCCCATTCATACTGATTCTGTATGTACGGAAACCCCATAAGTATGAATGGGAATACCCCAAAAATACATCTACACATCAAATAAATAAAAAGAAATCACATATATAAAAGTAATTAAAATGGCACTTAATTAAATATTTAAAACAAAAATTTAATTGCTTGAAAAATAGATTTACATGTTTTAAGGGGGCTAAAAATAAACTTACCTTGTTCATAGGTTTTTAAATGTATAAATTATTGAAAATTTTTATTTTTCTGTTTTTTAAAACTCTTCCACTGGTAAATTTGATTGGCACCCCATCCATCACCTTAAACATTCACTCCCACCACCACCGGCGTACCGTGGCTGCAGTGTGGACCATCTACAAGATGCACTGCAGCAACTCGCCAAGGCTTCTTCGGCAGCACCTCCCAAACCCACAACCTCTTCCACCTAGAAGGACAAGGGCAGCAGGCGCATGGGAACACCACCACCTCCAAGTTCCCCTCCAAGTCACACACCATCCTACCTTGGAGGAAATATATCGCCGATCTTTCATCGTTGCTGGGTCAAAGTCCTGGAACTCCCTCCCTAACAGCACTGTGGGAGCACCTTCACCACACGGACTGCAGCGGTTCAAGAAGGCGGCTCACCACCACCTTCTCCAGGGCAATTAGGGATGGGCAATAAATGCTGGCCTTGCCAGTGACGCCCACATCCCATAAACAAATTAAAAAAGCAGGCATTACACTTACTTTTACTGGGCGTAAGAATTTCACAGGCGTTTGCTGGGCAGAGTTTGGGCAAATAGCCCCACTCTCCGTCCGCGACTGCCTTTTTCCCGGGAATGTGGAAGATCTGTCAAGAGAATTCTTGACAGATTGCAAGTTCCGAGTTTCAGCACATGCGCAGCGCATGCCTAAACCCAGAACCTACGCGGCCCTTACGGGCACACACACACCTCGTACGCACTCATCGGGGCTGCAAATTACAGCCTATTATCTTATATCTCTATCCACATGGATTCTATTTCTGTCTTACTGATGGCTGTATCACTTTTTTTCCACTGGCATTATGTTACCTCTAATAAGTACAGCTACTCCACTTCCCCTTTTCCCCTCTCTATCTTTTCTAAATATGTCATACCCTGCAATGCTTAACTGCCAGTCCTGATTTTTCTGTAGCCACATCTCTGTAATCCCGACTATGTCTGGTTCTTTGAAACGTATTATCACCTTCACTTCCACTGTCTTATTATGGACACTGTGTCCATTGCTGTACAGACAGTTTAACTCATTTGTAATAGCAGTTCCTCTCACTTTATTATTAACCATATTTTTACACTCCTGTTCTATAACTATTTATTTCCTGGCCATTTATGTCAACCCTTAGTTTAGTCTGTCCCATGCTCTCCTTTCTGTTTCATTTATACTTAAAGCTTGTTTCATCTCTTGTAGATCCCTCCTCCACCCCCACCCCATCTTACTAGTTTAATGCCTTTGCCATCTCTCTATTTACCCTTTCCGCTTGGACACTGGTTCCATTCCGGTTCAGGTGGCGCTCATCGGTACAGCTCCTTCTTGTCTCAGTACTGGTGCCAGTGTCCCATGAAAAGGAAACCCTCATTACCACACCAGCCCTTTAGCTATGTCTTAACTCTTCTGATCTGTCTGTCTCTATGGCAATTTTCACGTGGCTCGGGCAATAATCCAGAGATTATTCCCCTTCAGGTAATAATCCTGTTTTTTAATTTAGTTCTTAAATCCTGACAGTCTTAGTAATAACGAAAATGGAGTTCTCATTCATAGAGCTGTACGTGCACAGAGTTTGGTGAAACTGTTAAATGGAGTGGCAATGGGAATTTGTTGAGTAGGAATTCACTGGTATGTAGTCGGTAAATAGTACGGAGAGGGTGTTGTTAACAACCTGACATTTAACATCATTTTCTTACTTTAAAACTTTACTTTAAAAGTCAGTGGCAGTTAACAGTTAATAGTCAATTAGCTGTAAGTGGGTAGCTGACTAGGTGTTAATTGTTGTTGCTGGTTGTAGACTGACTTGTTGTAACTAGTGTGTTTCTAAAAGGTTTAAATTAGAGGACGGACCTGATAAACCATGTGGCAACAGGAATTTGGTGAGGGTGGGAATTTGGTGCCGAAGGGTCAGGAGCTGCCAAGTATTACGCCCATTTAAAGATGCTAACAACTGATAAATAGTTAAGTAATTAATCACAATGACTATTACTAATTTATTTAACATAAAACTATATCCACCTATTTAATAAATCTAGACTTCAAGTGACCGATTAGTTCAAGAAATAAGCTGCAGATAACTAACTACAACAAAGGTGGTAGTGCTGGCAGTGTGTCGGAATTGCCTCTTGTGGGAGTCTGAACAACAAGACTGTCCCAGATTGCCACATCTGCAAGAAATGTCACTGCCATAAGGAAATGGCGGACATGTTAAATAATTACTTTGCGTCAGTATTTACAATAGAAGAAGAAGATAGTATCCCGGACACCGCAAGGAAACTAATATTGAATCAGGGACGGGGACTCACCAAAAGTAATGTAAGCAAAATAACAGCAATGAAGAAAATAATGGCACTAATGAATGACAAATCCCCAGGACCAGATGGTTTCCATCCCAGGGTTTTAAAGGAAGTGGATGAGAACATTGCAGATGCCCGAACTATAATATTCCAAAGTTCTCTTGATTCACAAATCATTCCTTTAGATTGGAAAATTGCACATGACACTCCACTGTTTAAGAAATGTGAGAGAGGGAAACCAGGGAATTATAGACCAGTTAGCCTAACATCTGATGTTGGGAAATTACTAGAGTCTATAATCTATATATATAAAGCGGTTCTTCTGTCTGTCTGTCTGTCATGCCGTCTGTCTGTATTGAGTAAACTCGAAAGTTATAGAGCGTACCTACACGTGTGTTACGTTGAAAGAAAGCTGATGATTCCAGAACCATCCTAAGCGTATTTACGTTTCGGCCGGACAAAAATTGCGCCCGCGGTATCCAAAAAACGTTCAACATTCCGCTCATTATCCGCTCATTAGCATTGAGTGACGTCGAGGTCGACCAATCGTACGGCAGCTTCCTGGCGCGTGCGGCCGGGCCCTCCTACGGTCGAGTGACGGGACGATTGACCAATCCTACGCTTTGGTGACCTGACGGTCGACCAATCGCTGCGTGTGTGGGCGGGCCTTATCGTTCTGAACCGAGGTGAGTCGCCGCCATCTTGATTCTAAACTTTTCATTTCTTTTTCCCGCTTTCTGCGTGTTTCTTTTCAAATCTACATTTCCAGCAAAAAAAAAGTTGCTTTTAAAACACAAATTGTTTTTAAAAAAAGTTAATTAATTTGTAAATCTTTTCTCTAACCTCTATAATTCTCCTAACTTTCACCGTTTTGCCAGGCCCGGGGCCTAGGCTTCTCCAACTGCCAGCAGTGCAACTCTAGACCCAGGCTCCCGGCCTAGGCAGAGACGAACACTGGCAGAGGAGAGAGGGTGTGCTGCCTCAGCTCCATTCCCAGGGTCAGTAGGTGGGGAGGCTTCATAAGCAACTGGGGTAGGTCGCAAGCCCTGAATAATAATCTGAAGATCCTGTGTTTGCAGCTGAGGAAATTTCTTCTGCAGACAGCCCCAGGTTAACGGCAGCCATCTTTGTCAAGGAGGGTGAAAAGTTTCAGTGCGACGCCATTTTGCTTCAGTGTGTAACAGAGTGCCTGCGCGGCCATCTTAGTACAGGAACAGAGAGTGGGTGGGGCTATAGTGCTCCAAATCGGGTCCTGGTGACCGAGACAGACAATCGGCTGTGTGGGCGGGGCCTAATCTTTCCAACTGAAAAGCAAGCGGCGGCCATTGTTTGTGGTACAACACTGAGAGGTGAGGACCCCTTTTTTAATAAAAAGATTTTTGAGGTTGTAAAGTGTATGTTATAGAAAGATTTACCAAAAATGTTTTATAAGTACAGGAAACTTTGTGCTATCCGGAGGTGAGCTATCCGGCAATCTGGAGCCACCACAAAAATCAGCAGCCGTTTTTTATTATTTGTTTATTTTCCTTTGTTTCAACAGTCAAGCTGTGCAAGGTCTGTAGCTATAGCAACAGCTTTAGCTGCAGAGGTTTAGGGCCACACCCGAGTTTTTAGAAGCTGTTGCTAAGCAACAGTGTTTGTTGTCAAATACGGAGATAAGAATCTCCGTATCTCTCAACATTAACTCTGGAGAGGGTGGGTGCCGGATAGCACAAAGTATCCTGTACTTTAAGTTTATCTCCCCCCCTCCCTTTCCACCCCCACACCCCCCCTCCCCCCTCCACACCCCCCACACACCCCCCACACTCCCTTCCCCCCCACCCCCCACCCCACCTTCCCACCAAACCCCTTCCCCCCCTCCCAACCCCCCTTCCCCCCTCCGCACCCCCCTCCCCCACCCCTTCCCCCTCCGCACCCCCCTTCCCCCTCCACTCCACCCCCCTCCCCACCCCCTTCCCCCCTCCCCTCCCCCCTTCCCCTCTACCCCTCCCCCCCTTCCCCCCTCCCCTTCCCTCCCTCCTTCCCCTCCCCTTCCTCCTTCCCCCCCTCTGCTCCACCCCTCCCCACATCACCCTCCCCACATCCCCCCTCCCCTTCCCCCTCCCCCTCCCCTCTCCCTCCCCCTTCCCTCCTCCCCCTCCCCCCTCCCTCCCCCTTCCCTCCTCCCTCCCCCTTCCTCCCTCCCCTTCCCACCGTCCCTCCTCCTCCTCCCTCCCCCTCCATCCCCCTTCCCCCCTTCCCCCTCCTCCCTCCCCCTTCACCCCCTTCCCCCTCCTCCCTCCCCCTCATCGCCCCCTTCCCCTTCCCCCACTCCACTCCTCCCTCCCCCTCCTCCCCCTCCTCCCTCCCCTCCCCAACTCTTCCCCCCTGCCCCTTCCCCCACTCCTCCCCTTCCCCTCCCCTCACTCCTCCCCCTTCCCCTTCCCCCACTCCCCCTTCCCCTTCCCCCACTCCCCCTTCCACTTCCCCCACTCCCCCCTTTCCCCACTCCCCCCCTCCCCCTCCCCCCACTCCTCCCTCCCCCTCCCCCTTCCCCCACTCCTCCCCCCTTCCCCCACTCCTCCCTCCCCCTCTCCTCCCTCTTCCCCCACTCCTCCCCCCCTTTCCCCTTCCCCCACTCCTCCCCCCTTTCCCCTTCCCCCACTCCCTCTCCCCCCTCCCTCCCCCCCCCTCCACTCCCCCCTCAGCCCCCTCCCCCCTCCACTCCCCCCTCCCCCTCCACTACCCCCCATCGCTCTCTCTCTTCCCCCCAGTCGCTCTCTATCTCGCTTCCCCCCAGTCGCTCTCTCTCTCTCTCTTCCCCCCAGTCGCTCTCTCTCTCTCTTCCCCCCAGTCGCTCTCTCTCTCTCTTCCCCCCCAGTCGCTCTCTCTCTCTCTTCCCCCCCAGTCGCTCTCTCTCTCTCTTCCCCCCCAGTCGCTCCTCTCTCTCTTCCCCCCCAGTCGCTCTCTCTCTCTCTACCCCCCCAGTCGCTCTCTCTCTCTCTTCCTCCCCAGTCGCTCTCTCTCTCTTCCCCCCCAGTCGCTCTCTCTCTCTCTTCCCCCCCAGTCGCTCTCTCTCTCTCTTCACCCCAGTCGCTCTCTCTCTCTCTTCCCCCCCGTCGCTCTCATAGAGTCATAGAGTCATAGAGTTTTACAGCACAGAAAGAGGCCCTTCGGCCCATCGTGTCTGTGCCGCCCATCCATCCCTGTCCAGTCTAATCCCATTTTCCAGCATTTGGTCCATAGCCTTGTATGCAATGGCATTTCAAGTGCTCATCCAAATGCTTCTTGAATGTTGTGAGGGTTCCTGCCTCCACCACCCTTTCAGGCATTGAGTTCCACATTCCAACCACCCTCTGGGTGAAAAAGTTCCTCCTCAAATCCCCTCTAAATCTCCTGCCCCTTACCCTGAATCTATGCCCCCTTGTTATTGACCCCCCCACTAAGGGGAAAAGTTCCTC
Source organism: Somniosus microcephalus (assembly GCF_052327205.1). Lineage (NCBI taxonomy): Eukaryota > Metazoa > Chordata > Chondrichthyes > Squaliformes > Somniosidae > Somniosus > Somniosus microcephalus. The sequence continues at coordinate 66,409,574 of NC_141010.1, read as the reverse complement.
TTTATCTACCCTATCTATGCCCCTCATTATTTTGTACACCTCAATCAGGTCCCCCCTCAGCCTTCTCTGCTCCAAGGAAAACAACTCCAGCCTGTCCAGCCTCTCTTCATAGCTGAGGCGCTCCATCCCAGGTAACATCCTGGTGAATCTTCTCTGCACCCTCTCCAAAGCAATCACATCCTTCCTATAGTGAGGCGACCAGAACTGCACACAGTACTCCAGCTGTGGCCTCACCAGCGTTTTCTACAGCTCCATCATAACCTCCCTGCTCTTATATTCTATGCCTCTGCTAATGAAGGCAAGTATCCCATATGCCTTTTTAACCACCTTATCTACCTGTTCTGCTGCCTTCAGGGATCTATGTACATGTACACCAAGGTCCCTCTGACCCTCTGTACTTCCTAGGGTCCTACCACTCATTGTGTATTCCCTTGCCTTATTTGTCCGTCCAAAATGCATCACCTCGCACTTTTCAGGGTTAAATTCCATTTGCCACTTTTCCGCCCATCTGACCAACCCGTTTATATCGTCCTGTAGCCGGAGGCTTTCCTCCTCGCAATTTACCACCCCACCAATTTTCGTGTCATCTGCAAACTTACTGATCATACCTTTTACATCTCATCCAAATCATTTATGTAGATCACAAACAATAAGGGACCCAGCACCGATCCCTGAGGTACCCCACTGGACACAGGCTTCCAGTCACAAAAGCAACCTTCGACCATCACCCTCTGCCTCCTGCCACTCAGCCAGTTTAGGATCCAACGCGCCAAGGCACCCTGGATCCCATGGGCTCTTACCTTCTTGACCAGTCTCCTATGCGGGACTTTGTCAAAAGCTTTACTGAAGTCCATGTAAACCACATCCACAGCATTTCCCTCATCCACCCCACTAGTCAACCCCTCGAAAAAATTCGATCAGATTTGTTAGACATGATTTACCCTTGACAAAGCCATGCTGACTATCCCCGATTAATCCTTGCCTCTCCAAGTGGAGATTAATTTTGTCCCTCAGAATTTTTTCCAATAATTTCCCCACCACAGATGTTAGACTCACTGGCCTGTAATTCCCTGGTTTATCCCTGCTACCTTTCTTGAATAATGGTACTACGTTAGCTGTTCTCCAGTCCTCTGGTACATCCCCTGTGGCCAGAGAGGTTCTGAAAATTAGTGTCAGAGCCCCTGCAATCTCCTCCCTTGCCTCCCACAGCAGCCTGGGATACATCTCGTCCGGGCCTGGGGATTTATACACATTTTGGCCCGCTAAAACCGCTAGCACCTCCTCCCTCTCGATGCTAATATGTTCAAGTATGTCACAGTCCCCTTGCCCGATTTCTATGTCTGCATCGTCTTTCTCCATAGTGAACACAGATGCAAAAAATTCATTTAAAACCCCACCTACATCCTCTGGCTCTGCACACAGATTGCCACTTTGGTCCCTAATGGGCCCTACCCTTTCCCTGGTTATCCTCTTGCCCTTAATATACTTATAAAACATCTTAGGATTTTCCTTTATTTTGCTCGCCAGTGTTATTTCATGGCCCCTCCTCGCCCTCCTAATTTCTTTTTTAAGTATGCCCCTGCACTTTTTATACTCCTCTAGGGCTTCTTCTGTC